>NC_053391.1:450386774-450696774 GCF_905171765.1 Bufo bufo
CCATGTGTTAACTAGGAAGTAATTTGTGGGACTAGACCGTGCAACATAAAGTTTACATGTTGGCAGTGATGGAAACAGAATGATTTCACAGTGGGATGTGACCGTACACTTACCACCCGGTCAGTATCTCACACAAACAGATAATCTTAATACTTCTAAAATACTTATACTATATATACATAAGAGTTAATTCAAGCTTGTAACCTTCTGTTCCCGGAACAGATTATTCATATAGTGCACTTTTTATATCTCACGATACGGACTCCCTGAGCCTCTTACAATCAACATAAGCTTCCCAGATATTTTGCGCGTGCCCCGGACACCGCAATCCACCGAAATCATAAATAGATGGTTCGACTTACTTGATTGAGATTTTGGTCATTGCTCCAGGTCCAAGAGGAGGACAAGAATTGATGTCTTTCACTGTAGACCTAAAGAGGACCCTCCCAATCCCAGAACCGAGCCCTCAAGCTGTTGGGCAATATACTCTCTTGCCTAACGTGTCCCTGACACATGATTTCGGTGATCAGCTTGAATTAAGTCTATCCGGTACCGGGAGAATGAATCAGATAAAACACTGAACACATGTCTAGTTCCAATCCATTCTGGTTTATTTCACAGTTGGCAAACATTTATAATAGAGGGGGTTGAGCTTCCTTGACATCCAATCATATGTTAGCATTTGTTTGACCTATAGTATGATCACACATAAGCGTTGCATTAACATAATAGATGACTCATAGTAACAGCATTTGACCAATCAGGTATATACACATAGGCCAGCAGACACTTGAGCCAGATGACCTTATAAGGTTTGACTGTTTTAACTAAGGAATGCAAGGGTCTCTAGAAACTGTCCAAGGACAGGAAGTTTCTCAAATTCCACAAAAGGGGAAGGGAGAAGGGAGATTTTGTAAGTGTACTGGCAAAATGTAATGCACGTTGCTGAATATGACAAAATGGGGTTACTTATACTCCTTCAGACGTTATTTTCATTTAAAGGTATTTCATTTACACTGCCTTGAATTTCATCGAGATAAGAAAGACCTAGACATCCAAAATCTTTTTTTTTTTTCTTGTATTTTATTTTTTATTTTAGAATTTTTTTTAATTTGCAGACAAGAAATTAATGTACTCTTTGTCAGCAGATGGTACTGGATGCCAGCCTTTCTCCACAACTTTTACTCCCAATGTTTGGCCCTTTTCTGCCAGTGTGGAATAATGAGGTGTACATATACACACATCTAGTGGTACTGTGAAAACATTGCTCCCTCCTGCTATGCCATTTAGAGTATGTACAACAGAGTATGCTTTTCCGTCCTCCAAAGGTCCGTCTATTCACTGAAGAAAGGGACTCTTAGCAGTTATAGACTTCTAATATGGCCAGCATAGACTTATATTATGACGGAATGCAATACGGAATGCCTCTTATAGGCTTCCATGGTGCATGCCGTCATAGAATTCCGTTATGGTCCATGGTAGCGGAATCCATTACGGGATTCTTTGATAACCCGAACCTTGTACGCCAAACTTGAAAACACAAGTTCGCTCATCCCTAATTATCAGGGTAAGTACACTGATGAAAATACCACATTTCTATATATTTTTTGTTTCCTCCTGCAGGCTGTCAGCTCTGCAACTGCTCCCTCTCCTTTTCCAGACTGACAGGGAGGTGGAGTGGCTGTTTTAGCTGCTCATATCTCTGATTTGGTACCACTTAGAGATATGTGCTTTATATTGTTTGAAAGCTGGCAATATCTTCAGTACATGGGAAGATATCACTGTTGAAAGTGAAAGTAAAAGCAGGTTTTACCTCCAATTATTCCCGACTCGAAACAGTGATATCTCCTTTTTATCTTGGGCTAAGTCATTTTGGTCTCTATTTAGGCGCTCTTCAGATTTACCTGTGTTTCCTTTGCAGTGGCCACGCGGTGTAATTACAACTGTTTGTCACATTCGCTTGAGAACTCTTGCGCACGAATGTTGTGGATGCGGTCACCAATGCACAGGAAACGTCCACGCGGTGGCCGGATCGGGACCTGTCCGCACTGCAAAAAAAATAGAACAAGTTCTATTTTTTTGCGGTGCTGAGGCACGGACAGAATTACGACGGAAGCTGTCACGGGGGTGTCAAGAACCACGCCTGACTCCGTTATACCCGGGGTCAGGAAGTCGCAGCGGTAAGATAGAGCTGTTTCCTTATGGTAGCTTTCTGGGTTTGCTTTGCAAACCCTTTTGGCTCACTCAGGGATCCGTAGCTCCTTCTCCTCAGCTGTTCCTTGTCCAGCACTCCCAAACCTCCTTATATTCCCCTCTCACTCTTCTCTGGTTGCCAGATATAGAGCTTCCTGCCTGGACATCTATTCTGACCTTCTGGAGCTGTGTTGCTGCGTTCTCTTGTAGTTGGTCCAGAATGCTACCCTCCGGATCCCTGTTGGACCTTTGTGGTCTATTGTGGTCGCCCACCTGGGTGTATGTGTTTGTCTGTTTTGTCTGTCCTCTCCCTGGTGTTTCCCTCTTAGTGACAGTGGTGCGGACAAGCGATCCCACCGGCCCATTCACTATCTAGGGCTCATTTTAGGGAAAGCCAGGGTTTACGCACGTGATCGCCGCACGGGTGAGGAACCCGTCTAGGGACGTCAGGGCAGTCAGGTGCCAGCCGCAAGGTGAGTTAGGGGTCACCACCTTTCCCTCTCCCTTGGGCAGGGCTTTCCCTTTTTCCTCCCTGTGAGTGACGCCGGTCATTACATTATATCTGGCCCTTATTTTGTGTAGGTAAAAAAATATATAAAAAAAATAATTTTATTTTTTATTTTTTACCTACTTAGAATCCAGTATGGATCAAATTGCTGCTCTGTCCAAACAATTTCATGGCCTGTCTTTGGAGGTGGCAGGATTGAAGGCGTCGGTCCTCCAGCAACAGCAGCAATTACAACTGACCGCAAGCCCAGCGGTTGCTACTGGTAACCAGGTTGTTGCAGAACCCAAGGTCCCTCTCCCTGACAGATTTTCTGGGGGAAGGGACAAGTTTTTGACATTCCGTGCGGCCTGTAAATTATATTTTAAACTGCGCCCTTACTCCTCTGGTAATGAAGAACAGCGGGTGGGGGTTGTTATTTCCCTGCTGCAGGGGGACCCGCAGTCCTGGGCGTTCTCTTTACCTACTGATTCCCAGGCTCTTCGGTCAGTGGATGAGTTTTTCGGGGCCTTGGGTCTCATATATGACGACCCTGACCGAGTCGCACTGGCTGAATCAAGATTACAGAGACTCTTACAAGGAGAGCGGCCGGTAGAGGAGTATTGCTCTGAATTCCGTAGGTGGGCTACGGATACCCAATGGTACGACCCGGCTCTCAGGAGTCAGTTCTGCTCTGGGTTATCCGAAAGGGTTAAGGATGCGCTTGCATTATATGAGACCCCTTTTCCCCTGATGCGGTTATGTCCCTTTCTATCCGAATAGATAGACGCCTTAGGGACAGGTTGAAAAAACCGGAGCAATTGGTAACCCCTCCCAAGCAGCAGTTAGTCTGTACAGACTTAGACGAGCCTATGCAGCTAGGAGGAACTACTCGTCAGGTCCGTCCTCCTGAGGCTCGCCGTAGGCGTGGGGTTTGTTTTTTTTGTGGGGAGAGGGGTCATTTCATTAATATCTGTCCTTCTTTCCTCAGAAACAAAAGACCGTCGGAAAACTACTAACCCCAGGCTGTGTGGAGGATGTCAGCCGGGGGGTATACGTTTCCTCCATACGTACATCGCAATTTGTGTTGCCGGTTATTGTTTTTGCTGATAAGACGGAGACTATTTCTTTCTTTCTTTCTAGACAGTGGAGCAGGGGTAAATTTGATAGATGCCCATTTTGCCCGCACTATGGGTTTGTCTCTCTGTACGCTACAGAGACCTATTCCCATATTCGCTATTGATTCTGCTCCTCTGTCTCAGAGAAACCTCACCCACATTGTTCATAATTTACACCTTCGGGTAGGGGACCACCATAACGAGATGCTTTCAAGTTATGTTCTGGAGGGGCTTCCCACTCCGGTAGTGCTGGGTCTTCCCTGGTTGGTAGCGCACAATCCAGTGGTGGATTGGCAGGCCAGGGAGATATTGGAGTGGAGTGAGCAGTGCAGAGAAAATTGCTTAAATAGCAATTGCTTAGTCGCCTCCATAACTACCCTACCTACATTTATTTCGGATTTTGAGGATGTTTTTTCTGAAAAGGGTTGTCAGAAGTTACCACTTCAACGTCCTTATGATTGCCCGGTTAACCTTATTCCCGGCGCAAAATTACCCAAGACCAGGTTATATAATCTTTCGGGTCCAGAGAGACAAGCCATGAAAGATTATATCTCCGAGAGCTTGGCTAAGGGACACATCAGACCCTCTTCTTCACCCGTGGCTGCAGGGTTTTTCTTCGTTAAAAAGAAAGATGGGGGCCTGCGTCCTTGCCTAGATTCTCGCAAATTAAATCGGATAACCATCCGAGACCCATATCCTCTTCCTCTCATTCCTGACCTGTTTAACCAGATTGCAGGTGCTAGGTGGTTCTCCAAACTTGATCTTAGGGGGGCCTACAATCTGATTCGTATTAAGGAGGGGGATGAGTGGAAGACAGCTTTTAACACCCCTGAGGGGCATTATGAAAATCTAGTTATGCCTTTCGGTCTGACCAATGCTCCTGCCGTCTTTCAACATTTCGTTAATGACATTTTTAGTCATCTAATCGGCAGGTTTGTGGTAATATACCTAGATGATATTTTAATTTATTCGTCTGATCTGAGAACACATGAGGTGCATGTCAGACAAGTACTGCAGGTCCTACGGACGAATAAATTATAAGCTAAAATTGAAAAATGTGTCTTCGCCGTTCAGGAGATACAATTCCTAGGTTATTTTTTATCTGCGTCAGGTTTCCGTATGGATCCTAGGAAGGTCCAGGCAATTTTAGATTGGGATCTTCCTGAGAACCTCAAAGCACTACAACGGTTCTTGGGCTTCGCGAATTTCTATAGGAAATTCATTAAAAATGATTCACTTATTGTAAAACCCCTTACTGACATGACTAGAAAGGGGACTGATTTTTCTAAATGGTCTGACGCCGCTAAAGTTGCTTTTTCCTCTCTAAAAGAGAGGTTTACCTCAGCACCTGTACTAGTCCAACCTGATGTCTCTTAGCCTTTTACTGTTGAAGTCGATGCGTCAGAGGTGGGAGTGGGGGCGGTGCTGTCTCAGGGTCCGTCTCCTGGCAAATGGCGTCCTTGTGCTTTCTTTTCTAAAAAACTATCTGCAGCAGAAAAGAACTACGATATTGGCAATAGGGAACTATTAGCTATTAAACTTGCGTTTGAGGAGTGGCGTCACTTTTTAGAGGGGACAGTCCACCCCGTCACTGTGATTACGGACCACAAAAATCTTCTGTACCTCGAATCAGCTAAGCGTCTCACCCCTAGACAGGCTAGGTGGTCGCTATTTTTTACCAGGTTTAACTTTGTGATTACCTATCATCCTGGGGCAAAGAATACCAAGGCTGATGCACTATCTCGTTGTTTCCCTGGAGGGGGTAATGTGAGTGATCCGGTGCCCATTCTTCAAAGAGGAGTGGTTGTTTCTGCGGTACACTCTGTTCTGGAGGGGAAGGTGTTAGAGGCCCAGGGGGACGACCCGGTCTCTTGCCCCTCAGAGAAATTGTTTGTACCGTTGAACCTACGTTTCGAATTATTAAAGGAACATCATAATTCGGCACTTGCTGGGCACCCGGGTAGTAAAGCAACCTTGGAGCTATTGTCTCGTTGTTTTTGGTGGCCAAGGTTGCGTCAGGATGTATTGGATTTTGTGTCTTCTTGTTCTACCTGTGCGCGCGCAAATGTTTCACATACACGTCCTGCAGGGTCTCTATTACCACTCGTCATTCCCAATAGACCGTGGACATATCTGTCAATGGATTTTATCACTGACTTACCTTTGTCTGCGGGTAAAACAGTTATTTTGGTAGTAGTGGACAGGTTTAGCAAAATGGTACACTTCATTGCGTTACCCGCCTTACCTAATGCTAAGACTCTTGCTCAGGTATTCGTCAGTGAAATCGTGAAGCTTCACGGGGTCCCCTCGGATGTTGTTTCGGATCGGGGTACCCAGTTTATTTCAAAATTTTGGAAAGCTTTTTGTTCCCGTTTGGGGGTACACTTGTCCTTTTCCTCAGCTTTTCATCCTCAGTCGAATGGACAGACTGAGCGTACCAACCAAAACCTTGAGATATATCTAAGATGTTTTGTGTCTGAAAACCAAGAGTTGTGGTCATCATATTTACCGTTAGCTGAGTTTGCCATAAATAATCGTCGTCAGGAATCCACTGGCAAGTCACCATTTCTTGGTGCATATGGTTTTCATCCCCAATTCTGTACTTTCAAAGAGGGGGGGTCTTCTGGGGTTCCCAAAGAGGAACGGTTTTCATCATCTCTTTCATCGGTATGGCAGAAGGTGCAAGCTAACTTGAAAAATATGGGAGGTAAATACAAATGCATGGCTGATAAGAGACGGTCGCCAGGTCCGGACCTAGGAGTGAATGACTATGTGTGGTTGTCTACTAGGAATATTAAATTGAAGGTTCCCTCTTGGAAACTGGGTCCTAGGTTTATTGGCCCTTACAAAATTGTAGCCATCATCAACCCCGTGGCTTTTCGCCTGGAGTTACCTCAGACTTTTAAAATTCATAATGTTTTTCATAAGTCGTTACTCAAAAAATATGTTCCACCTCTAGAACCGTCACCGCTGCCACCCCCTCCTGTTGTCGTGGATGGTAATCTAGAATTTCAGATATCCAAAATTGTTAATTCTCGTCGGGTCCGCCGCTCTCTTCAATATCTGGTGCATTGGAGAGGTAACGGTCCCAAGGAAAGAATGTGGGTTCCTGCGTCTGAGGTAAACGCCGACAGGCTAGTTCGGGTTTTTCATGCCTCTCATCCTGAGAGACCTGGTCCTGAGTGTCCGGAGGCCCCTCGTAGAGAGGGGGGTACTGTCACGAGGGTGTCAAGAACCACGCCTGACTCCGTTATACCCGGGGTCAGGAAGTCGCAGCGGTTGGCTGCACGCTCTATGTAAGATAGAGCTGTTTCCTTATGGTAGCTTTCTGGGTTTGCTTTGCAAACCCTTTTGGCTCACTCAGGGATCCGTAGCTCCTTCTCCTCAGCTGTTCCTTGTCCAGCACTCCCAAACCTCCTTATATTCCCCTCTCACACTTCTCTGGTTGCCAGATATAGAGCTTCCTGCCTGGACATCTATTCTGACCTTCTGGAGCTGTGTTGCTGCGTTCTCTGGTAGTTGGTCCAGAACGCTACCCTCCGGATCCCTGTTGGACCTTTGTGGTCTATTGTGGTCGCCCACCTGGGTGTATGTGTTTGTCGGTTTTGTCTGTCCTCTCCCTGGTGTTTCCCTCTTAGTGACAGTGGTGCGGACTAGCGATCCCACCGGCCCGTTCACTATCTAGGGCTCATTTTAGGGAAAGCCAGGGTTTACGCACGTGATCGCCGCACGGGTGAGGAACCCGTCTAGGGACGTCAGGGCAGTCAGGTGCCAGCCGCAAGGTGAGTTAGGGGTCACCACCTTTCCCTCTCCCTTGGGCACGGCTTTCCCTTTTTCCTCCCTGTGCGTGACGCCGGTCATTACAGAAGCACTCCGTAGTGCTTCCGTGGGGTTCCGATGCGTGCTTCCGTTCCGCATCTCCGTGATTGCGGACCCATTCAAGTGAATGGGTCCGCATCCGTGATGCGGAGTGCACACGGGTCGGTGCCCGCGTATTACGGACCCGCTGTATGCGGGCCGCAATACGGCCACAGGCACACAACGTTCGTGTGCAAAAGGCCTGAATGGGATTGAGCAGATGTAATTGCAAACAAAATGATATGCAGGTAATTTTCAAGTGGGTACAACACTCACACAAGTGCCTGTCGGTATGATATTGATGATCTACCCTTCCAAATTGCAGATTCCATCATATTTTTTACTGTAAAAATGCTGGCTACTTTGGTGGAACTCATTAGACCCAGTTATGTCAACATGGTCCTTATTTTAGGTCAATGTGGTTGCTCTAGAGAGGTGCCCTGCAACCTGTGCTTCTTACAGTGAAGGTTGGAGACCACTGCTTTGAGTCTAGAATAAGGAGAAACACTCATCATGGTGCTGACCATGTTAACATGTCTAGATATTGATAAATGACAGTTGCCGTAAAAAGACATATATGATTCTTTGGTTATACAATTAGACACAAGCCTCCATGAAAACATCTAGCGGAGCCAGTGGAAAATCTGCAAGTTTTTATGACACTGCAAAATTGGTTTGCTCTGGAATGAGTACAATTTAAAAGTGATATTGCCATACACAACCTTTGCTTTAGATTTGAGGAACCTGTGGCCTTTTATCTATTGGTACAGCAGGGGCGTAACGATCGCGGTCACAGAGGGTGCGACCGCGACCGGGCTGGCGGGGGGAGGGGGCCCGCTGCATTCACTTGTAATGGGAGCGCTTTGACGGGGCCCAGCATGAAGTACAGTGACAATGCCGGGGCCCGTCAGAGCACTCTTCAAATGTGTAGCAGGGGCAGGGGGAGCGCAGCGGTAAGGAAGCGGCAAGGAAGGATGAATGGGGGGGGGGGGGGGCGCACGTACTTACTCACTTACCCGGGCTCTCGTCTCCAGAGTGAAGAAGGGAGCGCTCTCCGCTCCCTGCTTCACTGTTCTTCTGGGCGCTCCCCCTCCTGTCCCCACACCGTGCTGCTGGCTGTCGGAGAAGCGCTGAAGGCCCGGGAATCGGCCTCCAGCACAGCCAGCAGTGCGATGTGAGTGTGGGAGCGCGTCATCAGGAAAAAAGGTAAGTATGTGTTTTTTTCTTTTTTTTCTTTTTATAAAGCTGCAGACTGGTGGCAACATCTACTGTGGCATAACTACTGTGAGGGGGCACAAAAGTGGGCATAACTACTGTGACAGGAACAAAGGTGGGCTTATTTACTGTGAGGGGCCACAAGGTGGGCATTAGTACTGTGTGGTAGCACTTAGAGGAAATGCCCTACATTACCCTGCTATACATTGGCATGGCTCAGTCTTACAGGCCAGCACAGCGCCCCCTGCTGGGGAATTCACAGGGGCAGTCACCATCCCTTCCTTATTAGATTATTCTTTTTTTCTCCCCACAGGGACCTTGTTTTGGATCCAGTGGACATCACCCTGGAGGAGGTAGGACCAGATTTTATTAGTTAGGACTGGGTGAGTGTAACCATGCATTGGGCTTACTGTAAAGTAAATCTGCCGCCTCTTTGTAAAAATGGGTGGGGGGGGGGGCCCGGTCCAAAGTTTGCACTGGTTGGCAAAAAAAGGACACATTACGCATATACAGAGCTTTGCTTTTTGCAGCTACTTTCTCTGTTGTATAGGCCAAACAGGCAGCCTGGAACACCAAAGTCTTAAACCCTTCACAAATTATCACGTACTTGTGCAGTGGATATAAAAAGTCTACATACTCCTGTTAAAATGTCAGGTTTCTGTGATGTAAAAAAATTAGACAAAGATAAATCATTTCAGGACTTTTTCCACCTTTAATGTGACCTATAAACTGTACAACTCAATTGAAAAACAAACTGACATTTTTTAGGTAGAGAGAAGAAAAAATATAAAAATAAAATAATATGGTTGCATAAGTGTGCAAACCCTTAAACTAATACTTTGTTGAAGCACCTTTTTATTTTATTACAGCACTCAGTCTTTTTGGGTATGAGTCTATCAGCATGGCACATTTTGACTGGGCAAGATTTGCCCACTCTTCTTTGCAAAAACACTCCAAATCTGTCAGATTGCGAGGGCATCTCCTGTGCACAGCCCTCTTCAGATCACCCCACAGATTTTCAATCCGATTCAGGTCTGGGCTCCGGCTGGGCCATTCCAAAACTTTAATCTTCTTCTGGTGAAGCCCTTCCTTTGTTGATTTGGATGTATGCTTTGGGTCGTTGTCATTCTGAAAGATGAAGTTCCTCTTCATGTTCAGCTTTCTAGCAGAAGCCTGAAGGTTTTGTGTCAATATTGACTGGTATTTGGAACTGTTCATAATTCCCTCTAGCTTAACTAAGGCCCCAGTTCCAGCTGAAGAAAAACAGCCCCTTAGCATGATGCTGCCACCACTATGCTTCACTGTGGGTATGGTGTTCTTTTGGTGATGTGCAGTGTTGTTTTTGCGCCAAACATATCTTTTGGAATTATGGCCAAAAAGTTCAACCTTGGTTTCATCAGACCATAACACCTTTTCCCACATGCTTTTGGGACACTTCAGATGTGTTTTTGCAAAATGTAGCCTGGCTTGGATGTTTTTCTTCGTAAGAAAAGGCTTTCGTCTTGCCACTCTAGCCCATAGCCCATATTCCTGCAGCTCCTTTAGGCCCCTTTCACACGGGCGAATATTCCGCGCGGATGCGATGCGTGAGTTGAACGCATTGCACCCGCACTGAATACCGACACATTCATTTCTATGGGGCTGTTCACATGAGCGGTGATTTTCACGCATCACTTGTGCGATGCGTGAAAATCGCAGCATGCTCTATATTCTGCGTTTTTCACGCAACGCAGGCCCCACAGAAGTGAAAATCGCAAGCATCCGCAAGCAAGTGCAGATGCAGTGCGATTTTCACGCACAGTTGCTAGGAGACGATCGGAGGGATGTCCAGTTCTTGGTAATGTCACTGTTGTGCCATATTTTCTCCACTTGATGATGACTGTCTTCACTGTGTTCCATGGTATATCTAATGCCTTGGAAATTCTTTTGTACCCTTCTCCTGACTGATACCTTTTAACAATAAGATCCCTCTGATGCTTTGGAAGCTCTCTGTGGACCATGGCTTTTGCTGTGGGATACGACTAAGAAAATTTCAGGAAAGACCAACTAGAGCAGCTGAACTTTATTTGGGGTTAATCAGAGGCACTTTATATAATGGCAGGTGTACGCTGACTCCTATTTAACATGATTTTGAATGTGATTGCTTAATTCTGAACACAGCGACATCCCCAGTTATAAGAGGGTGTGCACACTTATGCAACCACATTATTTATTTATTTTTGGTTTTCTTCCCTCCCCCTAAAAGATTTCAGTTAGTTTAGGTGGAAAAAGTTCTGAAATTATTTCTCTTTGTCTCATTTTTTTACATCATAATGTGGGTGGGCTTGTCTAGAATAGGCTGCTGCGGTGACCCTGCTCCATACGTGGCTGGTGGCGGCTGTATAATACAGCAAGCACCCAGCTGCACTGATGGGGAACGGCAATCGTGCCAAACCCTGCCACTTAAGCCCTTAGATGCCGAGATCAAAAGCGACCGTGGCATCTGTGAGGTAAGGCAGAGGGATGCCTTCCGATTTTAGCCCCCTCAGTGGAATCGCGGGGCTACGATCTGTTACCATGAACAGTCTGGGGCATGATGAGGCTTCCCAGCGCTATCATAGCAAGCTGTCCACTGAGCAATGCATGAGGCATAGCTCAGCAGATAGAGAGGCAGAATCCCATTCATTTTAATAGAATCTCTATTATGGTGAATGGGACAAGGAATCAAAAGATTCCAGGTTCTATCCCCCTAAGGTAGTTAACTGTTTTTATGTAAAAAAAAAAAAAGTTTAAATCCCCCCCTTTCCCAATTTTACATATAAAAATAAACAATTTAAAAAAATTTACATATTCGGTATCGAAACGTCCAAAAATGTCTGAACTATTAAAATATGGAAATAATTTTTTATATATATTTTTATATTTTTATATTTTTTTTATATATTTTTAAAGTAGTAAAACTAAATAAAAACTCCACAAGTTTGGCATCGCTGTAGTTTTATTGACCCGCAGAATAAGTTTGTCATGTCATTTTTACTGCAAAGTGAACGCCACAATGTTAAAACCCCCAAAACCTTGGCAGAATTTTGTTTTTTTTTCAATTTCAACCAACAAAGAATCTTTTCCTATTTTCCAATACAAGACATGATAAATTAAATGGTGCCGTTAAAAAAAAAAAACTTATTCTGCAAAAATAAACCCTCACATGGCTATGTGAGTGGAAAATTTAAAAAGTTATGACTCTTGGAACGTTGGGGAGGAAATGAAAATGGAAAATGAAAATGGTCTCGGTCTTGAAGGGGTTAATGAAAAGAATTAGGGAATGATGCTTTATTTTACCGCTGTTAAAGGTCAGGGCACACAGCTTGGGCCACGGGCCCCTCATGTCCAGTACTGTTGACCCAAGGCAATGGTTTGATGTTGTAATCTGCCTTTCTTGTGTACTTTTGAATATATTACAGCCATTAACAGCATACACATATTATAATTGTCAACAGGGGCAGACTGGCCAAAGACTCTACAGGGAAATTTGCCTATGAGCCGATGACCAGGGGGCCGCTGAGTCCATCTCACAGCCGCCAGCCGGGTATATAACGATCTGATGCTGTAAACATTAATTAATGCAAAGAGCATCAGGTACGTATGCGCCTGCCCAACGGCCGCGGGTGCCCTCCTGAACTCAACTATATTACTGTCCTCAGCACAATTATATACCGTATTTTTCGCCCTATAAGACGCACCTGCCCTTAAGACACACCTGTGTTTTTGAGGAGGAAAATAAGAAAAAATATATTTTGAACCAAAAGGTGTGCTTTTGGTGGGTTTTGAACTAATGGTGGTCTGTGGATGACACTATTATGGGGGATCTGTGGATGACACTGTTATGGGGGCATCTGTGGGTGGCACTGTTATGGGGGCATCTGTGGGTGGCACTGTTATGGGGGAATCTGTGGGTGGCACTGTTATGGGGGCATTTGTGGATGGCACTGTTATGGGGGATCATTGTGGGGGCATCTGTGGATGGCACTGTTATGGGGGCATCTGTGGATGACACTATTATGGGGGATCTGTGGATGACACTATTATGGGGGATCTGTGGATGGCACTGTTATGGGGGCATATGTGGATGGCACTGTTATGGGGGCATATGTGGATGGCACTGTTATGGGGGATCATTGTGGGGGCATCTGTGGATGGCACTGTTATGGGGGCTTCTGTGGATGACACATATATAGCATCTTATGTGTCATCCACAGATCCCCCATGTCCCTGTGTAGTGAATGGGGGCCGGCATCTGTTTCTGTAATGGCAGCGGGGCCCGGTGGAGTCACTGTATTCTACTACACCGGGCCCCGCTCTCTGTAGTATACGGTAATCACATCTAACTTATGGGTATTGTTAAAGTATTCCAATCATCTTAAATCTAGCGCTGTACTACTTACAACTAACTTCTTGGCAGTCAGGAGGCCGGGCGGGCGCTCGTAGCGCAGCTCACTACGCTCACTGCGCCTGCGCCGCCAGCTTCATTCAAAAAGTGGGCGGCGCAGGCCAGTGAGCATAGTGAGCTACGCTACGAGCGCCCGCCCGGCCTCCTGACTGCCAAGAAGTTAGTTGTAAGTAGTACAGCACTAGATTTAAGATGATTGAAATACTTTAACAATACCCACAAGTTAGATATGATTACCATATACTACAGAGAGCGGGGCCCGGTGTAGTAGAATACAGTGACTGCACCAGGCCCCGCTGCCATTACAGAAACAGATGCCGGCCCCCAGCCCCTCCTCCGCATATTCACCGGACGGTCGCAGCATTCGCTCCATAAGACGCACTGCTATTTTGCCCCCACTTTTTTTTTGGGGGGGGGGGGGTGCGTCTTATAGGGCGAAAAATACGGTAGTTGTCACAATGTAGGGGGATGGGAGGTGCATAGAATGACAACAGAAGGAAAATGACCAGAAACTAGGCCTCACAGCTAGGGAAAGGGAAAAGGTCACCACCTAGAAAACCCTAAACCTAGCCCTGACTCCTGTCAGTATGAATAGACCCTGAAGGTGGGAATATTCATACACCGGAAACCTAGGCCCTAGTAACCCTGAATAGCCCTAGGAGTAGTGACAGGGTCTGAGACCACAGGTTCCTTCCCAGATGAACGAACCAGCGTCTCCCTGAGGCCTAGTAAACAACAAGCAAATGGGAACAACAAAATACAAAGGAAGTACACTTATCTTCAAAAGAAAATGGATGAGCAGGAACTCAGAAGAGGACAAAACACCAGCTCTTCAAACTCCAGGCAGATATGATCAACCGCATGGTATGAAGTGTGAGTCCAGACTAAATAGAGGAGCAGTAATGACTACAAGCTATACCTGAGACAAGAGGTGTGGTCATTACCAACTGTGCACTATAAGGGGTTGTCCAGAATTACACTTGATTGTTGATGACTTGTCCTTAGGATTGGCCATCAATATTGATCAGTGGGGTCCGTCAATGTTTAGTTCCAGAGCTGGAACTATATAGCTTTATCCATTGTGCAGTGAACTGACCTGGTTACTGTTGTGTTGCTCCCATTCACTACAATTGGAGCTGTGTTGCAGTCATCAGCTCTATTCACTACCCAATGGACAGAGCTGTGTAGTTCTGGCACTGGGGCTCCCCAGAAGTAGTTGATTGTCAGAGGCCATCAACAGTAGAATCCTGAATACCATATGTACAGTATGTGGTGCCTTATAATTCGGTGAACGAAAATTAAAAAAATGAATAAATTTGTATTTCAGACCTGATACCTAAAAAATGAGGAGTGGAAGAAACAACGGGTTTGCAACTTTTTAAATTCCATTGCGCCTAAATCTGGGTGCAGGTGGGGTCTCTACACTGCCTTCATCACTTTATAAAAAGGGGCATATTAGGGTGCGGGTAGAGATCCAGCTACATCAACTACAAGCTGGTGTAGATTTCAATCTAGGCGCATGGACGTTCACGCGGCTGCAGTGGTCATGGGAACCAGCTGCTTCCTGGTCCTTTGGGGACTGAAAGTGGCCAGGAACGGAGCAGGTGAGTCTTCCTTTTCTTATGTTCAGGGGCACAGGGGGATATCAAGACCAGCGCACAAATCATGATAAATGACCCCCTATTTTAAAAAAAAACTTTCCTTGAACAAGCATTGATTTAACCAGGGTATCATTAGGCATTGATATCCAACTTATGCCCCTAAATTCAATATACCATCGAACTTTGAGAACGTTTTTGGTGCAGGAATATTTCTGCACTATGGTTCAAGGACCTTCCTGATATGTGACGTGAGCGGTCACGTGACTGGCCATCACGTGACCGCCGCGTCATGGGGCGGAATCGCGTATGCTGCCTTCCAACTGGCCATCGGGCGGCAGGGCACGCCTACTGCCTTTTCGGTGATACCTTGTCATCTTTAGCAGACAAGTGAGTCATCTAATTACGTACAGGTGAGCTAGGTATTTAAATATGGACACATGTGAAGGACGAGCCACATCCCCCAGAGGAAGGCATTGCTGCCGAAACGCGCGTCGGGGTACGTGGCTCTCCTGAGTCGGACAGATCTCAACCTTAGGGGTATGTAACTTTATGTGTGCGAGGCCATTTTTTGTCGCAACTATCGTCTTTCATGTGGCATAATCATATACATGGCTTTATTGAAGGTACTGGCAACAACTCTATTTGCCGTATGGCAACTTTGTGTATGTTTACACATGCATACAGAGTTTGTTTCTTAATTCATGAGACGGCTGACACTGTGTGTATGGGTATGGGACCATTGGCATGAGACCATTTCAGTAATTGATTGCCCTCTATATGTGGGATTATTCAAGCGATCGATTGCTGTGTGTGTATGTCTTCACGTGCTATGATGCATAGGTAGATTACCCATGTGGAGACATATAGATACATATCAATATGGTCCTTGATGGTTGCGACATTTTTAGACACATTGGATCCGTTTTTTTTTTAAATTTGTATGTTTGGAGAACTATATTTACATTTTTATCTGTGTCTTTATGAATTTTCTGGCGGCCCACCTCATATTTGTGTGATTATGTTGTCCTCCCCAGGTGCAGTCCACCTTTTTATCTGATGTATTGCATTAATTAATACATTTTGTATCATTTAATAAAGTATATTTATATTTTGCTACCATACCTGTTTTAGTCTCAGTTTATCCTTAGTTGTGTATCATTAGGCATTGACAGAATTCATTGATGTGTTTTTCTTGTATTCTTATGTAATCTCCATACATCACTATTAATACTACTAATACTATTTCCATTAATCAGTACTGATTGCTGGTTTCGGTATTATATATACAAGCAGACACCCAGCAATTAAGTCATAATTTAAAACCAATAATGAAAGAAAAATGAAGAACTAAATAACACCTACTGGAGGTTCATGCTCACTGCAGAAATCTGGTGAAATTGCTGCCAATGCATTTTATTACAGTGTGGTCCCAGGGGGCAGATACATTTAAAAAAAATCTATCCTTAAAGGGGTTTTCCGGGACGATAAATAGGATAGGTCATCAATATCAGATCGTGGGGGTCTGACACCCGGCACCCTCAACGATCTGATATTGATGACCTATACTGAGTGAGTGCAGCCTTCCCTTCATTTACCTGCTCGCCGTCAACATCGCAGCGGTGAGCAGGTGTAATTACAAGAAACCATCCATTCACTTCTATGGGATGGGTTTGTAGTATACACTTGAATAGGAAGGAGCCGTCCCATAGAAGTGAATGGGACGGCATGTAATTACACCTGCTCACTGCTGCGATGTTGACGGCGAGCAGGAAAACAATGAAGGGAGGCTGCGCTCGCATGGAGCGCGGCCTTCTCTTCAACCAGCTGATCGGCAGAGGTCTCGGATGTCAGACCTCCACCGATCTGATATTGATGTCCTATCCTGAGGATAGGTCATCAATATTAAAATCCCGGAGAACCCCTTTAACAATGGTAATGAAGCATTGTTTTGAGAGCAAAAACAGGCTGGGAGCAGCTGTAATTATGGCTTGTTCAGATGTCATCAGTAAGTGCATCACGTTACTGAATTGCACTTTGGTGACAGTGCTGTGTCCACTGAGTCATAAGCATGCAAAGAGTTATTTCTAGCGTAAATAAGCAGCTATCTATTCGGATCAACCATAGCATTAAAAAACTAAACTAGTCCTCCACGTTGGTATTACTGAAGAACATTTCCAGAACTTTTAGGGCAGTACTGTACAAATGATCAATTAGGCCTCATTCACACGACCGAATTGTCAGTCAGCGTCTGATTATTTTTTGTGGATAAAATGCAGACCCATTAATTTCTATGGGGCCACAAAAAATCCAGACGGCACACGAATGTCATCCCTGTGCTATCTGCATCCGTGTGGCCGTATTGGAAATCATAGAACATGTCCTATAGTTGTCCATTTTCCAGACAAGAATAGGCATTTCCAATTTTACATTTTGAACATACCACATGGTATTTATATGAGGTTCTTAATGGACGCACACCTATTCAAATTTTTGCTAGCACTTGAGGTCTCCCCGAAGTACCATTTTCTTTGGGGTTGGAGCACGGGATTGTTAGGGGGTGGAGGGAGGGGGGTGGGAAAGGGATATTGTTCTTTTTGGCACTCTTGTTCTCTGATGTCTGTACTTCTTCGTATATACTACCTTGTTACTGGTGTAAGAAGGTACAAGGAATCGTCGTGGATGATAGGTATGTGTCACCAAGGTTCCTGGCCTCGGTGGAGTAAGAGACAGTTTTCTCTGTCAGCAGCAGTTGCTGTGTGACACCTTGCTATCTAGTATGGCTGTAAATAGCTGATCTGGGACAGCTCTTACTGGGAGTAGTCAAGGTGCTGGGTGGGTGACTACTCACCACGGTCCAGGCTGGGTTTTGACAGGCATATAAAAAAACAGTCAGCAGTGTCAGGTGGGTGGATTCCTCCTCTCTGACACTGGAGCTGTGTGAAACTCTGCTGAGATCTGAGTCCTGTGTGTGGGCTGTAAGCTGAAGTGTGTCGGGCGAGCAGGCCACCTAAAGCCTGCAGGTGGACTTTGAGGCTGAACATTCATCCGGGAGTGGATTAAACACCCAGGATCAAAGGTGAATGTTTTTTCTGTATGAAATGTTTTGGGTGTGAACTAACACCAATACTGAAAATGGGCTGTCATACTATGAACCTGCAACTAGTGTGAATAAACACTGCAGTTTTTGAGTTACAAACGTGTCTTTGCCTCTATACTGCACCCGCTTGTCCCGTCTACCAGAGCGATTCCCCACACTGGTTATGTTGTATTGTATTTGTTTATTGATATAATGACAAAACAATAAACAGATTTTGAAAGAAAATAAAATAGGCATTTCCAGAACAGTGCTCCCAGAACGTAAGGGATCCACGATTTGCGGACCGCAAAATGGGTACAGTCGCGTAAATGCTCCCTTAAACAGTTTCTGGATACACATGGAGAAAATGATTTTACAAATGTGTGAACTCCACTGCATTGTTTTCAAGGAACCATGTGTCTTCCCAGAAATCTGTACTATTGCACCCACCTAATGAAATGTATTTCCTAACCACATGACTCGCTGATAATTTTCTTTTCAATATCATATAGCTACATGATATATATGTACAAATGACATGTTTGCATGTAGCTTCACAGAAGCCCATACATCTATATAGTCCATTTTACATATGTCTCACTTCAGAAAATTGCATTTATTATTAGTAGAGGAAGCTAATACAAGCCACTTACTAATGTATTGTGATTGTCCATATTGCCTAATTTGCTGGCTTCATTCATTTTTCCATCACATTATACACTGCTCGTTTCCATGGTTACGACCACCCTGCAATCCATCAGTGGTGGCCGTGCTTGAACACTATAGGGGAGAGAGTTGGCCTCTCTGGTGGCTGGAACAGTGAGAGCTGCTGATGGATTGCAGGGTGGTTGTAACCATGGAAACGAGCAGTGTATAATGTGATGGAAAAATGAATCCAGCCAGCAAAGGAGACAATATGGACAATCATAGTACATTAGTAAGAGCCTTGTATTAACTTTCTCTACATGATAAATGCCACTTGCTGAAGTGAGACAACCCCTATAATATAACTCCATATATTAAAAGGTATTCCAGCACAGCCAAAAAGAGTTGCCCAGGACATCAAATGATATGGAAAAAATATAAAAGTGCTTATACTGACCTCTCCGATCCACCGCCAGTACTGCTTCCGTGGGCCAGGGTCCCCTGCACTCCACCTCCTGTCTCGACACAGTAGTAGACTATGGCTTTGAATGCTGCTCAGCCAATCGCTGGCTGCAGTGACTACCTGCCTCAGTGATTGGCTGGCGTGTCGATACAGGAGCAGGAAGCTCAGTTACTATGTGTTTTCTGCCCAGGTGAACTCTTTTTGATAGTGCTGGAATACAGAAAGAAATGACGTACCACCCACAAATAAGCAAATTACCTAACAAAGAATTACAAAAGTTTGGTTGCAGCACAATGTATAGGACTGTCACTGGATAATAAGGAGGTATGATCAGAGGGTTTGTTTGTTGCCTGTAACCATGGCGACATATTTCTGCACAGAAGCTGTATAAACAAAACGGCAGGATGTTTCTTATCTGGAACCTAGAAAACAGCTAAACTACAGCTTTGCTAAATAATACGCTTTAAAGGGAATCTGTCACCTGCTTTTACCATTTTAAGCTGTCGCCATCGCCATGTTCACTAAAGTACCTTATTTCCTGCAGTCTTCTTCTTACTTTATTTCGTTTTGTCCTTTTGATAAAAAAGCCCATTTTATGATATGCTAATGAAGCTCCAAGGTGCCCAGAGAGGTGTTTTTTTCCTCTCTGGTGCCCAGTGACGCCCCCCTGCAGTGCCCGAGAACGCCTCCTGATCCTCAAATAACCTTCCACAGCCCCGGCAAACGGTTCCGCCCCCTCCCCACGTCATCGTCTACATTCTAGAAATGCCTGTCCTTCTTCCTGTCGGCGGCCAGAAAACTTGCGCAGGCGCAGTACCGCCTGCGCGATCATCAAGCTCCTGAGGGCAACAGCGCTCAGATTATGTCACTGGGCTCGGCGCATGCCCAGTGAGACTTTTGAGGCTGTTGCCCTCAGGAGCTTGATGATCGCGCAGGCGGTACTGCGCCTGCGCAAGATTTCTGGCCGCCGACAGGAAGAAGGATGGGGCATTTCTAGAAGGTAGACGATGACGTGGGGAGGGGGCGGAACCGTTTGCCGGGGCTGTGGAAGGTTATTTGAGGATCAGGAGGCGTTCATGGAATTCAAATTAAGGCGGGCTGGGCACTGCAGGGGGGGCGTCACAGGGCACCAGCGAGGAAAAAAACGCCCCTCTGGGCACCTTGGAGCTTCATTAGCATATCATAAAAAGGGCTTTTTTATCAAAAGGACAAAACAAAATAAAGTAAGAAGAAGACTGCAGGAAATAAGGTACTTTAGTGAACATGGCGATGGTAAAAGCAGGTGACAGATTCCCTTTAATTGCCACCTTCAACCACAAGAATGTCTGACACCAAAATTATGAAGGTTCCCAGGCCTGCCATTGTAAAGTTCCTATTAAGTCCTGCCTCAGAACATAGGGGGACATTTATGATAGACAGAGCTGGGGACTGGTAACTGGTTAGAGCCCTGGAGCAGGGGTGCTTTGACGTTTGGACATGTGGATATTTGCCTGTTTCCTTTATGGAAAGTTATACACTTCTTACTTTATTTCACTTAAAAGGGTTAATGTTCACTGTTTAATACTGTGTACCTGTAATTTATATGCTGTGATATATACAGTGGATATAAAAAGTCTACACACCCCTGTTAACCACCTCAGCCCCCAGTGCTTAAACACCCTGAAAGACCAGGCCACTTTTTACACTTCTGACCTACACTACTTTCACCGTTTATTGCTCGGTCATGCAACTTACCACCCAAATGAATTTTACCTCCTTTTCTTCTCACTAATAGAGCTTTCATTTGGTGGTATTTCATTGCTGCTGACATTTTTACTTTTTTTGTTATTAATCGAAATTTAACGATTTTTTTGCAAAAAAATGAAATTTTTCACTTTCAGTTGTAAAATTTTGCAAAAAAAACGAGATCCATATATAAATTTTGCTCTAAATTTATTGTTCTACATGTCTTTGATAAAAAAAAAATGTTTGGGTAAAAAAAAAATGGTTTGGGTAAAAGTTATAGCGTTTACAAACTATGGTACAAAAATGTGAATTTCCGCTTTTTGAAGCAGCTCTGACTTTCTGAGCACCTGTCATGTTTCCTGAGGTTCTACAATGGCCAGACAGTACAAACACCCCACAAATGACCCCATTTCGGAAAGTAGACACCCTAAGGTATTCGCTGATGGGCATAGTGAGTTCATAGAACTTTTTATTTTTTGTCACAAGTTAGCGGAAAATGATGATTTTTTTTTTTTTTTCTTACAAAGTCTCATTTTCCACTAACTTGTGACA
Organism: Bufo bufo; assembly: GCF_905171765.1. NCBI lineage: Eukaryota > Metazoa > Chordata > Amphibia > Anura > Bufonidae > Bufo > Bufo bufo. The sequence continues at coordinate 450,408,131 of NC_053391.1, forward strand.
AAAAATAAAAAGTTCTATGAACTCACTATGCCCATCACGAAATACCTTGGGGTCTCTTCTTTCCAAAATGGGGTCACTTGTGGGGTAGTTATACTGCCCTGGCATTCTAGGGGCCCAAATGTGTGGTAAGGAGTTTGAAATCAAATTCTGTAAAAACTGACCAGTGAAATCCGAAAGGTGCTCTTTGTAATATGGGCCCCTTTGCCCACCTAGGCTGCAAAAAAGTGTCACACATCTGGTATCTCCGTACTCAGGAGAAGTTGGGGAATGTGTTTTGGGGTGTCATTTTACATATACCCATGCTGGGTGAGAGAAATATCTTGGCAAAGACAACTTTTCCCATTTTTTTATACAAAGTTGGCATTTGACCAAGATATTTATCTCACCCAGCATGGGTATATGTAAAAACACACCCCAAAACACATTCCTCAACTTCTCCTGAATACAGAGATACCAGATGTGTGACACTTTTTTGCAGCCTAGGTGGGCAAAGGGGCCCATATTCCAAAGAGCACCTTTCGGATTTCACTGGTCAGTTTTTACAGAATTTGATTTCAAACTCCTTACCACACATTTGGGCCCCTAGAATGCCAGGGCAGTATAACTACCCCACAAGTGACCCCATTTTGGAAAGAAGAGACCCCAAGGTATTCGCTGATGGGCATAGTGAGTTCATGGAAGTTTTTATTTTTTGTCACAAGTTAGTGGAATATGAGACTTTGTATGAAAAAAAAAAAAAGAAATCATCATTTTCCACTAACTTGTGACAAAAAATTAAAAATTCTAGGAACTTGCCATGCCCCTCACAGAATACCTTGGGGTGTCTTCTTTCCAAAATGGGGTCACTTGTGGGGTAGTTATACTGCCCTGGCATTTTCCAGGGGCCCTAATGTGTGGTAAGTAGGTAAATGACCTGTGAAATCCGAAAGGTGCTCTTTGGAATGTGGGCCCCTTTGCCCACCTAGGCTGCAAAAAAGTGTCACACATGTGGTATCGCTGTATTCAGGAGAAGTTGGGGAATGTGTTTTATGGTGTCATTTTACATATACCCATGCTGGGTGAGAGAAATATCTTGGCAAAAGACAACTTTTCCCATTTTTTTTATACAAAGTTGGCATTTGACCAAGATATTTCTCTCACCCAGCATGGGTATATGTAAAATGACACCCCCAAAACACATTCCCCAACTTCTCCTGAATACGGAGATACCACATGTGTGACACTTTTTTGCAGCCTAGGTAGGCAAAGGTGCCCAAATTCCTTTTAGGAGGGCATTTTTAGACATTTGGATACCAGACTTCTTCTCACGCTTTGGGGCCCCTAAAATGTGACCCCATTTTGGAAAGAAGACACCCCAAGGTATTCCGTGAGGGGCATAGCAAGTTCCTAGAATATTTTATTTTTTGTCATAAGTTAGTGGAAAATGATGATTTTTTTTTTTTTTTTCCATACAAAGTCTCATATTCCACTAACTTGTGACAAAAAATAAAAAGTTCCATGAACTCACTATGCCCATCAGCGAATACCCTGGGGTGTCTTCTTTCCAAAATGGTGTTATTTGTGGGGTGTTTGTACTGCCCTGGCATTTGAGGGTCTCCGCAATCATTACATGTATGCCCAGCATTAGGAGTTTCTGCTATTCTCCTTATATTGAGCATACAGGTAATGAGATTTTTTTTTTCCGTTCAGCCTCTGGGCTGAAAGAAAAAAATGAACGGCACAGATTTCTTCATTCGCATCGATCAATGTGGATGAAAAAATCTCTGCCAAAAAAAGAAAAAGGAGGGGAAAGGCGTCTGCCAGGACATAGGAGCTCCGCCCAACATCCATACCCACTTAGCTCGTATGCCCTGGCAAACCCGATTTCTCCATTCACATCAATCGATGTGGATGAATAAATCATTGCCGGGATTATTTTTTTTATATATACAAAGTGTTTGCCAAAGTATATGAACACCGCCACCTCCTCAGCTCATATGCCTCGGCAAACGTATCTTTTACTGCAGAGGAGAAATCTCGTCTTGCAGCGCCGCATACACCGACTTGCGTGTAATCTGACAGCAGCGCAATGCTTCTGTCCGAATGCACATCAGTGCTGCAGCTAGTCGATCGGTTGGTCCACCTGGAAGGTAAAAAAAACAAAAGAAAAAACCAGGCCGCAAAGCAATAACTTTATTAACTTTAGAACAGAACATATTAACTTTTTTAAACTTTTTTAACTTTTTTACTTACCGGTAATTTTTTTTTTGTTTCGTTTTTTTTACCTTTATAGAACAAACCTCTCCTTCCCCATGGGACAATGTGCAAAGCGCAAATCGTTTAAAGATGTGGCAAAGTACGTTATGCACTTTATCCCAGGTGAAAGGAGAGGTTTGCAGCAGCTGTGAGTAAAAGGGCCCTAATAGCCCTGTGTGCCTGTCCTGTGAGATGCAATCCCTATGCTAAGTGTACCTGTGTGTGGTACTTCCGGAAACACTCTCCATAGCATAGGGCAGGGTGGTCAGCACAGTCAGGACAGAAATAGCGGGTGTCACGCCTTATTCCACTCCTGCTACAGACACGACATCTTTTTCGGGGTGACGGTTGGGTTGAGGTACCAGGAACGACACTGGGGAAATGTCGCTCGTGTAGACGGCTAACTACACTGGTGGATGGGGCCACGGAACCTCCTGGGTAAAGGAGGTTCTCGATGATCTCTTCCTGGAATTTGAGGAAAGATCGTGTTCTCCCAGCCTTACTGTAGAGAACAAAACTATTATACAGCGCCAATTGAATTAAATATACAGACACCTTCTTATACCAGCGGGAAACTAAATACGGAGACAACATCTGGTCATTGAAGTCCACCCCTCCCATGAGCGCATTATAGTCGTGGACACAGAGGGGCTTTTCAATGACACGGGTTGCTCGCTCAATTTGGATTGTCGTGTCTGCGTGAATGGAGGAGAGCATGTAAACGTCACGCTTGTCTCTCCATTTCACCGCGAGCAGTTCTTCGTTACACAAGGCAGCCCTCTCCCCCCTTGCAAGACGGGTGGTTACAAGCCGTTGGGGGAAGCCCACGCGACTAGTTCGCGCGGTGCCACAGGCGCAAATCCGTTCTAGAAACAAATGCCTAAAGAGGGCCACACTTGTGTAGAAATTGTCCACATAAAGATGGTACCCCTTGCCGAATAAGGGTGACACCAAGTCCCAGACTGTCTTCCCACTGCTCCCCAGGTAGTCAGGGCAACCGACCGGCTCCAGGGTCTGATCTTTTCCCTCATAGATCCGAAATTTGTGGGTATAGCCTGTGGCCCTTTCACAGAGCTTATACAATTTGACCCCATACCGGGCACGCTTGCTTGGGATGTATTGTTTGAAGCCAAGGCGCCCGGTAAAATGTATTAGGGACTCGTCTACGCAGATGTTTTGCTCAGGGGTATACAAATCTGCAAATTTCTGGTTGAAATGGTCTATGAGGGGCCGAATTTTGTGGAGCCGGTCAAAAGCAGGGTGGCCTCTGGGACGGGAGGTGGTGTTGTCGCTAAAATGCAGAAAACGCAGGATGGTCTCAAATCGTGTCCTGGACATAGCAGCAGAGAACATGTGTAGTGTACGGGAGCTGTAATGCCCGTCACTACAGAAGGGTCACTTGTTGTGCTGTCGTTTCCCCTTATTTATGGGGAGGTTGGTATAAGTCATCTTCATAATGTAATGCTATGTACTTCTCTGTTACTGTGAAATTTGCATGTGCAGGCCTGCTAGGGGTGTCATTCCAGCTCTAAGTCACTAGAGGGAGCTAGGGAGCCCTAGGTTATATAAGGCCCAGTCAGGGAAGGGAAAGTGAGTTTAGACCGTGTCTGAGAAAAGGCCAGGCCATGGGCCTGTGAGAGCAGAGCAGGCCTGGAGCCTGCAGACTAGGAGAGGGTATTGCAGTCCCTGTAACCGGGTTCCAGATCCAAGGAGAAGGTTCCCCTCCTGAGTCCATATTTGCAGAAGCAGGAACACCACGGTTAACCAGCCTGAGGACACTGAGAGCAGAGTCAAGTCTAGGAAAGCAAGAGGTACTAAAGACAGCAGAGGAGGTACTTGATATTTATAGACCCAAGGATATACGCCAGAGCTAGGGCATCGGGCCTTGGAGAATAGTTTCCATGTTCCAGGATCAGTCAGGAATAGAGTGCAAGCCGCCTGTACTGCAAGTCCTGTGTTTAACCCTCTGAAATCACCTTGCTACATATGGCCTGCATTAAATGTACCAAAACTAACTGTCTTCAAAGGAACTGCGTTTCCAACTATGTCCGTGTATGACAACCACTGGAGAACAAGTAAAGCATAAGTTCTGTTTTATTATTACGTGGTTCCTCAGTTATTCCTGCTATCAGCAAACGGTGTGCCACCGTCCAATTGGCACTGGCGTCACGAACTTTAAAGGGACCTTGCCCCAGGCACATAAAACACCTGCAACATCCAGGGCACCTCATCCAACACCAGGCCTGGTCCCTAAACACAGAGTGTGCCCCAGAGGACTTTTGTGCCAGCCTCACCTTCACTGCTGTATGCCTGCCCAGGGTTTCCATATATAACTGTGAGTGACCCTCGCTTGCCATTGACCGTGACCTCACACTCGCATTACCCTGCAGGTCTGGCGTACCGCATAAATTGGCATCACGAACAGGATTTACGGACATTCCTGCGCCATTGCGGATATAAAACTGTGTGCTGAAGATTGCCTTAAAGTGCCCAAGCCCTACCGTTTTATTCAAGATTGCTGGGCCAAAAGAACTGTCCTAAGTAGTGGTGTGGAATTGTGTTTTTTCTAGACTGTTTGCTGCTTGTTTAAGCCAACGAGCGCTGTCAGTGAATAGACAGCGTTTTGCTAAAGATGGCCGCTGAGCTTGCTTGAGTTTACTGCTGCGTCATCTTCATCCTGAATTGGCGGGAAAAGTTGGCGCCTTTTTGCTGAAAAGAGCAGGAAAAGGCTCAATGTCGGCGCCACCGCCCTGTCTGGACATTTGCATGTCTGCAGAAATGGACTCCGCCTCCCCCATACTGGAGTACCTGGGGGGCGGCCTCCCAGTGCAATGGGAGGATCTGTCTGAACTTATTGGTGCCGCCCTGTCGCTCTCCAGAGAAGGATCCAGCATGCTGAATAATGAAGATTTTCCTGACCGAATGACCTTACCTGCGAACAAGTTCCAAGAAGCCCTTGATGCCTTGCGAAAAGGAAGAAGTTCGGATCCGGCGCCGGAACATGCGGCGATCGTACCAGAGAGTTTGGGTCCCGTATCTGAGCCTGCTGCAACTGTGATGGATCCCTGCAGCGACGCAGCGCCCGAGAGACTGGAGGACCAGATTGCCAGATTGGAAGTCCACCTGCATGGCCTGCGCCAACTTGCTGCATCCCGAGCGGCACCTACGCCACCGGATAAAGAGGGTTCACCAAGGGACTCAGTTGCCCCTGAGTCAGAGGTAAGGGTACCTGTCCCTACCAGTCGGCCACCTTCTGCTACCACGGCTACATTGAGGCCCCCAAGAAGGCCCTCTCATACCGTGACTTGCTGCGCAGAGCCCACCGGACCGCTTGCGGCGGCGGTACCTAGGCAAGCACAACCTGCGATTGTTATCCCTGCACCGATGCGGTCAGCAACTGTCATCACCCCTAGGCCTATGGGGCCAATGCCTACTAGGGGTCCCTTCATGTTGCAGCTGCCCCCTGACACTGTAATGTGGGCACATCCGCCTGTGGAGGATTACTACAGGCCTTATTTGCCAGCAGAGCCGGGTAATTATGATATGCCTTTGTGAATCAGCCTGCTAGGCCTTTGATTTGCTGTGCCAAGGGGTTATTTTTGAAAATGTAACACTTTCAGGACAGGAGTCCTTTGTTTATGGTCCTTTGTTGCTGCTGCCAGTTTACCCACGGCTCAGTGGTAGTGGTCACCCACTGAAATAAGAATGTCAGCAAAGCCATGTTTGTTTCCAGGACACCCTGCCTGCATCTGAAAATCCCAGTTGTGCCTTTATTTGCACTGTTTTCCCCTGTTAACCCCCATTTCAGGTTGAAAGGGTTCTTTTATGTCAGCACCGTTTTAAAGGGTAAGCAGGACTTGCCAGGATAACGTGGCCCTGGTATTGTCAGAGTCCTGTATTGTCATTTTATATGTGTGCTGCTGACCGTATTTATTAACAGTTGTTATTCAAGTCTATGTGCCCAGAGATGGACTTCCTATGTGCGAGCCTCTGAGATATTGCTTTTATTATGGACTTATTCATTGTCATGGACTATCCTGGTTCCTTAACATCCGCTGTGCCAGGTCAGCGCCCCAGTTCCACTCACTATCCTGAGAGAAGAGAACGACGCCCCTTGTCACCACACTTCACCTTTGCCAATTGGACCTGATATGAATGTATATGCAGATGAATTACGTATATGTATGCCTGCATGTGTCTTTTTCTATTTCAGGTGAAAATTCCAGTTGGGCGGGTCCTGATGGAGTACGAGGTCGTACTCAGCTTAAAGCAGCGGGGTATGTAGTGTACGGGAGCTGTAATGCCCGTCACTACAGAAGGGTCACTTGTTGTGCTGTCGTTTCCCCTTATTTATGGGGAGGTTGGTATAAGTCATCTTCATAATGTAATGCTATGTACTTCCCTGTTACTGTGAAATTTGCATGTGCAGGCCTGCTAGGGGTGTCATTCCAGCTCTAAGTCACTAGAGGGAGCTAGGGAGCCCTAGGTTATATAAGGCCCAGTCAGGGAAGGGAAAGTGAGTTTAGACCGTGTCTGAGAAAAGGCCAGGCCATGGGCCTGTGAGAGCAGAGCAGGCCTGGAGCCTGCAGACTAGGAGAGGGTATTGCAGTCCCTGTAACCGGGTTCCAGATCCAAGGAGAAGGTTCCCCTCCTGAGTCCATATTTGCAGAAGCAGGAACACCACGGTTAACCAGCCTGAGGACACTGAGAGCAGAGTCAAGTCTAGGAAAGCAAGAGGTACTAAAGACAGCAGAGGAGGTACTTGATATTTATAGACCCAAGGATATACGCCAGAGCTAGGGCATCGGGCCTTGGAGAATAGTTTCCATGTTCCAGGATCAGTCAGGAATAGAGTGCAAGCCGCCTGTACTGCAAGTCCTGTGTTTAACCCTCTGAAATCACCTTGCTACATATGGCCTGCATTAAATGTACCAAAACTAACTGTCTTCAAAGGAACTGCGTTTCCAACTATGTCCGTGTATGACAACCACTGGAGAACAAGTAAAGCATAAGTTCTGTTTTATTATTACGTGGTTCCTCAGTTATTCCTGCTATCAGCAAACGGTGTGCCACCGTCCAATTGGCACTGGCGTCACGAACTTTAAAGGGACCTTGCCCCAGGCACATAAAACACCTGCAACATCCAGGGCACCTCATCCAACTGCAGCGTACTCAAGTTGTGTGTAATAGAGTTTCTGGGTGTAGTAGTGCAATAGACACTAACCTGGTACAGCTGACTCTCTGCAAGGGCAGGTATAGGTAAAGATAGTTCGTGACGCCAGTGCCAAGTAAACGGTGGCACGCCGTTTGCGGATACAGGAATAAATCGAGGAAACGTGGTCTTAAAACAGAACTCCAACTTTAGTAGTTTTGCAAGCAGAGACAATATTGGAAATGCAGTTCCTAAGCATACAGTCGATTTTGCAATTCGGTCGATGCAGGCAATTCAGTTATAGCAGGGTAATTACAGAGTGTTGAACACAGGACTTGCAGCACAGGAGCTAGCACTCTATTTCTGTCTGATCCTGGAATATAGCATATCTTCACCAAGGCCCATTAACCTAGTTCTGGCTTTATATCCTTGGCTATAGCTTTAGAAAGTACCTCCTCTTTCCTGATCTTCCTGAGTACCTCTTGCTTTCCTGATCTTTGCCTCTGTCTCTCTCAGCTTCTGGACACTTCCTCAGGCTCTTGAGCTAACATATTCCTGTTTCTGCATATGGGAATTCAGGAGGGAATCTTCTCCTGAACGGCAGGCTTCAGGCCTGGACTTGTCTCAGACATTGTCTAATCTCCAACTGTAGATTACAGACACTAGACTCCGTCTGCCTTGCACTTCCCTGACTGGGCCTTATATAAACTAGGGCTCCCTAGCTCCCTCTATTGACTAGAAGCTGGAATGACACCCCTAGCAGGCCTGTACATGCAAGTTTCAGTAACAGAAAAATACATACATTACATGACATTTTATAAAACTGACATATAACAACTTCCCCATAATTAGGAGGGACGACAGCACACCAAGTGACACTTTGGTAGTGACGGGCATTACAGTTCCCGTACACTACATACCCCACTGCTTTAAGCTGAGTACGACCTCGTACTCCATCATGGGTCGCCCAACTGGAATCTCTACCTGAAATAGAAAATAGAGACATGCAGGCATACATACATGTAATTCATCTGCATTTACATTTACATCAGGTCCAATTGGCAAAGGTGAAGGGTAGTGACAAGGGGCGTCGTTCTCTTCTCTCAGGATAGTGAATGGAACGGGGGCGCTGACCTGGCACAGCGTAACATTATAACCAGGATAGTCCATGATAGAACAGCAAAATGGATAAAACAGTATAAAAGTTCTTGGAGGCTCAAAGAACAAACATGAGTCCGTACCCAGGTTATTTCTTATTAAATCACAGAGGCTCTCATGCGGTGGAGTCCATCTCTGGGCACATTACTTTTAAAAGAATAAGAATCTCAGAGGCTCAGGTACTTTTGAGTCTGTCTCCGGGCACGGTTCCTTAGTATGAAGTTGCACAATAAAAGGACAGCAAAGACAAGTGCTGTAATACCCCTGATCAACCTGAAAAGGGGGTGAAGGGTAAAAGGTGCAACTAAAGGAACAGGCACAACTTGGTGTGGGGTACAAAAGCAGGCAGGAGGTCCTGGAAACAAACGTGGCCTTGCTGACTTTGTGATTTCAGTGGTCAACACCTACCACTGAGCCGTGGACAAACTGGCAGCCGCAACAAAGGACCAGAAACGTAGGACTCCTGTCCTGGAAGGGTTAACATCAAACTTCTGCAGTGAAATAAATCAAAGGCCTAGCAGGCTGATTTACAATGGCCTCTCATAACCACCCGGCTCCGCTGGCAAGTATCGCCTGTAGTAGTCCTCTACAGGAGGATGGGCCCACATAACAGTGTCAGGAGGCAGCTGTAGAGTAAAGGGGCCCCTAATAGGTATTGGCCCATTAGGCCTAGGGGTGAACCCTCTGGTGGACCTTGCCGGTCCTGACATGATCACTGCAGGGTGTAACGTGCTTGGCACCGCCGCAGCAAGCGGTCCGGTGCTCTGGGTGCAGCAGTTTACGGCAATCGCGGGTCCGGTCTGGGGCACTGACGGAGCGGTGGTAACAGAAGGCGGTTTACGGGTGGTGACAGGCACCCTTACCTCATCCTTCCCTGGCGGTGTCTCGATCCTGGCGGTGTATGTCTTGCGCAACTCCCGCAACTTCTCCTCCAGCCGGACGATCTGCTCACCGATACTCTCTGTGTCGGAGTCGCTGTCCTCTGCTGGCGCCGCCGGCGCAGGTACAGTCACCGATGACGCGGACTCGGCCTCTGCAGGTTCTGGCGATGCGTCTGGTCTCCGTCCCATCCGGATGTTCTGAAAGGTAGCACTAAGTCCTTTTAACTGCTCCAGCTCCGATATTGTCTTCTCCCGACGAGGCAGCTCGGGGGAAGGATAGGGGCTCACCCATTTTTCCAACACGGTTGGCTGCCAGAAGACATTAGGCCCAATGAAGGAGCTCCGCTCCTGAAAGGCGTGATGGGCCGGCTCTGGAGAGCGTTCAGGTTCCTGCTCGCAGCCAGAGTAGTCTTCTCCTTCTTCTGCCTCCCAGTCCTCAGGAGCTCGCTTGGGACGGGTCACGGCAGTTGCATAAGGGCCTCGTAGGCTCTCGGCAGGGGTGTACTCCACTTCCTCTCCCTCGCGGAGGCTGTGCTGGTACGAAGGGGGGTAGTCTCTCTTGACAGACCTTCGATTAACATAGAGGTCTCTGCCAGTTAGATAGTCCTGAATAAACCCGTAGCCACGGGGTTTGTCAAATGACAGCACCACTCCCTTTCTCCTTTCCAGGCGGGGTTGGGTGTGCGTATGCTTCTCATGTATGGTCTTGGTTAGTTCCTCATAGATGATTTTGGTCTTTGTATTCCGCTTGATAGCGGCCTCTCGGATCTCCGCCATCAGGGAGGACCATTTGAAAGATGGTTGGAAAAAGTCCCTCCACGAGCCATAGCAGGGCTCGGGTTCTTTCTCCCTTGGGCGGCAGGCGGGTTGCTCCGGTCCCGGAGAGTAGGCCGGTGGAGCCTCCTCTGGCTCTACACCAACACTGGACATCTTTGCAATTTCAGGTGCGGACATTGCAGCAACGCTCTGTTCACTTTCCAACATGCTCGATCCTTCTGAGGAGAGCGATAGGGTCGCGTCAATCAGAGTAGCCAGCTCCTCCCACTGCACTGGGGAGCCGCCCCCCAGGTATTCCAGTATATGGAAGGCGGTGTCCATGCTGGCAGACATGCAAATGTCCAGATAAGCCGTGGCGCCTGCCCCCGACCTTCTTCCCGCTTTTTCCTCAGAAAGGCGCCAGTTTTTCCCGCCTTTTCGGGATGAAGGTGACGCAGCAGTAAATTCAGCAAGCCCAGCAGCCATCTTTGGGTATAAACGCTGTCTATTCACTGACAGCAAGCAGGATTGCAAAAAGTCCACAAAACCACACTCCAATGCGGCGATTTTCTTCCTCTTGGTAGCGCAACACTGCACAGCGCTTTTTAGAAGATTTGGGTACACTTTGGGTATGATTTTCAGTCCACAAAGTCCACTTGAATAAACAGGCAAATTGTCACTTTGGTCACAGGGCAACTGTATAAGGCACAAAGTTCACGCTTCTTGCACTATAAAGCGTGCGTATCCTGTTCGTGACGCCAAAAGAGAGGTGCAGCGTACTCAAGTTGTGTGTAATAGAGTTTCTGGGTGTAGTAGTGCAATAGACACTAACCTGGTACAGCTGACTCTCTGCAAGGGCAGGTATAGGTAAAGATAGTTCGTGACGCCAGTGCCAAGTAAACGGTGGCACGCCGTTTGCGGATACAGGAATAAATCGAGGAAACGTGGTCTTAAAACAGAACTCCAACTTTAGTAGTTTTGCAAGCAGAGACAATATTGGAAATGCAGTTCCTAAGCATACAGTCGATTTTGCAATTCGGTCGATGCAGGCAATTCAGTTATAGCAGGGTAATTACAGAGTGTTGAACACAGGACTTGCAGCACAGGAGCTAGCACTCTATTTCTGTCTGATCCTGGAATATAGCATATCTTCACCAAGGCCCATTAACCTAGTTCTGGCTTTATATCCTTGGCTATAGCTTTAGAAAGTACCTCCTCTGTCTTTCTGAGTACCTCTTGCTTTCCTGATCTTTGCCTCTGTCTCTCTCAGCTTCTGGACACTTCCTCAGGCTCTTGAGCTAACATATTCCTGTTTCTGCATATGGGAATTCAGGAGGGAATCTTCTCCTGAACGGCAGGCTTCAGGCCTGGACTTGTCTCAGACATTGTCTAATCTCCAACTGTAGATTACAGACACTAGACTCCGTCTGCCTTGCACTTCCCTGACTGGGCCTTATATAAACTAGGGCTCCCTAGCTCCCTCTATTGACTAGAAGCTGGAATGACACCCCTAGCAGGCCTGTACATGCAAGTTTCAGTAACAGAAAAATACATACATTACATGACATTTTATAAAACTGACATATAACAACTTCCCCATAATTAGGAGGGACGACAGCACACCAAGTGACACTTTGGTAGTGACGGGCATTACAGTTCCCGTACACTACACAACACCAGGCCTGGTCCCTAAACACAGAGTGTGCCCCAGAGGACTTTTGTGCCAGCCTCTCCTTCACTGCTGTATGCCTGCCCAGGGTTTCCATATATAACTGTGAGTGACCCTCGCTTGCCATTGACCGTGAACTCACACTCGCATTACCCTGCAGGTCTGGCGTACCGCACATGGGCATGTGATGAATCGGGTGCGTGGACCAATATGACCGCAATTCATGCTTTTTTGTCAGGCCCATGTTGAGGAGAAGGCCCAGAAAAATTTTAAGTTTGGAAACTTGGACTGGTTTCCACCGGAAAGGCTGGGCATAATAGCTTCCCGGGTTTGCGGTTATAAATTGTGTGGCATACCGGTTTGTCTCTGCCACGACTAAGTCCAAGAGCTCCGCAGTCAAGAACAGCTCAAAAAATCCCAGGGCCGAACCGATTTGAGCCGTCTCAACCCGAACTCCAGACTGGGCGGTGAAAGGGGGAACTACTGGTGCGGCTGAAGTTGGTGACTGCCAATCAGGGTTTGCCAGCACCTCAGGGATTCTAGGGGCTCTACGGGCCTGTCTGTGCGGTGGCTGCGACGGGGTAACTACTGCACGTGCCACCGTACCAGCTTAGACTGCCCTTCTGGTGCTCGCCAAGTCACCATGTTGTACGGCAGTGCTGGTACTAGGTCCAGGGAGGGCTGCGCTGCTGGTGTATGCCTCACCACGTGATCCGGCAGCGACAGCCCCACTCTGCTGCTCTTGAAGCGGATCCTGCGCAACCTGTGGTCTAGCGACATGGGGCCGGGTACGCCTGGTGCTGCCAGGGACCTCAACCTCCTCGTCCGAACTTTGGGTCAGAGAGCCACTGCTTTCTACAGGTTCATATTCTAACCCGCTAGATTCGTCAGATGAGGGTTCCCATTCCTCATCCGACTGGGTCAGAATCCTGTAGGCCTCTTCAGAAGAATACCCCCTGTTTGACATTTTGGACTACTAAATTTAGGGGTATTCCCTGAGACTACCCAAGAAAAAAAGCAAGCCTGTCTTACAAAGGGGAGGCTAGCGAAGTACCGGAAGCCGCTGCGGTTGATAAAAAATATCAAAACTGATTTTTTTTATCGCCGCAGTGCGTGTAAAGTGAATGTGCAGTGATCAAAAAAAAAAATTTTTTTTCACTGCGGTGGGGCGGGCGTGGGTGAACGCACGTGTGGGCGACCGATCAGGCCTGATCGGGCAAACACTGCGTTTTGAGTGGAGGGCGAACTAAAGTGACACTAATACTATTATAGATCTGACCGTGATCAGTTTTGATCACTTACAGATACTATAAAAATACAAATGCTGATTAGCGATACGCTAATCAGCGAATAAAAGTGACTGCGGTGCGGTGGGGTGGGCGCTAACTGACGCTAACTACCTAACCAAGGGGCCTAAACTATCCCTAAAACCTAACAGTCAATACCAGTGGAAAAAAAAAGTGACAGTTTACACTGATCACTTTTTGTCTTTCACTAGTGATTGACAGGGGCGATCAAAGGGGTGATCAAAGGGTTAATTGGGGTGCAGGGGGGTGATCAGGGGCTACAGTGAAGTGTTTGGTGTACTCACAGTTCAGTCTGCTCCTCTGCTGGATCCAACCGACGAAAAGGACCAGATGACGCGTATATGCGTGACTCTGCGCAGCGCTGCCACCTCCGGAACGCGATCCTGCGTTAGGCGGTCCGGAGGTGGTTAAAATGTCAGGTTTCTGTGATGTAGAAAAATGAGACAAAGATAAATCATTTCAGAACTTTTTCCACCTTTAATGTGACCTATAAACTGTACAACTCAATTGAAAAACAAACTGAAATCTTTTAGGTGGAGGGGACAAAAAAAACTAGAATAATATGGTTGCATAAGTGTGCACACCCTCTTATAACTGGGGATGTAGCTGTGTTCAGAATTAAGCAATCACATTCAAAATCATGTTAAATAGGAGTCAGCATACACCTGCCATCATTTAAAGTGCCTCTGATTAACCCCAAATAATGTTCAGCTGCTCTAGTTGGTCTTTCCTTAAATTTTCTTAGTCGCATCCCACAGCAAAAGCCATGGTCCACAGAGAGCTTCCAAAGCATCAGAGGGATCTCATTGTTAAAAGGTATCAGTCAGGAGAAGGGTACAAAAGAATTTCCAAGGCATTAGATATACCATGGAACACAGTGAAGACTGTCTTCACTGTGTTCCATGGTATATCTAATGCCTTGGAAATTCTTTTGTACCCTTCTCATCAAGTGGAGAAAATATAAAACAACAGTGACATTACCAAGAACTGGACGTCTCTCCAAAATTGATGAAAAGACGAGAAGAAAACTAGTCTGGGAGGCTACCAAGAGGCCTACAGCAACATTAAATAAGCTGCAGGAATATCTGGCAAGTACTGGCTGTGTGGTACATGTGACAACAATCTCCCGTACTCTTCATATGTCTGGGCTATGGGGTAGAGTGGCTTCTGCTAGAAAGCTGAACATGAAGAGGAACCTCATCTTTCAGCATGGCAACGACCCAAAGCATACATCCAAATCAACAAAGGAATGGCTTCACCAGTAGAAGATTAAAGTTTTGGAACGGCCCAGCCAGAACCCAGACCTGAATCATATTGAAAATCTGTGGGGTGATCTGAAGAGGGCTGTGCACAGGAGATGCCCTCGTAATCTGTCAGATTTGGGGTGTTTTTGCAAAGAAGAGTGGGCAAATCTTGCCAAGTCAAAATGTGCCATGCTGATTTGAATAAGAAGCTGGTAATTTTCCACAGCTGCCACAGTGTTTAATCCTCTTCCCGACCAGCGCCGTAATAGTACGGCGCTGGCCAGGTCTTTAAAGATGGCGCCCGCTCCTGAGCGCTGCAGGCGACATAGCCGCGGGTGGCCGCCTGCTTCTTATAGCAAACACCCGTGGCTCATGTCTGCAACCGGCAGTAATGCCGATCGCGAACATTTAACCCCTTAGATGCCATGGTCAATCCTGACCACGGCATCTGAGCGCGCTGAAAACCGAAAGGGGCTCCGGCTTCCCCATGTGGCGATCAGAGGAGCCGTTGTTTGTATGCAGCAGCCCCTGTCTTTGTGAATGACAGGAGGCTGCTGCATAGTATTTCATATGGAGTCCTTGCCTGTAATAGGGCTCCATAAGAAACAAGCAATTTTTTTATAGACTCTAATTCTAGTGCATGAAACATAGAGAGGAAATGCACCAACCAGAAATGCTACTGACTATACTGGGAAGTCATGGCTCTGGGAAGGAAGGGAGTGCAAAACGAAAACGCAAAAGAACTCCAGGGGTGAAAGGTTTAAAGAAGAGCATGTTTTGGAGGGAAAAAGCCCGATTTGTTTACCACCAAACCCAGACAGACTGACCATTTTGACTGTCTGGTTTAGCTCTGTTGTTACGTCTGGAAACTTGTTTTTGTCTGGAGTATCATTGAAGCTGTAATGTAAGGGTACATTCACACGACCGTATTTTTGGCTCCGCATCCGTTCCGCAATTTTGCGGAACGGGTGCAGACCCATTCACTTCAATGGGGCCTCAAAAGATGCGGACAGCACACAATGTGCTGTCCGCATCCGTAGATCCGTTCCGCGGCCCCGAAAAAAAGATAGAGCATGTCCTATTCTTAGAACCAAACAAAAAAGCCTCACTATAAAACCGTAGTTTAGGGCAGGGAAGAGTCAACCATATAAACCTATAATGTTGTTAAACAAGCAACAAGTGAATGCCCAATGTATCCAAAAAATATATATACTTTATTTAATTATAATAAACATATCATGATTATTAAAATATTAGAGATAACAAGAAAAGAATATGAAGAGTCAGCAGAAAAACCGGATGCCGCAATCCACTGGCCAGGGTCTCTGCTACCCGCCAACAGATGGAACACATGTCAAGTATACCAATAATATGCAGCAGGGTGATTCACAATACAATAGCACATAGAATATGACTATTCTAATGTTAGTAAATGTGATCGTCACTCTGGTGCATAACCGCCAGATGGATCTCAGCCACTAGAGTCTAGCAATGCAAAGGTAAAGAATAAAAATATATGTAGAGCCCTCACATAAGTGAGACCACACACACCAAGCCTTATTATAAAGGATATGAGGGAGCTCATCTGTGGATAACAGATAGAAAATGAAGGCATACCATGAGACATGATGGAGGGTAAAGGCAGCAGGCACAGGACAGGCTAGGAACCTCGACGCGCGTTTCGCCTCAGCTTCGTCAGGAGGTCGCGGACAAGAATAGGCATTTCTATCATGGGGCCGGCTACATTCACACGGCCGGTATCCGTGTTTTGCGAATCTGCAATTTGCGGACCGCAAAACACATACGGTCGTGTGAATGTACCCTTAGTCTGAGAGTCGGAAAGTGTTACAATGTATCTGTTTGTGCTGAGCTTCTCCACTCCACCCCTCCCACTAGAAGGTTCCAGTCTAGCTAAAACTGTATATAAGGAGAGCAGTCAGAGCCCCTAGTTTGGGAACAGTGCTTGGAAGAGGAGACTCTGCCAGTCTGCATGAGTGACCAGAAGAAGATGCTGACATGGGGACGCTGAGCCGCAGACCATGGGTCCCTAGCCCTGTGACCAAGGAGCCACCCAGACTACTGAGCTACAGACCGTGGGCCCTTGGCCAGGATGCCAGCCTTCTGAGAGAGAGGAATAGCTAGCTTAGGTCTTTCCTCAGCATCAAACCCTTCTTCTGCCAGGGAGGAGCCAGTCCTATGCCTCTCTATTGTTTTGCACCTGAATCCCTCCAGTAAAGAAGCACCCTGGTTTACTGTAGATCCTGACTCTCTGGACTTATTTCCCATTAGGGTGCACCTCGCCTTACCATCCCTTTCAGAGAGCAGCAACACGTGGTGACACCTCAACAGTGTCCGGGGGACCCAGAGTAAAGTTGAGGCTAGCTCAAACCAGGTCAATGCAACTGCAGCATTGTTCCCACTGAAGTGAATGGGAACAGTGCTGCAGTAAGGCTGAGTTCACATTTCAGTTATTTCCATCAGTTATTGTGAGCCAAAACCAGGATTGGAGCCTCCACAGACATAAGGTATAAGGCAGGGATTCCTAACCAGCTGTTGCAGAACTACAACTCCCAGCATTCTTGGACAGCCTACAGCTACCATCCTACAAAAGGGCATTGTGGGAGTTGTAGTTTTACAACAGCTGGAGGGCTGCAGGTTGAGCATCACTGGCATAAGGGAAAGATCGTCACCTGTGTTTAGAGACGCTCCTGGTTTTGGCTCATAATCACTGATCAAATAACTGAAGTGTGAACTCAGCCTAAGGCCTCATGCACACTACTGTTTTTTTTTAAGGTCCGCAAAAACGGGGTCCGTAGGTCCGTGATCCGTGACTGTTTTTTCGTCCGTGGGTCTTCCTTGATTTTTGGAGGATCCACGGACATGAAAAAAAAGTCGTTTTGGTGTCCGCCTGGCCGTGCGGAGCCAAACGGATCCGTCCTGAATTACAATGCAAGTCAATGGGGACGGATCCGTTTGACGTTGACACAATATGGTGCAATTGCAAACGGATCCGTCCCCCATTGACTTTCAATGTAAAGTCAGGAGTCCCTTTTATACCATCGGATCTGAGTTTTCTCCAATCCGATGGTATATTTTAACTTGAAGCGTCCCCATCACCATGGGAACGCCTCTATGTTAGAATATACCATCGGATTTGAGTTAGATCGTGAAACTCAGATCCGACAGTATATTCTAACACAGAGGCGTTCCCATGGTGATGGGGACGCTTCAGGTTAGACTATACTAAAAGAACTGTGTACATGACTGCCCCCTGCTGCCTGGCAGGTGCTGCCAGGCAGCAGGGGGCAGCCCCCCCCCTCCCCCCCTGTATTTAACTCATTGGTGGCCAGTGCGGCCCCCCTCCCTTCCCTGTATTTAACTCATTGGTAGCCAGTGCGGCCCCCCTCCCTTCCCTGTATTTAACTCATTGGTGGCCAGTGCGGCCGATCCCCCCTCCCTCCCCTGTACTACTGTCGATTCATTGGTGGCCAGTGGGTCCCCCCTCCCTCCCCCTCCTAATTAAAATCTCCCCCCTATCATTAGTGGCAGCGGAGAGTATCGATCGGAGTCCCAGTTTAATCGCTGGGGCTCCGATCGGTAACCATGGCAACCAGGACGCTACTGCAGTCCTGGTTGCCATGGTTACTTAGGAGCGCCCGGCCGGTCACAGACATCGCAGCTCGCAGGTAAGTATAATGCTTCTAAAAATTGCTAAGTAACCATGGCAACCAGGACTGCAGTAGCGTCCTGGTTGCCATGGTTACCGATCGGAGCCCCAGCGATTAAACTGGGAGTCCGATCGGTACTCTCCGCTGCCACCAATGATAGGGGGGGAGATTTTAGGAGGGGGAGGGAGGCTCACTGGCCACCAATGAATCTACAGAACTACAGGGGAGGGAGGGGGGGCCGGCCGCACTGGCCACCAATGTGTTAACTACAGGGGAGGGAGGGGGGGCCGGCCGCACTGGCCGCCAATGTGTTAAATACAAGGGAGGGAGGGGGGCCCACTGACCACCAATGAATTTAAAACTGGGGAGGAAGGGGGGTGTGCCCCCTCCTGCCTGGCAGCACATGATCTCTTACAGGGGGCTATGATACGCACAATTAACCCTTTAGGTGCAGCACCTGAGGGGTTAATTGTGCGGATCACAGCCCCCTGTAAGAGATCGGGTGCTGCCAGGCAGCAGTCATGTACACAGTTCAAAGTATATTCTAACTAGAAGCGTCCCCATCACTATGGGAACGCCTCTGTGTTAGAATATACTGTTGGATCTGAGTTTTCACGAAGTGAAAACTCAGCTCTGAAAAAGCTTTTATGCAGACGGATCTGCGGATCCGTCTGTGTGAAAGTAGCCTACGACCACGGACGCGGATGCCAATCTTGTGAGCATCCGTGTTTTTTCACAGACCCATTGACTTGAATGGGTCCGTGAACCATTGTCCGTCAAAAAAATAGGACAGGTCCTATTTTTTTGACGGACAGGAAACACGGATCACGGATGCGGCTGCAAAACGGTGCATTTTACGATTTTTCCACGGACCCATTGAAAGTCAATGGGTCCACGAAAAAAAACGGAAAACGGCACAACGGCCACGGATGCACACAACGGTCGTGTGCATGAGGCCTAACCAGGTCCGTCCACAGTGGACAGAGTCAGAGCTACTCTGAAGCAGCTGAGTGTGGGATGATGGAGATATTAATGACCCATCCTGAGGACAGGCCATCAATAGGAAAATCCTAGAGTACCCCATTAGATGCATGTCTTACTCCTGGAAATGTATGGGGAGCACTGAGGGAATTTAGAGGTGGAGGCCCACAGGTGGTAGATGCCCTTGGCCACTTTTCGTTTTTGCTGGACATTTGAAAAGCCACCAGCCCTGCCAGGAGGAACGTTACATACCTCTCTACTCTGTCGGCACTGTATAATCAGACACCTACATCCAGTTGTCAATTTATTTATACATTTCCAAGATGAATAACAGAGGAGCATCACAACACATAGTTCTTAAAAAAATATAATCCAGAAATATTATTTCATGAGGAATACAAGTAGTTACTAAACACAGACGTCCGGAGAGACGGTCTATACAATGGCCCACACTATAGGTTTTGTTCTAAATATGACTAAAACTTTAGCAATAGAGGGTGCAGCGTTCATACCAGAACTATGGTAATAGCCACAGCAGAGCTGCAGTGTAAAGTATGGGGGAGTCACACTGCTGGCATCACAGATGGGCATCTGCTTTCCAATCCCTCCTCTTCTATAAATGAGCAATGAGTATAACATGAGCATTCCCTTCAGTGGAGACACATGAGGAGGATGTCCTGTCACATGAATGTACACAGGGATATGTCTGCCACATGTGTGCCCTGGTGATATCTCCACATTGCTATGGGCAAACTCATTCAGCCCGGCAGGAGGTCCCACGGCTGCCCGCCAGGGGTCGCTGTGGAGTGACACTGCGCTAAGCTGAGAGGCGGTGATACAGGTCACAGGAAGCGGATGTTTGCAGGCAGCCTGTCTAACTAGAGAGAGTGAGGAAATGAAAACAGAGGTTGACGCTCTTGCCCCGAGTTCTCTACTGCTCTGGTGGAGTTGTGCTGAGTTGAGAGTAGGTGGTGGGCTGTAGAGACCGCACCTGAGAGAGACAGTGGACTGGGTGACAGGAGACTGCTGCTGGGACGTTTCCACCCTGGCAAGAGGAAGGCGGATTGTATTCACATGTTGTTTTCCTAGGAGCTGCCTGGACACACAGCCAGCATGACCGGGACCCCGGCCCTCAGTCTAATACCCCAGCGACACTGCTGCTGCTGCGGGCGATACACACGGGGAGACCCCGGGAATAGGAGCAGATCGGTGCGTGAGGAGAGGAGCAGCCGCATTCCTTGTACTGGCATCTACAGCCTCCTCCTCACCTTGTTAACCCTGCACACGACCCGCAGCCACACAGAAGGTGAGCCCTGGCGACAGCAGCGCTTGTGTCTTTTATGTGCTCTTTTGAGGGGTGTTCTAATTGTGCCTCATGCCTTAGGGACCCCCTCACTGCGTGTGCCTCCTGCTTTAAGGACCCCCTCATTGCTTGTGCCTCCTAGTTTAAAGACCCCCTCATTGCGTGTGCCTCCTGCTTTAAGGACCCCCTCATTGCGTGTGCCTCCTGCTTTAAGGACCCCCTCATTGCTTGTGCCTCCTAGTTTAAAGACCCCCTCATTGCTTGTGCCTCCTGCTTTAAGGACCCCCTCACTGCGTGTGCCTCCTGCTTTAAGGACCCCCTCATTGCGTGTGCCTCCTGCTTTAAGGACCCCCTCATTGCGTGTGCCTCCTGCTTTAAGGACCCCCTCATTGCGTGTGCCTCCTGCTTTAAGGACCCCCTCATTGCGTGTGCCTCCTGCTTTAAGGACCCCCTCATTGCGTGTGCCTCCTGCTTTAAGGACCCCCTCATTGCGTGTGCCTCCTGCTTTAAGGACCCCCTCATTGCGTGTGCCTCCTGCTTTAAGGACCCCCTCATTGCGTGTGCCTCCTGCTTTAAGGACCCCCTCATTGCGTGTGCCTCCTGCTTTAAGGACCCCCTCATTGCGTGTGCCTCCTGCTTTAAGGACCCCCTCATTGCTTGTGCCTCCTAGTTTAAAGACCCCCTCATTGCTTGTGCCTCCTGCTTTAAGGACCCCCTCACTGCGTGTGCCTCCTGCTTTAAGGACCCCCTCATTGCGTGTGCCTCCTGCTTTAAGGACCCCCTCATTGCGTGTGCCTCCTGCTTTAAGGACCCCCTCATTGCGTGTGCCTCCTGCTTTAAGGACCCCCTCATTGCGTGTGCCTCCTGCTTTAAGGACCCCCTCATTGCGTGTGCCTCCTGCTTTAAGGACCCCCTCATTGCGTGTGCCTCCTGCTTTAAGGACCCCCTCATTGCGTGTGCCTCCTGCTTTAAGGACCCCCTCATTGCGTGTGCCTCCTGCTTTAAGGACCCCCTCATTGTTTTTGGTGCCAGCCTTGGGGACCTCCTCACTGCCAGTGGTGCCTGCTTTGGGGACCTCCTCATTGCCACCGTTGCTTGCCTTGGGGACCTCTTCATTGCCACCGTTGCTTGCCTTGGAGACCACTGTATTGCCCGTGGCGCCTGCCTTGGGACCATTTTGTCTTATTGTGGCTCCTACCATGGGTACCTCCTCATTGCCTGTGGCGCCTGCCTTGGGACCTCTTTGGTTCTTGTTGCGCCTGCCTTGGGACCACTTTGTCTTGTGGTTTGGACATATCCTGATGTCTTATAAAGTTGCTTGGGACATTTTGCGGCTTCTAGCAGAGAATTATTAATACTGTGGAGCTCCAAGGTGATTGCAGATGAGGGGTGGTAGGAGCACTACCCTGCCCAGGTGCAGATCAGTAATGCATGATGCTGTGCCGGGCCCCTCTGTTGTCAGTGGGGTTCTATGGTGCTGGACTTCTCCTTTATGTAGGACATAAATGACATTTGGTGGCGGATGTGGCCCCCCTTGGTACCTGGAGGTAGGTAACTGATAAGTGACATATTGATTCCAGTGCTCGGTCTCTTCATTTACCTCATGTAGTACATTACTTGGATCCATTTCCATGATGATCTCTGCAGGCCGCCACTTGTGCAGTTCTTGCCGGACGTTTCCGTTCCAGCGACCACATTTGTACTACTTTACTCTCTAACTTCCTCTATAGCCCATTACAACACTCCACTCTGCTGCATAGATACAGCAGCTCAGATTTCATTACAAGAGCGCTCCGGACAGTCCCTGATTGTGTCCTGCCTCGTGGGCGGTGTATGGTCCAACACAGGCACCTGATGGATGTGGCTACGGTTTATAGCTATAAAGGGGTCATCCTCTGCAGCGCCCCTCGTTACAAGAGTCCGACAACACTCAGATCCTCCACAGATTAGCTGTAATCTATATGGCAGTGATGGCTGACCTCCAGCAACTCCCAGCATGCTCCATTAATTTTTATGGAGTTCTGAGAACAGCCAAGCAGGTGTACATCTTGGGAGTCGTAGTATTACGAGGTTAGCCATCACAACTATAGGGGGAACCCGACAGCAAGTGGTCAGTTCCCCTACAGCTTCATTGGAAGAGAAATGGCTGCTCCTCCAAAGTTAGACCGGCTCATTGTAGCTGCTTCTTTATTTAGTCTGAAATAGGTTATCTGACAAGTGGTGTGTGTGTGTGTGTGTTTTTTTTTTTTTTTGTGTGAAAACCTCGTTAAAATACTTACCTGCGTTGAAATCCACGATGAAAGTTTGCTCTTCTTTGGTTACTTACTATAACGTGAAATATATATATATATATATACACACACATACATACAGGGTGGGCCATTTATATGGATACACCTTAATAAAATGGGAATGGTTGGTGATATTAACTTCCTGTTTGTGGCACATTAGTATATGTGAGGGGGGAAACTTTTCAAGATGGGTGGTGACCATGGCGGCCATTTTGAAGTCGGCCATTTTGAATCCAACTTTTGTTTTTTCAATAGGAAGAGGGTCATATGACACATAAAACTTATTGGGAATTTCACATGAAAAACAATGGTGTGCTTGGTTTTAACGTAACTTTATTCTTTAATGAGTTATTTACAAGTTTCTGACCACTTACAAAATGTGTTCAATGTGCTGCCCATTGTGTTGGATTGTCAATGCAACCGTTTTCTCCCACTCTTTACACACTGATAGCAACACCGCAGGAGAAATGCTAGCACAGGCTTCCAGTATCCGTAGTTTCAGGTGCTGCACATCTCGTATCATCTGAAGGCAATCGTCTATGCTGTGAAGATACGAGATGTGCAGCACCTGAAACTACGGATACTGGAAGCCTGTGCTAGTATTTCTCCTGCGGTGTTGCTATCAGTGTGTGAAGAGTGGGAGAAGAGGGTTGCATTGACAATCCAACACAATGGGCAGCACATTGAACACATTTTATAAGTGGTCAGAAACTTGTAAATAACTCATGAAAGAATAAAGTTACGTTAAAACCAAGCACACCATTGTTTTTCTTGTGAAATTCCCAATAAGTTTAATGTGTCAAATGGCCCTCTTCCTATTGAAAAAACAAAAGTTGGATTCAAAATGGCCGACTTCAAAATGGCCGCCATGGTCACCACCCATCTTGAAAAGTTTCCCCCCCTCACATATACTAATATGCCACAAACAGGAAGTTAATATCACCAACCATTCCCATTTTATTAAGGTGTATCCATATAAATGGCCCACCCTGTATATTAGGGGTGCACGAAATGAAAATTCTGGTCCGAAACCGAAAATTCAGGATGCCCTTGACCGAAACCGAAACTGCCTTTTTGCCCAAATACTTTTAAAATACTTTTTTTTTAATGATTTTATTAATAATTCTTTTTCATGAATTTAATAAATCATATTATATAACATGGTGCTTCCTCATACACAAGTGATTGTACAAAACAACATGTACAAGTGATTGTACAAAACAACAGTGCAAGAAACAGTTGTAAAACCAACCTCAAACTGTAAACAGACGTAGCCTCAGGTCAAGAACAAATTTTTGCTGGGAGAGGGGGATCTGTGGGTGGCTCTGTTATGGAGAGGGGGATCTGTGGGTGGCTCTGTTATGGAGAGGGGGATCTGTGGGTGGCTCTGTTATGGAGAGGGGGATCTGTGGGTGGCTCTGTTATGGAGAGGGGGATCTGTGGGTGGCTCTGTTATGGAGAGGGGGATCTGTGGGTGGCTCTGTTATGGAGAGGGGGATCTGTGCGTGGCTCGGTTATGGAGAGGGGGATCTGTGGGTGGCTCGGTTATGGAGAGGGGGATCTGTGGGTGGCTCGGTTATGGAGAGGGGGATCTGTGGGTGGCTCGGTTATGGAGAGGGGGATCTGTGGGTGGCTCTGTTATGGAGAGGGGGATCTGTGGGTGGCTCTGTTATGGAGAGGGGGATCTGTGGGTGGCTCTGTTATGGAGAGGGGGATCTGTGGGTGGCTCTGTTATGGAGAGGGGGATCTGTGGGTGGCTCTGTTATGGAGAGGGGGATCTGTGGGTGGCTCTGTTATGGAGAGGGGGATCTGTGGGTGGCTCTGTTATGGAGAGGGGGATCTGTGGGTGGCTCTGTTATGGAGAGGGGGATCTGTGGGTGGCTCTGTTATGGAGAGGGGGATCTGTGGGTGGCTCTGTTATGGAGAGGGGGATCTGTGGGTGGCTCTGTTATGGAGAGGGGGATCTGTGGGTGGCTCTGTTATGGAGAGGGGGATCTGTGGGTGGCTCTGTTATGGAGAGGGGGATCTGTGGGTGGCTCTGTTATGGAGAGGGGGATCTGTGGGTGGCTCTGTTATGGAGAGGGGGATCTGTGGGTGGCTCTGTTATGGAGAGGGGGATCTGTGGGTGGCTCTGTTATGGAGAGGGGGATCTGTGGGTGGCTCTGTTATGGAGAGGGGGATCTGTGGGTGGCTCTGTTATGGAGAGGGGGATCTGTGGGTGGCTCTGTTATGGAGAGGGGGATCTGTGGGTGGCTCTGTTATGGAGAGGGGGATCTGTGGGTGGCTCTGTTATGGAGAGGGGGATCTGTGGGTGGCTCTGTTATGGAGAGGGGGATCTGTGGGTGGCTCTGTTATGGAGAGGGGGATCTGTGGGTGGCTCTGTTATGGAGAGGGGGATCTGTGGGTGGCTCTGTTATGGAGAGGGGGATCTGTGGGTGGCTCTGTTATGGAGAGGGGGATCTGTGGGTGGCTCTGTTATGGAGAGGGGGATCTGTGGGTGGCTCTGTTATGGAGAGGGGGATCTGTGGGTGGCTCTGTTATGGAGAGGGGGATCTGTGGGTGGCTCTGTTATGGAGAGGGGGGATCTGTGGGTGGCTCTGTTATGGAGAGGGGGGATCTGTGGGTGGCTCTGTTATGGAGAGGGGGATCTGTGGGTGGCTCTGTTATGGAGAGGGGGGATATGTGCACTGTTATGGGCATAACAGTGCACAGATCCCCCCTCCCCATAACAGCCCCGGCCCTGCTGCTCACAGCAGACTAATCACTCACTGCATCTTTATTTTACCTTACAATCGTGACGCTCCAGTAACAACTCTGCAGGCAGAGCGGAGGGCGGCGTAACGTCACTTACTCACGTGACGCACCTGCTCCGCCCACTTTATGAATGAAGGAGGCGGAGCAGGCGCGTCACGTGAGTAAGTGACGTTACGCCGCCCTCCGCTCTGCCTGTAGAGTTGTTACTGGAGCGTCACGATTGTAAGGTAAAATAAAGATGCAGTGACTTAAAGTAAACCGCCCGCATAGCAACGAATCCAAACCCCATATTTTCTGCCGATATGTACCAATATCGGCCGAAATGGATTAGGCCCATTTTCGGCCGATATTTTCGGCCGCCGGAATTTCGGTGCACCCCTAATATATCTATATCTGTGTCGGCTGTGTGCGCAACGGACTGTGAAAGTATGGCGCTGTTCACACCACATTTTTTGGCATGGAATGAGGGTCAGTGCCAAGAGAGTCAAGCCATGTCCTATTATAGACACGCATGTCAGCAGCAGTAGTCAGGTCCAGGTCCTACATTGACATGCGGATCTCGCCCTATATTTAAAAATATGTCGGACATTAATTGTCTGTGTGTTGAAGCCACAACAGTGACCAAACATATGGGTGTCTCGGCTCATGGATCCCCTCTGGTGCTATCAGAAGGTAGTTTGGATCAGGCCTTAAAGGGCCAGTTCACAAAGTATTTTGGCACTGACCCTACACATGGCCATTCTTTGCAGGCACAGCCAGCAGACGCACTGCACATTTATTATATCATATACTTCTTCTAAAGGCCGCTACACGCTGATTCTGCCTCATTTCTGCCTCAAAATCGGCTTAAAAGCCCCTCCAAACAACCCCTGATTCACTTCGATAGAAAGAAGCACTTGCTTTTTTTGTTTTTTTTTTAAGTGGGGCAAAACCTGTGCTGAATCTCACATTGAAATCAATGGAAAGTGTTGAAAACAATGCTGTGTGGGTTTTGGCACGGATCCATACCAAAAACCACTAGCTGAAAATGCTTTTTTATATGACGTAAACATCTATTGGTTAAAAAAAAACCCGTAAAAAAACACACAATGAATTTTGAAAATCCATCTACAAACCGGATTCCAAAAAAGTTGGGACACTATACAAATCGTGAATAAAAACTGAATGCAATGATGTGGAGGTGCCAACTTCTAATATTTTATTCAGAATAGAACATAAATCACGGAACAAAAGTTTAAACTGAGAAAATGTACCATTTTAAGGGAAAAATATGTTGAATCAGAATTTCATGGTGTCAACAAATCCCCAAAAAGTTGGGACAAGGCCATTTTCACCACTGTGTGGCATCTCCCCTTCTTCTTTCAACACTCAACAGACGTCTGGGGACCGAGGAGACCAGTTTCTCAAGTTTAGAAATAGGAATGCTCTCCCATTCTTGTCTAATACAGGCCTCTAACTGTTCAATCGTCTTGGGCCTTCTTTGTTGCACCTTCCTCTTTATGATGCGCCAAATGTTCTCTATAGGTGAAAGATCTGGACTGCAGACTGGCCATTTCAGTACCCGGATCCTTCTCCTACGCAGCCATGATGTTGTGATTGATGCAGAATGTGGTCTGGCATTATCTTGTTGAAAAATGCAGGGTCTTCCCTGAAAGAGATGACGTCTGGATGGGAGCATATGTTCTAGAACCTGAATATATTTTTCTGCATTGATGGTGCCTTTCCAGACATGCAAGCTGCCCATGCCACACGCACTCATGCAACCCCATCCCATCAGAGATGCAGGCTTCTGAACTGAGCGTTGATAACAACTTGGGTTGTCCTTGTCCTCTTTGGTCCGGATGACATGGCGTCCCAGATTTCCAAAAAGAACTTTGAATCGTGACTCGTCTGCCCACAGAACAGTCTTCCATTTTGCCACACTCCATTTTAAATGATCCCTGGCCCATTGAAAATGCCTGAGCTTGTGGATCTTGCTTAGAAATGGCTTCTTCTTTGCACTGTAGAGTTTCAGCTGGCAACGGCGGATGGCACGGTGGATTGTGTTCACTGACAATGGTTTCTGGAAGTATTCCTGAGCCCATTCTGTGATTTCCTTTACAGTAGCATTCCTGTTTGTGGTGCAGTGTCGTTTAAGGGCCCGGAGATCACGGGCATCCAGTATGGTTTTACGGCCTTGACCCTTACGCACAGAGATTGTTCCAGATTCTCTGAATCTTCGGATGATGTTATGCACAGTTGATGATGATAGATGCCAAGTCTTTGCAATTTTTCGCTGGGTAACACCTTTCTGATATTGCTCCACTATCTTTCTGCGCAACATTGTGGGAATTGGTGATCCTCTACCCATCTTGGCTTCTGAGAGACACTGCCACTCTGAGAAGCTCTTTTTATACCCAATCATGTTGCCAATTGACCTAATTAGTGTTAATTGGTCTTCCAGCTCTTCGTTATGCTCAAATTTACTTTTTCCAGCCTCTTATTGCTACTTGTCCCAACTTTTTTGGGATTTGTTGACACCGTGAAAATTGGAATCAATGTATTTTTCCTTTAAAATGATACATTTACTCGGATTAAACGTTTGATCTGTCATCTACGTTCTATTACAAATAAAATATTGACATTTGCCATCTCCACATCATTGCATTCCGTTTTTATTCACAATTTGTTTAGTGCCCCAACTTTTTTGGAATCCGGTTTGTACAAAATACAGCGCAGAATCTGCATATGTGTTTTTTGGATGTGGCTTTTACATTTATTTTTTTTATTTTTATTAAACCAATAGGTGTTTAAGACAAAACTCCACTTCAGCTCGTGTTTTTTTGGCGCAGGAGAAGCAGAAACGTATGGAGCAGTGTTTTGACGCATCCCATTCATTTCAGTGGGAGATTCAGCGTGGATTCTTCCCAAAGATTTTTCCACCTGTTCTGCTTCCCCTTG
Source organism: Bufo bufo (assembly GCF_905171765.1). Taxonomy (NCBI): domain Eukaryota; kingdom Metazoa; phylum Chordata; class Amphibia; order Anura; family Bufonidae; genus Bufo; species Bufo bufo. The sequence goes on from NC_053391.1 coordinate 450,436,470, forward strand.
AAATGAATGAGAGGCTGTTTGGAAGTGTTTTTTGGAGCCGATTTTAAGGTGAAAACTCAGTGTGAAGTGGCCCTTAGAATTCTGACATAAATAATGCATGTGTTATACGTCTGCCGCCTATGCCTGCACAGAACATAGGAATGTATATGTGCCCTAGCACAACTTTGTGTAGTTACAGAATGGACACGTGTGGATTGTATATGTGCACTAGCACACCTCCATGTGTGTAGATACAGATTGGACACGTGTGTGGTAGAGAACATGGGATTGTGTATGTGCACTAGCACACCTCCATGTGTGTAGATACAGATTGGACACGTGTGTGGTAGAGAACATGGGATTGTGTATGTGCACTAGCACACCTCCATGTGTGTAGATACAGATTGGACACGTGTGTGGTAGAGAACATGGGATTGCGTATGTGCACTAGCACACCTCCATGTGTGTAGATACAGATTGGACACGTGTGGTAGAGAACATGGGATTGTGTATGTGCACTAGCACACCTCCATGTGTGTAGATACAGATTGGACACGTGTGGTAGAGAACATGGGATTGTATATGTGCACTAGCACACCTCCATGTGTGTAGATACAGATTGGACACGTGTGTGGTAGAGAACATGGGATTGCGTATGTGCACTAGCACACCTCCATGTGTGTAGATACAGATTGGACACGTGTGGTAGAGAACATGGGATTGTGTATGTGCACTAGCACACCTCCATGTGTGTAGATACAGATTGGACACGTGTGGTAGAGAACATGGGATTGTATATGTGCACTAGCACACCTCCATGTGTGTAGATACAGAATGGACACGTGTGGGGTAGAGAACATGGGATTGTATATGTGCACTAGCACACCTCCATGTGTAGATACAGAATGGACACGTGTGGGGTAGCGAACATGGGATTGTATATGTGCACTAGCACACCTCCATGTGTGTAGATACAGAATGGACACGTGTGGGGTAGAGAACATGGGATTGTATATGTGCACTAGCACACCTCCATGTGTGTAGATACAGAATGGACACGTGTGGGGTAGAGAACATGGGATTGTATATGTGCACTAGCACACCTCCATGTGTGTAGATACAGATTGGACACGTGTGGTAGAGAACATGGGATTGTGTATGTGCACTAGCACACCTCCATGTGTGTAGATACAGAATGGACACGTGTGGGGTAGAGAACATGGGATTGTATATGTGCACTAGCACACCTCCATGTGTGTAGATACAGATTGGACACATGTGGTAGAGAACATGGGATTGTGTATGTGCACTAGCACACCTCCATGTGTGTAGATACAGATTGGACACGTGTGGTAGAGAACATGGGATTGTGTATGTGCACTAGCACACCTCCATGTGTAGATACAGAATGTATCCGGTCACTAATGCAAACAACGTGTTTCTAGTACAGATCAATTAAATAGGAAGATCTGAAAACAAGTTAAGCGTGCTCGCCTGCCGTCACCTCACCCGTGTGTACCACTGCTGCCATGTGATCCACTGTGAGAAAGTGACGATGACATGGCATCTGGAGGTATCTGGGTGTTGGTTGTGGTTTGCAGGATTGTCTTTAGATGACGAAATGTATTTTTTCCTCCTGTTTAATTTTTAACATTTTTTACTTGATTGAGGATGAGCTGTAATACCAGACACAATCAATGAACAAAAGCGCCGCTGCTTCCTATGACAACTAATTTAAATGAAATTTATCTCACATTTTTAGCTTATTAACCCTTTAATGCTGTATCATGTAACCTGTATGTTATAAGCATTAAGGGGAAGTATGAAGCCACACAAGGCAGGTGCCGACTGCATAATACAGCCGACAAACTTTGGCAGTGACCAGGATTGGAGATGATTCCAGTCCTGGTCATTTAACACCTAAGATGCCGTTGTCAGTAGCACATGGGGCATTTGTGGGCTCATTCACATGACCGTGCCGTGTCTTGTGGTCAGCAAAACATGGATGTTGCATGTGTGCGTTCCGCAATTTGCGGAACGAAAAAGGAGGCCCATCATAGAAATGTCTATTCTTGTCCTCAAAATGGACAAGAATAGGACATTTTATGTTTTTTGCGGGGCAACACAACGGATGCGGATTGCCACCCCGCAAAAATATAGAGCATGTCCTATTCTTGCGGAAAAAAATAGGCATTTCTACATAGGGCTGGCTGTGTGCCTTCCTCAAAATTCGGAATGCACACGGGCCGGTATCTGCATTTGCAATATGCGGACCACAAAACACAAGTAATCCGTCACCATGATTCTTTAAATGCAGTGTGTACATAACCTCTGAGGACAGTGGCAGGTGGAGAGTTTGACTGGGGCAGTACACCTCTCAAACCATAACACAGGTGTCCTACAGCAATGTTCACTTTTCTTGGCTGCCATATTCTGAAGATACTGTGATATTCCCAGCCTTAGACTTGCTGTAACTAGTCATTAAAGCTTCCTGCTAACTCCCCCGTGCTCATTGGTTAGACACAGGGCAACCTGCGGCACTCCAGCTCTTGTGAAACTGCAATTCCCAGCATGCTCCATTTATTTCTATGAGAGTTCTGAGAAGAGCAGAGCAAGTAACTTAGAGGATAGCCGTCCTCTTTATACTTCTTGCCGAGGATGTAATGTGTAAAGGGTTCAATGCTGCAGCAATATATTGTGTGTTCATGTTTTGAGTCACTTAACCACCTCAGCCCCCAGTGCTTAAACACCCTGAAAGACCAGGCCACTTTTTACACTTCTGACCTACACTACTTTCACCGTTTATTGCTCGGTCATGCAACTTACCACCCAAATGAATTTTACCTCCTTTTCTTCTCACTAATAGAGCTTTCATTTGGTGGTATTTCATTGCTGCTGACATTTTTACTTTTTTTGTTATTAATCGAAATTTAACGATTTTTTTGCAAAAAAATGACATTTTTCACTTTCAGTAGTAAAATTTTGCAAAAAAAAACGACATCCATATAGAAATTTTGCTCTAAATTTATAGTTCTACATGTCTTTGATAAAAAAAAAATGTTTGGGTAAAAAAAAAATGGTTTGGGTAAAAGTTATAGCGTTTACAAACTATGGTACAAAAATGTGAATTTCCGCTTTTTGAAGCAGCTCTGACTTTCTGAGCACCTGTCATGTTTCCTGAGGTTCTACAATGGCCAGACAGTACAAACACCCCACAAATGACCCCATTTCTGAAAGTACACACCCTAAGGTATTCGCTGATGGGCATAGTGAGTTCATAGAACTTTTTATTTTTTGTCACAAGTTAGCGGAAAATTATGATTTTTTTTTTTTTTTTTTTTTTCTTACAAAGTCTCATATTCCACTAACTTGTGACAAAAAATAAAAAGTTTTATGAACTCACTATGCCCATCAGCGAATACCTTGGGGTCTCTTCTTTCCAAAATGGGGTCACTTGTGGGGTAGTTATACTGCCCTGGCATTCTAGGGGCCCAAATGTGTGGTAAGGAGTTTGAAATCAAATTCTGTAAAAAATGACCTGTGAAATCCGAAAGGTGCTCTTTGGAATATGGGCCCCTTTGCCCACCTAGGCTGCAAAAAAGTGTCACACATCTGGTATCTCCGTACTCAGGAGAAGGTGGGGAATGTGTTTTGGGGTGTCATTTTATATATACCCATGCTGGGTGAGAGAAATATCTTGGCAAAAGACAACTTTTCCCATTTTTTTATACAAAGTTGTCATTTGACCAAGATATTTATCTCACCCAGCATGGGTATATGTAAAAAGACACCCCAAAACACATTCCTCAACTTCTCCTGAGTACGGGGATACCAGATGTGTGACACTTTTTTGCAGCCTAGGTGGGCAAAGGGGCCCATATTCCAAAGAGCACCTTTCGGATTTCACTCCTCATTTTTTCCTGAATTTGATTTCAAACTCCTTACCACACATTTGGGCCCCTAGAATACCAGGGCAGTATAACTACCCCACAAGTGACCCCATTTTGGAAAGAAGACACCCCAAGGTATTCCGTGAGGGGCATGGCGAGTTCCTAGAATTTTTTATTTTTTTGTCACAAGTTAGTGGAAAATGATGATTTTTTTTTAAATTTTTTTTTTCATACAAAGTCTCATATTCCACAAACTTGTGACAAAAAATAAAAACTTCCATGAACTCACTATGCCCATCAGCGAATACCTTGGGGTCTCTTCTTTCCAAAATGGGGTCACTTGTGGGGTAGTTATACTGCCCTGGCATTCTAGGGGCCCAAATGTGTGGTAAGTAGGTAAATGACCTGTGAAATCCGAAAGGTGCTCTTTGGAATGTGGGCCCCTTTGCCCACCTAGGCTGCAAAAAAGTGTCACACATCTGGTATCTCTGTATTCAGGAGAAGTTGAGGAATGTGTTTTGGGGTGTCTTTTTACATATACCCATGCTGGGTGAGATAAATATCTTGGTCAAATGCCAACTTTGTATAAAAAAATGGGAAAAGTTGTCTTTTGCCAAGATATTTCTCTCACCCAGCATGGGTATATGTAAAATGACACCCCAAAACACATTCCCCAACTTCTCCCGATTACGGAGATACCAGATGTGTGACACTTTTTTGCAGCCTAGGTGGGCAAAGGGGCCCATATTCAAAAGAGCACCTTTCGGATTTCACAGGTCATTTTTTACAGAATTTGATTTCAAACTCCTTACCACACATTTGGGCCCCTAGAATGCCAGGGCAGTATAACTACCCCACAAGTGACCCCATTTTGGAAAGAAGAGACCCCAAGGTATTCGCTGATGGGCATAGTGAGTTCATGGAACTTTTTATTTTTTGTCACAAGTTAGTGGAATATGAGACTTTGTATGAAAAAAAAAATAAAAAAAAAAATAAGCATTTTCCACTAACTTGTGACAAAAAATAAAAAATTCTAGGAACTCGCCATGCCCCTCACGGAATACCTTGGGGTGTCTTCTTTCCAAAATGGGGTCACTTGTGGGGTAGTTATACTGCCCTGGCATTTTCCAGGGGCCCTAATGTGTGGTAAGTAGGTAAATGACCTGTGAAATCCTAAAGGTGCTCTTTGGAATATGGGCCCCTTTGCCCACCTAGGCTGCAAAAAAGTGTCACACATGTGGTATCGCCGTATTCAGGAGAAGTTGGGGAATGTGTTTTGGGGTGTCATTTTACATATACCCATGCTGGGTGAGAGAAATATCTTGGCAAAAGACAACTTTTCCCATTTTTTTATACAAAGTTGGCATTTGACCAAGATATTTCTCTCACCCAGCATGGGTATATGTAAAATGACACCCCAAAACACATTCCCCAACTTCTCCTGAGTACGGCGATACCAGATGTGTGACACTTTTTTGCAGCCTAGATGCGCAAAGGTGCCCAAATTCCTTTTAGGAGGGCATTTTTAGACATTTGGATACCAGACTTCTTCTCACGCTTTGGGGCCCCTAGAATGCCAGAGCAGTATAAATACCCCACATGTGACCCCATTTTGGAAAGAAGACACCCCAAGGTATTCAATGAGGGGCATGGCGAGTTCATAGAATTTTTTTTTTTTTGGCACAAGTTAGCGGAAATTGATATTTTTAATTTTTTTCTCACAAAGTCTCCCGTTCCGCTAACTTGGGACAAAAAATTCAATCTTTCATGGACTCAATATGCCCCTCACGGAATACCTGGGGGTGTCTTCTTTCCGAAATGGGGTCACATGTGGGGTATTTATACTGCCCTGGCATTCTAGGGGCCCTAAAGCGTGAGAAGAAGTCTGGAATATAAATGTCTAAAAAATTTTACGCATTTGGATTCCGTGAGGGGTATGGGGAGTTCATGTGAGATTTTATTTTTTGACACAAGTTAGTGGAATATGAGACTTTGTAAGAAAAAAAAAAAAAAATTCTGCTAACTTGGGCCAAAAAAATATCTGAATGGAGCCTTACAGGGGGGTGATCAATGACAGGGGGGTGATCAATGACAGGGGGGTTGATCAATGACAGGGGGGTTGATCAATGACAGGGGGGTTGATCAATGACAGGGGGGTGATCAATGACAGGGGGGTGATCAGGGAGTCTATATGGGGTGATCACCACAGTCATTGATCATGCCCCTGTAAGGCTTCATTCAGACGTCCGGATGCGTTTTGCGGATCGGATCCATCTATCAGTGCATCCGTAAAAATCATGCGGACATCTGAATGGAGCTTTACAGGGGGGTGATCAATGACAGGGGGGTGATCAGGGAGTCTATATGGGGTGATCACCACAGTCATTGATCATGCCCCTGTAAGGCTTCATTCAGACGTCCGGATGCGTTTTGCGGATCGGATCCATCTATCAGTGCATCCGTAAAAATCATGCGGACATCTGAATGGAGCTTTACAGGGGGGTGATCAGGGAGTCTATATGGGGTGATCACCACAGTCATTGATCATGCCCCTGTAAGGCTTCATTCAGACGTCCGGATGCGTTTTGAGGATCGGATCCATCTATCAGTGCATCCGTAAAAATCATGCGGACATCTGAATGGAGCTTTACAGGGGGGTGATCAGGGAGTCTATATGGGGTGATCACCACAGTCATTGATCATGCCCCTGTAAGGCTTCATTCAGACGTCCGGATGCGTTTTGCGGATCGGATCCATCTATCAGTGCATCCGTAAAAATCATGCGGACATCTGAATGGAGCTTTACAGGGGGGTGATCAGGGAGTCTATATGGGGTGATCACCACAGTCATTGATCACGCCCCTGTAAGGCTTCATTCAGACGTCCGGATGCGTTTTGAGGATCGGATCCATCTATCAGTGGATCCGTAAAAATCATGCGGACGTCTGAATGGAGCTTTACAGGGGGTTGATCAATGACAGGGGTGTAATCAATGACAGGGGGGGTGATCAGGGAGTCTATATGGGGTGATAACCACAGTCATTGATCACGCCCCTGTAAGGCTTCATTCAGACGTCCGGATGCGTTTTGCGGATCTGATCCATCTATCAGTGGATCCGTAAAAATCATGCGGACATCTGAATGGAGCTTTACAGGGGGGTAATCAATGACAGGGGGGTGATCAATGACAGGGGGGTGATCAGGGAGTCTATATGGGGTGATCAGGGGTGATCAGGGGCTAATAAGGGGTTAATAAGTGACGGGGGGGGGGTGTAGTGTAGTGTAGTGGTGCTTGGTGGGACTTTACTGAGCTACCTGTGTCCTCTGGTGGTCGATCCAAACAAATGGGACCACCAGAGGACCAGGTAGCAGGTATATTAGACGCTGTTATCAAAACAGCGTCTAATATACCTGTTAGGGGTTAAAAAAAACACATCTCCAGCCTGCCAGCGAACGATCGCCGCTGGCAGGCTGGAGATCAACTCTCTTACCTTCCGTTCCTGTGAGCGCGCGCGCCTGTGTGCGCGCGTTCACAGGAAATCTCGCCCATCGCGAGATGACGCATATATGCGTGACTCTGCGCAGGGCTGCCACCTCCGGAACGCGATCCTGCGTTAGGCGGTCCGGAGGTGGTTAAAGGGGTTGTGTCATTTCAGTAAGTGGCATTTATCATGTAGAGAAAGTTACTACAAGCCACTTACTAATGTATTGTTATTATCCATATTGCTTCCTTTGCTGGCTGAATTCATTTTTCCATCACACTTTACACTGCTTGTTTCCATGGTTACAACCGCCCTGCAATCCATCAGTGGTCGCCGTGCTTGCACACTATAGGATAAAGCACCAGCCTATGTGCACTCCCACGGTCCAGGGCATCAGAGAGGTTGGCGCTTTTCCCTATAATGTGCAAGCACGACCACAACTGATTGCAGGGTGTTCGTAACCATTGAAACGAGAAGTGTATAATTAAATAAATAACAGTGGGGCACTCTCTAAAGCAATGGGAACAGTGGATATTGATGCATAAAGTTTTTATTAATAATATATCTAAAATACGTCGTTCACAGTTGGTAGTTTGATTCCCAATAATATATATATATATATATATCTCTCATAAATGGTAAAAGTGTGCATACTAAAACTACATTTTAAATAAATCTTAAAGTAAAATACACTTGGTAGTCCATCAGTAAAAACTTCGCCTCCAAGAATATCAAAAGATTTTAAAAAGGCTCTGGGTATCCACAAATAAAGTTCAATTAATGTTTAAAACACTTGGACTCCAATCTCAGGTCTCAATTAATGGTAGCTATGCATAGACCGGCGTCCCGCTCCTTGGCCTGAGACAGCGGCGTCCCGCTGTAATTTTCGAAAAGCGATCGCTTAATTATCGTAGACAGTTCGATCTTACCCGGAGGGTCCTCGACAGAATCTCCTACCCTCGTCTCAGTGCGCCGACTGTATGTGTTGGTGCTCTGGTCCTGAGGGCTGTTGTTTTTCGAAAGGATCCCACGCCACCGCCGGAAGTCCACGTAGGTTCGCTGAAGGTAAACTTCCCTTATCCAGCAGAGACCTCCTGCAGCTGGCGTTCTCAGGATCGTTAAAGTAATAGATTGTTCTCCTCCTAAATCGATCGAAGATCTAAATCTGTACTCCAAACATGGGGGTCCGTTTTCAAACGCGTTTCGGGGTTAAAGCAGTTGACCCCTTCATCAGTGTATAATGTGATGGAAAAATGAATGAATTCAGCAAAGGAAACAATATGGATAATAACAATACATTAGCAAGTGCCTTGCATTAACTTTCTCTACATGATAAATACCACTTGCTGAAGTGATACAACCCCTTTAAAGGCTATGTACACCTTTTGGGGGCAATTTTTGTTTATAATTGTATTGTACTCATTTTTGGCTAAAAATCATATCTTCATTTGGCCTTTGTTAAAGATATTGAGCCATTCTGTCACAAAGGGTTAACTTTTTCTAACTGTGACTGGTACTTTCACTTTCACTTTGTGCTGGTCATCTAATAAACCTCATCTCTAAACTACTAATAGGTAATAAACACTTATTTAAGCCACATTCTTATCAGCAAGATAAGGATTGAGCTATAATGAGTGTTTTATAATGTCAGAGAGCAGAGATAAGTAGCCAATCAGCTCCCCAACTGATGAAAAATACAGAAAATCCACAGGCTGCTACTACAACATCTCAGCTCTGTACACAAAAAAGGATTCCATATTGTTAAAGACCAATTGAAAAAATACTTTTTAGCTCAAAATAAGTACAATGCAATAATTTAAAAAAAAAATTGCCCCCAAAGGTGTACACAGTCTTTAACCCCTTCAGGACACAGCCTTATTTCACCTTAAAAGGGTAAGGCCATTTTTTGCAAATCTGACCAGTGTCACTTTATGTGGTGATAACTTTAAAACGCTTTTACTTAGCCAGGCCATTCTGAGATTGTTTTTTCGGCACTTATTGTACTTCATGACACTGGTAAAATTGAGTCAAAAAAATTAATTTTTATTTATAAAAAAATACCAAATTTGCCAAAATATTGGAAAAATTTGCAATTTTCTAACTTTCAATTTCTCTACTTCTACAATACATAGTAATAAATCCAAAAATAGTTATTAATTTACATACCCCATATGTCTACTTCATGTTTGGATCATTTTGGGAATGATATTTTATTTTTTGGGGATGTTACAAGGCTTAGAAGTTTAGAAGCAAATCTTGAAATTTTTCTGAAATTTTCAAAAACACAATTTTTAGGGACCAGTTCAGGTCTGAAGTCACTTTGCGAGGCTTACATAATAGAAACCACCCAAAAATGACCCCATTCTATAAACTACACCCCTCAAGGTATTCAAAACTGATTTTACTAACTTTGTTAACCCTTTAGGTGTTCCACAAGAATTAATGGAAAATAGAGATACAATTTCAAAATTGTATTTTTTTTGGCAGATTTTCCATTTTAATAATTTTTTTCCAGTTACAAAGCAAGGGTTAACAGCCAAACCAAACTCAATATTTATGGCCCTGATTCTGTAGTTTACAGAAACACCCCATATGTGGTCGTAAACCGCTGTACGGGCACACGGCAGGGCTCAGAAGGAAGGAAAGGAATGCCATATGGTTTTTGGAAGGCAGGTTTTGCTGGACTGTTTTATTTTTTATATATTTTTTTTACACCATGTCCCATTTGAAGCCCCTCTGATGCACCCCTAGAGTAGAAACTCCAAAAAAGTGACCCCATTTTAGAAACTACGAGATAGGGTGGCAGTATTGTTGGTACTACAGGATAGGGTACATATGATTTTTGGTTGCTCTATATTACACTTTTTGTGAGGCAAGGTAACAAGAAATAGCTGTTTTGGCACCGTTTTTATTTTTTGTTATTTACAACATTCATCTGACAGGTTAGATGATGTGATATTTTTATAGACCAGGTTGTCACTGATGCGGCGATACCTAATATGTATAATTTTTTTTTTATTTATGTAAGTTTTACACAATTTCTTTTTTGAAACAAAAAAGAAATTATGTTTTAGTGTTTCCATAGTCTGAGAGCCATTATTTTTTTCAGTTTTTGGGCGATTTACCTTGGGTAGGGTATGATTTTTGCGGGATGAGACTGTTTTATTGGCACTATTTTGGGGTGTGTGTCACTTTTTGATCGCTTGCTATTACACTTTTTGTGATGTAAGGTGACAAAAAATGGCTTTCTTTACACCGGTTTTTTTTTTTTTTTTTTGCGGTATTCACCTGAGGGGTTAGGTCATGTGATATTTTTGTAGAGCAAGTTATTACGGACGCTGCGATACCTAATATGTATACTTTCTTTTTTATTTATGTAAGTTGTGTGTCTCCATATTCTGAGCCATAGTTTTTTTATTTTTTGGGCGATTGTCTCAAGGGATCATTTTTTGCGGGATGAGGTGTCGGTTAAATTGGTACTATTTTGGTGGGCAAACGCCTTTTTGATCGCTTGCTGTTGTACTTTTTGTGATGTAAGGTGACAAAAAAATTGTTTATTTAGCACAGTTTTTATTTTTTATATTTCACGGTGTTCATCTGAGGGGTTAGGTCATGTGATATGTTTATAGAGCCGGTCGATACGGACACGGCGATACCTAATATGTATACTCCCCCCCTATTTTTTACCAATTTTTTTTTTAACTTTATTTGGGGAAAATGATGTTTTTGTTCCTTTTGACTTGAAACTTTAAATTTTTTTGGGGGAAAACTTAATTTTTTTAAACTTTTTTTTGTTTCACTTTATTTTTTGTCCCACTTTGGGACTTGAACTTTTGGGGGTCTAATCCTTTACAATGCATTCCAATACTTCTGTGTGTATTACTCATACAGCTTCCGGCCTGTGAGATCCAGGGGGCTGGATCTCACAGGCACGTCACAGGAAGGCATCGCTCTGACTTCCATGCCATCGGGTCCCCCCTAAAGCCGCATGGGGACCCGATGGCACCACTGATCACTGCCGCAAACCGCAGGTCTGAATTGGCCTGCGGTTTGCGGCAATCGCCGACACGGGGGCGCATTTAGCCAAGGTGCATGCTCAATGATTTGGATTTGAGCAGGCACCGGGTTCCGATCACGGCGGTGATCGGAAATACACAGGACGTACCCGTGCGCCCTGTGTCCTTAAGTACCAGGACATCAGGGCGTACCGGTACACCCTGTGTCCTGAAGAGGTTAAAGGGAACCTGTCACCGGGATTTGATGTATAGAGCTGAGGACATGGGGTGCTAGATGGCCACTAGCACATCCACAATACCCAGTCCCCATAGCTCTGTGTGCTTTTATTGTGTAAAAAAAACGATTTGATGCATATGCAAATTAACCTTAGATGAGTCCTGTCCCTGACTCATCTCACATACAGGATTTGCATATGTATCAAATCAGTTTTTTTTACACAATAAAAGCACACAGAGCTATGGGGACTGGGTATTGCGGATGTCCTAGCGGCCATCTAGCAACCCATGTCCTCAGCTCTATACGCAAAATCCCGGTGACAGGTTCCTTTTAAACTCTCGTATCTAAGAATGTACAATAATAGTCTAGAATGTGTTACCTGGTTCACTCCTTTCCAAGTTAGGCTACTTTCACACTTGCTGCAGGGTAATCCGTCAAGCAGTTCCGGCAATCTGCATGCAAACGGACAGCATTTGTAGACTGATCCGGATGCTGATCTGTCTTACAAATGCATTGCAAGAACGGATCTGTCTCTCCGGATGTCATCCGGCGAAACGGATCCTATATATATATATATATATATATATCTCTATCTATCTATCTCTCTCCAGAAGGACGGTTCAGGCATTGCGGTATTTTTAATGCTGGATCCGGCACTAATACATTTCAATGCCGGATCCGGCATTCCGGCAACTGATCCGGAATTTTGGACGGAGATAATATCGTAGCATGCTGCGATATTTCCTCCCTCCAAAACGCAGTTCAGTGACTGAACTGAAGACATCCCGATGCATCCTGAACGGATTGCTCGCCATTCAGAATGCATTAGGATAAAACCGATCAGTTCTTTTCCGGTATTGAGCCCCTAGGATGGAACTCGGTGCCGGAAAAGAAAACGCTAGTGTGAAAGTGCCTTTAGGCTATGGTCATATTTCCATTACGCAGATCCAGCACAAACGCTGGCTTTCAGCTGGACAAATAAACGCTGCTTGCAAATACAGTACTTCTGGTTGTCCCTCTGCCGGGACAGGCTGCCGGAGACGTGAGCATAGCCTGAATGGTGTCCCCATATAACACAACTTTGTGCCAGATTATTATTTTTTTAACAACTTCTGTTGCAGAAAAGAATGGTAGAACAAAGGATTTTACCAGTTTGATCCTTTGTTACCAAGAAATAAGCTATGCCAGTTGTGTCAACCTGCCTCAGCATATTACTCCAAGGCACCACTGCTAACCACTGAACCACCGTGCAGTCCAAGATGAAAAAAATCACCATCACTTCAAGTAGTATTTTTTTAATTTTTTTAATTTTTTGCTTAAAGGGTTTCTCCGGGAATTAAGAAAATGAAAATACTTAAATATTACTTAATAATAAATATATTCCCAAATACCTTTCATTAGTTATAATGGCTCTATTAGTCTGGGGAGGAATCATCAGGGGAAACAAAATGGCCACTGTACTATTAGTACACACAGAACCTATCCTAATCACATAGCAGGACAAGTTACTTCACAGCACTGAGCTAAATAGCTGCCTCATCCTCCTCTCCTACTTGTCAGGGATTATGATCCTGAGTACAGATGAGAAGATCTTCAGCTGAATCTCTGGTTAAGTTAGTTCATTAGGAGTCATGAAGTACAGAGAGGATGGACAGGACAGACTGTGGTGATATGAAGACTGCATACAAGTGCTGCTGCTCATTTGCCTAACCCCATCATCCTCTCATGTCTCCTCATGAACTCTATTCCCCAGAAATTCACCTGTATGCAGAATCATAATGCCTGACAAGTAGAGCAGAGAGGAGGATGAGGCATCTCTTTAGCTCAGTGCTGTGAAGTAACTTGTCCTGCTGTGTGATTAGGACAGGTTTTGTGTGCACTAATAGGATGGCGGCCATTTTATTTCCCCTAATTGCTCCCTAGACAAAACGAGCCATCCCAACTAATGAAAGGTATTTGGGTATATATTTATCATGAAGTGACATTTAAGTATTTTCATTTTCTTAATTCCTGGAGAACCCCTTCACCCCTGATCACCCCATATAGACTCCCTGATCACCCCCCTGTCATTGATTACCCCCCTGTCATTGATCAACCCCCTGTAAAGCTCCATTCAGACGTCCGCATGATTTTTACGGATCCACTGATAGATGGATCGGATCCGCAAAACGCATCCGGACGTCTGAATGAAGCCTTACAGGGGCATGATCAATGACTGTGGTGATCACCCCATATAGACTCCCTGATCACCCCCCTGTCATTGATTACCCCCCTGTCATTGATTACCCCCCTGTAAAGCTCCATTCAGATGTCCGCATGATTTTTACGGATGCACTGATACATGGATCGGATCCGCAAAACGCATCCGGTCGTCTGAATGAAGCCTTACAGGGGCATGATCAATGACTGTGGTGATCACCCCCCTGTCATTGATTACCCCCCTGTAAAGCTCCATTCAGATGTCCGCATGATTTTTACGGATGCACTGATAGATGGATCGGATCCGCAAAACGCATCCGGACGTCTGAATGAAGCCTTACAGGGGCATGATCAATGACTGTGGTGATCACCCCATATAGACTCCCTGATCACCCCCCTGTCATTGATTACCCCCCTGTCATTGATTACCCCCCTGTAAAGCTCCATTCAGATGTCCGCATGATTTTTACGGATGCACTGATAGATGGATCGGATCCGCAAAACGCATCCGGACGTCTGAATGAAGCCTTACAGGGGCATGATCAATGACTGTGGTGATCACCCCATATAGACTCCCTGATCACCCCCCTGTAAAGCTCCATTCAGATGTCCGCATGATTTTTACGGATGCACTGATACATGGATCGGATCCGCAAAACGCATCCGGTCGTCTGAATGAAGCCTTACAGGGGCATGATCAATGACTGTGGTGATCACCCCCCTGTCATTGATTACCCCCCTGTAAAGCTCCATTCAGATGTCCGCATGATTTTTACGGATGCACTGATAGATGGATCCGATCCGCAAAACGCATCCGGACGTCTGAATGAAGCCTTACAGGGGCATGATCAATGACTGTGGTGATCACCCCATATAGACTCCCTGATCACCCCCCTGTCATTGATTACCCCCCTGTAAAGCTCCATTCAGATGTCCGCATGATTTTTACGGATGCACTGATAGATGGATCGGATCCGCAAAACGCATCCGGACGTCTGAATGAAGCCTTACACGGGCGTGATCAATGACTGTGGTTATCACCCCATATAGACTCCCTGATCACCCCCCTGTCATTGATCACCCCCCCTGTCATTGATCACCCCCCCTGTCATTGATCACCCCTCTGTAAGGCTCCATTCAGATATTTTTTTGGCCCAAGTTAGCAGAATTTTTTTTTTTTTTTCTTACAAAGTCTCATATTCCACTAACTTGTGTCAAAAAATAAAATCTCACATGAACTCACCATACCCCTCACGGAATCCAAATGTGTAAAATTTTTTAGACATTTATATTCCAGACTTCTTCTCACGCTTTAGGGCCCCTAGAATGCCAGGGCAGTATAAATACCCCACATGTGACCCCATTTCGGAAAGAAGACACCCCCAGGTATTCCGTGAGGGGCATATTGAGTCCATGAAAGATTGAAATTTTTGTCCCAAGTTAGCGGAACGGGAGACTTTGTGAGAAAAAAATTAAAAATATCAATTTCCGCTAACTTGTGCCAAAAAAAAAAAATTTCTATGAACTCGCCATGCCCCTCATTGAATACCTTGGGGTGTCTTCTTTCCAAAATGGGGTCACATGTGGGGTATTTATACTGCCCTGGCATTCTAGGGGCCCCAAAGCGTGAGAAGAAGTCTGGTATCCAAATGTCTAAAAATGCCCTCCTAAAAGGAATTTGGGCACCTTTGCGCATCTAGGCTGCAAAAAAGTGTCACACATCTGGTATCGCCGTACTCAGGAGAAGTTGGGGAATGTGTTTTGGGGTGTCATTTTACATATACCCATGCTGGGTGAGAGAAATATCTTGGTCAAATGCCAACTTTGTATAAAAAAATGGGAAAAGTTGTCTTTTGCCAAGATATTTCTCTCACCCAGCATGGGTATATGTAAAATGACACCCCAAAACACATTCCCCAACTTCTCCTGAATACGGCGATACCACATGTGTGACACTTTTTTGCAGCCTAGGTGGGCAAAGGGGCCCATATTCCAAAGAGCACCTTTAGGATTTCACAGGTCATTTACCTACTTACCACACATTAGGGCCCCTGGAAAATGCCAGGGCAGTATAACTACCCCACAAGTGACCCCATTTTGGAAAGAAGACACCCCAAGGTATTCCGTGAGGGGCATGGCGAGTTCCTAGAATTTTTTATTTTTTGTCACAAGTTAGTGGAAAATGCTTATTTTTTTTTTTTTTTTTTTTTCATACAAAGTCTCATATTCCACTAACTTGTGACAAAAAATAAAAACTTCCATGAACTCACTTTGCCCATCAGCGAATACCTTGGGGTCTCTTCTTTCCAAAATGGGGTCACTTGTGGGGTAGTTATACTGCCCTGGCATTCTAGGGGCCCAAATGTGTGGTAAGGAGTTTGAAATCAAATTCTGTAAAAAATGACCTGTGAAATCCGAAAGGTGCTCTTTTGAATATGGGCCCCTTTGCCCACCTCGGCTGCAAAAAAGTGTCACACATCTGGTATCTCCGTAATCGGGAGAAGTTGGGGAATGTGTTTTGGGGTGTCATTTTACATATACCCATGCTGGGTAAGAGAAATATCTTGGCAAAAGACAACTTTTCCCATTTTTTTATACAAAGTTGGCATTTGACCAAGATATTTATCTCACCCAGCATGGGTATATGTAAAAAGACACCCCAAAACACATTCCTCAACTTCTCCTGAATACAGAGATACCAGATGTGTGACACTTTTTTGCAGCCTAGGTGGGCAAAGGGGCCCACATTCCAAAGAGCACCTTTCGGATTTCACAGGTCATTTACCTACTTACCACACATTTGGGCCCCTAGAATGCCAGGGCAGTATAACTACCCCACAAGTGACCCCATTTTGGAAAGAAGAGACCCCAAGGTATTCGCTGATGGGCATAGTGAGTTCATGGAAGTTTTTATTTTTTGTCACAAGTTTGTGGAATATGAGACTTTGTATGAAAAAAAAAAAAAAAAAAAAAAAAAAAATCATCATTTTCCACTAACTTGTGACAAAAAATAAAAAATTCTAGGAACTCGCCATGCCCCTCACGGAATACCTTGGGGTGTCTTCTTTCCAAAATGGGGTCACTTGTGGGGTAGTTATACTGCCCTGGTATTCTAGGGGCCCAAATGTGTGGTAAGGAGTTTGAAATCAAATTCAGGAAAAAATGAGGAGTGAAATCCGAAAGGTGCTCTTTGGAATATGGGCCCCTTTGCCCACCTAGGCTGCAAAAAAGTGTCACACATCTGGTATCCCCGTACTCAGGAGAAGTTGAGGAATGTGTTTTGGGGTGTCTTTTTACATATACCCATGCTGGGTGAGATAAATATCTTGGTCAAATGACAACTTTGTATAAAAAAATGGGAAAAGTTGTCTTTTGCCAAGATATTTCTCTCACCCAGCATGGGTATATATAAAATGACACCCCAAAACACATTCCCCACCTTCTCCTGAGTACGGAGATACCAGATGTGTGACACTTTTTTGCAGCCTAGGTGGGCAAAGGGGCCCATATTCCAAAGAGCACCTTTCGGATTTCACAGGTCATTTTTTACAGAATTTGATTTCAAACTCCTTACCACACATTTGGGCCCCTAGAATGCCAGGGCAGTATAACTACCCCACAAGTGACCCCATTTTGGAAAGAAGAGACCCCAAGGTATTCGCTGATGGGCATAGTGAGTTCATAGAAGTTTTTATTTTTGTCACAAGTTAGTGGAATATGAGACTTTGTAAGGAAAAAAAAAAAAATAAAAAAAATCATCATTTTCCGCTAACTTGTGACAAAAAATAAAAAGTTCTATGAACTCACTATGCCCATCAGCGAATACCTTAGGGTGTGTACTTTCAGAAATGGGGTCATTTGTGGGGTGTTTGTACTGTCTGGGCATTGTAGAACCTCAGGAAACATGACAGGTGCTCAGAAAGTCAGAGCTGCTTCAAAAAGCGGAAATTCACATTTTTGTACCATAGTTTGTAAACGCTATAACTTTTACCCAAACCATTTTTTTTTTACCCAAACATTTTTTTTTTATCAAAGACATGTAGAACTATAAATTTAGAGCAAAATTTCTATATGGATGTCGTTTTTTTTGCAAAATTTTACAACTGAAAGTGAAAAATGTCATTTTTTTGCAAAAAAAACGTTAAATTTCGATTAATAACAAAAAAAGTAAAAATGTCAGCAGCAATGAAATACCACCAAATGAAAGCTCTATTAGTGAGAAGAAAAGGAGGTAAAATTCATTTGGGTGGTAAGTTGCATGACCGAGCAATAAACGGTGAAAGTAGTGTAGGTCAGAAGTGTAAAAAGTGGCCTGGTCTTTCAGTTAAAGGGGTTGTCTCACTTCAGTAAGTGGCATTTATCATGTAGAGAAAGTTAATACTAGGTACTTACTAATATATTGGTATCCATACTGCCTCCTTTGCTGGCTGTATTCATTTTTCAATCACATTATACACTACTCGTTTCCATGGTTACGACCACCTGCAATCCAGCAGTGGTCGCCGTGCATGCACACTACAGGAAAAAAACACCAGCCTATGTGCACTCCCACGGTCCCGGTCACCAGAGGAGCTGGAGCCTTTTCCTATAGTGTGCATGCACTGCTAGATTGCAGCGTGGTCTGTAACCATGGGAACGAGCAGTGTATAATGTGCTGGGAAAATGAATCCAGCCAGCAAAGGAAGCAATATGGCAAATCACAGTACATTAGTAAGTGCCTTGTATTAACTTTCTCTACATAATAAATGTCATTTGCTGAAGTCACACAACATCTTCAATACATCTGCTCCATAGTTTGTATCTTAAGTGTTATTGTATCCTTTTATTCATTTTAGTTATTTTTTCCTATATAGCAGTATTCTGTGGTAATTTCTTGGTATCATTTTTTTCAGATTGAATATAATTCAATAGTCGACAACCAGATGACAATTAATCTGCTGTTATTTGGTTTATGCTTTATAATTAATTGTAAAATATTTTCATATTAAAGTTGGCTATTTATATATTGCAGGATTATGGTCCAGGCCAGCACAATATTTTATGGGTTTGATAGGTTTCCTCAGGTCATGTTTATTTTGGTGCGCAGTGACCTTTATAGTAGACCTCAGCAAATGAAGAGGATTTTCTGGCACTGTACAGGATGCCCAGTAGAATGATTGGTTTACCTGCAATCTGAGCCTAATGGGTAATGGGTGCCAGCCCATCCACAATTTCCAGGACACCCCCAGCTCAGTCCCTGACCTGCACATGAGATGAATTTCTGTGTGGATTTGTGCGTTTCAGTTGCATATCCGCAATGTCTAATTGTGGTTTTTGGTGCGGTTTTGCCTCAGAACTCACCCTTCCATTTGAAAAGTGTGAAATCCGTAGCTAAAACCGCAAACACAATTGACATGCTTTTTTATTTGAAATCTGCTTGGCGGGTCAGTTTCCACATGGAAAAAATCTGCAAAGTGTACATGAGTATTGGTGTAATCTCATACGCTTTGCTGGTACTGTAATAGGCTGCGGTGTGCAGGTGGCCTCGGGCTACATGCACGTGTTGCAGATCATGTATGATTTTTCCATGCAGATTCTTGTACAGAAAAAATGCAATGTAATACACCAAAAACTGCGAAAAATAGTGGTGATTTATGTGCGTTTCTATTGTGCTTAATTTATGTGAATTTTCTGCACACAAATCTGCACCGTGTGCAGCCGCCTTTAGGGTGTAGAAATGCCTCTAAAGATTTCATAATAACGTCTTGCCAGAAGCAAAAATAATTGACTCTTTATGTGAGTCATTTATATGTGTTTTTAAAATATATATTTTTAAGTACTAAGAAAATATGTCTTCAGATTGATTCACAGCTAAAAATAACTGAGCTATGGAGAATGTCAGCCACGTAGCAAACCTGTAAAGAATGCATTGCACTTTAGGCATGTTTCATATGAAACCCTTTGAAGTGACCAGTGTAAAAATTTACCATTACATTTCATGTAGACTAAGAAAACCTTTTAATTTTCAGTTTGTATGCTGTAGAACGGGGATCAGCAACCTCTGGCACTACTACTGTTCTGAAACTACAACTCCCAGAATCCTCTTCTCACTTCTATGGAAGTTAGAAGAACAGCTGTTTAAAGGGGTTGTCCGGGTTCAGAGCTGAACACAGACGTAACCCGTTCTTTACCCCTCCAGCCCCCCTCTCATTGGAGCATTTCATGCTGCATCGCATAGGGCAAGGGTGTTTTCTTTTACATTTTTACACTGCTAGGCAGAGGCTTTCACCTAGCAGTGATCCAGGTGACGTCACTGGCACTCATGGACAGTCTTTATCTCTGCCCTAGGCTGTTTTACACTGATATGAAGAGGGGTGAAGAAGGGGTTATATCCGGGTTCAGCTCTCCACCCGGACAACCCCTTTAAGTGTGCATGCTGGGACTTGTAGTTTCACAGCATTTGGCATGCCGAAGGTTGCTGATGCCTGCTGTAGAAGTGTTTTTTCTGATTGTCTGTTCTCTTCTGTCCAGGAAACATCTTTGCTATTTTCTTGTAATATGTTTGATGGGAAAGGCTTCCACCACGGTCTACTAGGCTGCAAGAAGCTATGTGTTTGTACTGTCCCTGCTGCTAAGAAAAGCATAGCTGGCTTGGGTATATGGGATGTAAATGAGCCAAGAAAAGGTTGATCTGTGATTTAGGCCTCTTGCACAGTGGCTTTTTCAGTATTTTGCGGTCCGCAAAAAATGGATCCGCAAAAAATGCGGGTGACGTCCGTGTGCATTCCGTTTTTTTGCGGAACGGAACAGCTGGCCCCTGATAGAACATTACTATCCTTGTCCATTATGTGGA
The DNA here is from genome assembly GCF_905171765.1 of Bufo bufo. Classification (NCBI taxonomy): domain Eukaryota; kingdom Metazoa; phylum Chordata; class Amphibia; order Anura; family Bufonidae; genus Bufo; species Bufo bufo. The sequence goes on from NC_053391.1 coordinate 450,457,085, forward strand.
CAATAATAGGACATGTTCTATCTTTGAACGGAAAAAACGGAAATGGAAGGCATACGGAGTACCTTCCGTTTTTTTTTTTTTTTTTTTGCGGATCCATTGAAATGAATGGTCCGCATATGGTCCGTATATGGAACGCAAAAAATGGAATGTAAACGAAAAAAACAAAAAACACAGTGGGTTATTTTCACGGCAGTGCCTCATCCCAAAAAAGTAGTCACAGAAGTGTCCCCTGTATCCCACAGATATTCACAGTCCCTCTGTTCCAGTATGACAGCATTGTTCACTTCATCACTTTCAATATTCATACAAGTAGGCCATAAATTCAGTCTCCCATGACAGCAATGCCATCCCCGGTAGTCTCTGCAGTCCCTCTCTACTTTCCTCCACCATGCAAAGTTCCCTACAGACAGATCGGAAAATGCACCGTTTTGCAGCCGCATCCGTGATCCGTGTTTCCTGGCCGTGAAAAAAATATGACCTGTCCTATTTTTTTCACGGCCAACGGTTCACGGACCCATTCAAGTCAATGGGTCCGTGAAAGAACACGGATGCACACAAGATTGGCATCCGTGTCCGTGATCCGTGGCCGTAGTTTAGTTTTTATACAGACGGATCCGAAGATCCGTCTGCATAAAAGCTTTTTCAAAGCTGAGTTTTCACTTCGTGAAAACTCAGAACCGACAGTATATTCTAACACAGAAGCGTTCCCATGGTGATGGGGACGCTTTTAGTTAGAATACACTACAAACTGTGTACAAGACTGCCCCCTGCTGCCTGGCAGCACCCGATCTCTTACAGGGGGCCGTGATCAGCACAATTAACCCCTTCAGGTGCGGCACCTGAAAGGGTTAATTGTACTATCATATCCCCCTGTAAGAGATCAGGGCTGCCAGGCAGCAGGGGGCAGACCCTCCCCCCCCCCTCCCCAGTTTGAATATCATTGGTGGCCAGTGCGGCCCCCCCCCCCCTCCCTCTATTGTAATAATTCGTTGGTGGCACAGTGTGCGCCCCCCCCCCCTTCCTCCCTCTATTGTAATAAATCGTTGGTGGCACAGTGTGCGCCCCCCATTGCCCCCCCCCCCCCTCTATAGCATTAACAACGTTGGTGGCCAGTGTGCAGCCTCCCATCTCCCCCCCCCCCTCCCCCCCATCATCATTGGTGGCAGCGGAGTTCCGATCGGAGTCCCAGTTTATTCGCTGGGCCTCCGATCGGTAACCATGGCAACCAGGACGCTACTACAGTCCTCGTTGCCATGGTTACTTAGCAATAGTACAATAGTAGAAGATTAATACTTACCTGCTGCTGCGATGTTCGTGTCCGGCCGGGAGCTCCACCTACTGGTAAGTGACAGTGACAGGTCTGTGCGGCGCATTGCTAAATGAACCGTCACTTACCAGTAGGAGGAGCTCCCGGCCGAACACGAACATCACAGCTCCCAGGTAAGTATGAATCTTGTACTATTGCTAGTAACCCGCTGCCACCAATGATCGGGGGGGGGGGGGGGGGGGGGGGCGCAAGATGGGAGGCCGCACACTGGCCACCAATGTTGAAAATGCTATAGAGGGAGGGGGGCCAATGATTGCCACCAACGATTTATTACAATAGAGGGAGGAAGGGGGGGGGGGGGGGGCGCACACTGTGCCACCAACGAATTATTACAATAGAGGGAGGAAGGGGGGGGAGGAAGGGGGGGGAGGCGGGGGGGGGGGGGGCACACTGTGCCACCAACGAATTATTACAATAGAGGGAGGAAGGGGGGGGGGAGGCGGGGGGGGGCACACTGTGCCACCAACGAATTATTACAATAGAGGGAGGAAGGGGGGGCGCACACTGTGCCACCAACGATTTATTACAATGGAGGAAGGGGGGGGGGGGGCCGCACTGGCCACCAATGATATTCAAACTGGGGGGGGGGGGGGGGGGGGTCTGCCCCCTGCTGCCTGGCAGCCCTGATCTCTTACAGGGGGATATGATAGTACAATTAACCCCTTCAGGTGCGGCACCTGAGGGGTTAATTGTGCTGATCACGGCCCCCTGTAAGAGATCGGATGCTGCTAGGCAGCAGGGGGCAGTCATGTACACAGTTTGTAGTATATTCTAACTAGAAGCGTCCCCATCACCATGGGAACGCCTCTGTGTTAGAATATACTGTCGGAAATGAGGTTTCACCATCTAACTCATATCCGACAGTATATTCTAACATAGAGGCGTTCCCATGGTGATGGGGACGCTTCAAGTTAAAATATACCATCGGATTGGAGAAAACTCCGATCTGATGGTATAAAAGGGACTCCGGACTTTACATTGAAAGTCAATGGGGACGGATCCGTTTGAAATGGCACCATATTGTGTCAACGTCAAACGGATCCGTCCCCATTGACTTGCATTGTAATTCAGGACGGATCCTAATACAGATGAGTGCTTTACCATCTGCTGCATCTCCTTCAATGTCCTTCTCCCCAGCGGGTTCTGTCTGTGACCAGCTCTACAGGGTGGCTTTCCTGGCAGAACAACCTGGCCCAGACTATGTGTATGTGACATCTCATGTCCATTGACATCGATTATCAATGTCATGTCACCCATTGATGTGATGCATGGGGGATACATCACCACTGTGGCCAGTCTTTGGCTGCAGCAGCACACGTGACCCCAATCAAACCACATGCTCCATACAGTATTAGAACTAAGTTTTATGCAAATCGACTTCAGATGTATCATCCGAAGTTGATTCGGTCATCCCTAGTGTGGACAAAATATCTGCTTGGATTTTTTTCTGCAGAGCATGTGAAAGGGGTTACGACATTCCCATTCTTTTGCATTGACTGTGGAATGCTAGCGGATTTGATGGAGTGGAATCCACAGGAAAATCCTCATCAAATCCGTGACATAGGAGTATAGCCTTAAAGGCTATGTACACCTTTTGGAGGCATTTTTTTCAATTGGTCTTTATTAAAAATATGGAGCCCTTATTCTGTACAGAGCTGAGACGCTCTAGTAGTAGGGTGTGGATTTTCTCTTTTCTGTCAGTTGGGAGCAGACTGCTCCTTATCTCTGCTCTCTGACATTATCGGAGAGAAGGATGGTAGCTCTCTGATATGGAAGTTTGAGACTAGGCTACTTTCACACTGGCGTTTTGGCTTTCCATTTGTGAGATCTGTCATGGGCTCTCACAAGCGGTCCAAAACGGATCAGTTTTGCCCTAATGCATTCTGAATGGAAAAGGATCTGCTCAGAATGCATCAGTTTGCCTCCGTTCAGTCTCCATTCCGCTGTGGAGGCGGACACCAAACTGAGCCAAACGATCTGCCAAACGGATCTGTCCTGGCACACAATGTAAGTCAATGGGGACGAATTCGTTTTCACTGACACAATCTGGCACAATAGAAAACTGATCCGTCCTCCTTTGACTTTCAATGGTGTTCAAGACAGATCCGTCTTGGCTATGTTAAAGATAATACAAACGGATCAGTTCCGAACGGATGCAGACGGTTGTATTATCTGAACGGATCCGTCTGTGCAGATCAATGATGGATCCCCAAACGCGAGTGTGAAAGTAGCCTAAAGACAAAAATAACTACTATCTATACAGGAGAAGTAGAAGAGTTCTCAGAATTAGAAAATGACACTGGCACTGGGATTTGGATTTAGATTTTAGTTGTTTTATTGTCAGAAAAATGTATGGTATATGACATTGATGATTGTAAGCTTGTCAATAGGAAAGAGAGAGGATTTCTTTATGAACCTTTGTATGCTGTACAATATATCAATAAAATATATTTCCAAAAAAAGGCTTAAATAAGTGATTGACTTCTTAGTAAATTACAGATAAAGGTTATTTGATGACTGCACAGTCAAAGTAAAAAGTACAGATTCACACAGCTAGACAAACTGTTAACCCTTTGTGACAGAACTGCTCAGTATTTTTAATAAAGACCAATTGAAATTTTTTTTTAGCCCAAAATGAATAAAATGCAATCATAAAAAAAAAATTGCTTCGAAGGTGTTTATAGGCTTTAAGCACCAATGTGGAAGTGGTTCTAATACATGAGATTTCAGTCATACATATTTGTTGTATTATTACTAAGGTTGTTTCGATACCATAAAAAAGTATTGCGATACTCTATACCATTCGATACCACGCAAAAAAAATAAAACTTCAAAAAAAGCCGCGTGCATTCCGAATTTTATGGAACGTCCGGCCCATAATAGAACAGTCCGATGCTATTTTTTGGGGAGACAAGGTGACTAAAAAAAATGGCGAATCGCGCAGTTTTTATTTCTTTTTTTGTTACGATGCTCACCGCATAGAACATTTTTTAAAAAAAAATATTTCAATAGTTGCGACTTTTCAGACATGGCGATATGTGATTATTTATTTGTTTATATATTTTATATGTAAAATTGAGAAAGGGGGTGATTTATACTTAATATTTACCGTAGATGTTTTTTTTTTGTTTTTTTTTTACTTTTTATTTAATAACTATTTTCCCCCTTAGAGGCTAGAACCTGGGATCTTTTAATCCCTTGTCCTATTCACCCTGATAGGTCCTATTCACCCTGATAGAGGTCTAACACTCTCCCTGCTGCCCTGTGCTTTGTGCACACATCAGCAGGGAGCCGACTATGGCAGCCAGGGCTTCAGTAGCGTCCTGGTTGCCATGGTAACTGATCGGAGCCCCAGGATTACACTGCTGGGGCTCCGATCAGAAGCTGCCACTGCCACCAATAAAGAGGAGGGGAGGGGTCCCTGTGGCCACTGCCACCAATGATGGGGGGGGGGGCACAATGTGCCACCAATGATGGCGGGGGGTGTTGGGGGGGCACAAAGCGCCACCAATGATTTTAATACTGGTGGGTTGAGGTGAGGGGGCGCACTGCGCCACCAATGATGATAATATAATTAATATTTTAATACAGGAGGCGGGTGCGGCACCTGAAGGGTCAACTGCTGCTAATCGCAGCTCCCCGTCAGCACCCGCCCCGGGGATTTGTATTAAACATTTACTTTAATTGGTGGCGCAGTGCGGCTGCCCCTCTCTCCCCATTAGCGGCAGCAGCGGCACAGGGGGAGGGAGAGACTGCTTCCTTTTCCCCTGTGCTGCTGAGAGGAACACAGAGCACGCTGTGCGCTCCTTGTTTTCTGATACTAGACTGCGCAATAGCGAAGCCTAGTATCGAAAAAAAGCAAACCCTGGTATCGAGGTCGATACCAGGCAAAAGTATTGATTGGGTATTGAAAATTCGATACCCAAAACAATCCTAATTATTACAGTAAAATGTTTAGAGGACTCCAGCATAACGGAAAAGGTATGGATATGTAGAGAGAATCTCTAAATCGCACATCCTCATACCTATGCTTCTGATATACAACTGTTTTCAATTATCAGCATTTCTTATGATAAAACAAGGCTATACAGCGATGCTATCAATCATTTGCTGTGCACTATAAAGAGACAATTAGTATACAGTTTGATCAAAGCGCATAGGCCCACTTACCGCGACAAGGATGCCTCTAATTTAAGTGGGAACCTACTCTAACCATGGCGCAGAGCCGTGCGGCGACCAACACGCCTCCACACCGCTCCAGCAGGCAATGGGATCCAGCAGCCGCACAGCGGCCCCACTGTACAGTGAGGCCACATGGGCCCCGGGTCCCATCACTCCACCAGCACGGCACAGAAGCAGAGACGGCCGCCGTCCAGCGCCGCATGTGAACTGGTGCAAAGAGCTCACCTGTTCACAGCCTCTCAGGAACTCCAACTGAGATGTGGTAGGAATTTATAGACCCTTTGCAGACTTCTGCTAATTAAAAAGCACCTGAGCCACATGGGGAGGAGTGCTGATTCAGGGGAGGGGGGAAAAGAAGTTTATAGCATAAATTGTATGGATATGTAGAGAGAATCTCTAAATCGCACATCCTCATACCTATGCTTCTGATATACAACTGTTTTCAATTATCAGCATTTCTTATAATAAAACAATAACGGAAAAGGGGCGGATCTGTTTTGCAGCCCATAGACTTCTATTATGACGGAATGAATAACGGAATGCCTCTAAAGGCATTCGGTTATGAATTGCGTTATAGTCCGTGGTAACTGAATCCATAACACAATTCTTCCTTTACACCAAATGAAGCGTGAACGAATTTCAAAATATGAAATTCGCTCATCTCTATTGATGAGCTATCCTCAGGTAGATCATCACTATGAGATTGGTGGGGGTCCGACACCCTGTGTTTGAAAAGGAGGTGGTGCTCAATGTGAGCGCCGCTTCCTTTTCATTATACCGCTTGTCGTCTCCCTTGCAGCGGTGGCGTAGTGTAATTACAAGCACTCGTTTCATTCAAGTGGAATGGAGTGATTACTTGTCATTACACTGTACCCCAAGACGACAAGCGGTGTAATGAAGAAGTAGTGCTTGCATGGAGAAATGGCATTTTTCTGTGTATTTTATTTTTATTTTTTTGTGTGATTAAAAACACCAGCTCCAGATGTTATCTGAGCGTCTGTGGGAAATATAAAACAAGGCACCCATGTTTTTTTTTTTTTTTTTTTTTGACTCCTTCCATTTTTGTTCATTAGGTGGCTTTTTTTTTGTCTTTCTTTCGAAAAAACACACTATGCTATAGTGTTTGGCCTTTTTTTCAGGTGTCTTGATGTCTCTTTTCTCTATAGGACAAAATCGTCTAAAATCACCTAAGTAAATCAGACTGTACAAAGAAAATGCAGCAACTTCAGGTGGGCAAAAAAAAACCACAATGCTCATTCTGCCATTTTTTTTTTTTTTTACAGGTAGAAAAAAAACACCAAAGACAAATTCATGTGCAAGGACCCTGAGACTTGTCAGTCATTGCATGAAACGTGAATATGTTCCTCATACATGAACCATTCATAATGTGTTCATTGTCAGTCCTGTCATAAAGGATTCAGTTTGCTTCTAAAAAATCTAATTTGGGTTTGGGTCCCTTCAGTGAATTTTTTTTTTTTTTTTTTTACAATGCTGTTTTTATTTTTTGTAACCTTGATGCTTCCTTTTTGTTAGGCTACTTTCACACTAGTGTTTTTACTGGATCCAGCAGGGTTCAGCAAAAACGCTTCCGTTACTGATAATACGACCATCTGCATCCGTTATGAACGGATCCGGTTGTATTATCTGTAACATTGCCAAGACGGATCCGTAATGAACTCCATTGAAAGTCAGTGGGGGACGGATCAGTTTTCTATTGTGTCAGAGAAAACTGATCTGTCCCCATTGACTTGCATTGGGGGTCATTGTCTTGCTTCGCATTCCAGGACGGAAAGCAAACTACAACATGTTGCGGTTTGCTCTCCGGTATGGGAACGCTGCTAAACAGAACGGAATGCATTTTGGAGTATTCCGTTTTGTTCAGTTACATTTTGTCCCCATTGACAATGAATGGGGAAAAAAAACTGAAGCGTTTTTTTTCCGGTATTGAGCCCCTATGACTGATCTCAATACCGGAAAACTAAAACGCTAGTGTGAAAGTAGCCTTAGTCTCTGAATTGTTGTGGCTTTGGCTATGATGTTACAGCATAGACTGTATTATGGTTGTTGGCTGATTTGTGGCTAGTTTCAGTATGTAACTTGAATATGACGCAGATGCTGGTTGTTCATGTCTGGCTCACTTGATGACAGTGATGGCATACGTGGCAGATGAGTCTTCAGACAGACACAGGGAGCTGTATTTAGTTTACACTTACGATGTAAGGCCATCATCTCCTGCCCTTTGGTTGGCAGTCATGAAGAAGCGCAGCCCCCTCTCATTTTCTTAATACAGCAATTAATTCCTTGCATTTTCCTTTCGGTGTGGTTTCCTCCTGTGCTTTTCAGGAACAGTGCCTCAAGTGCATGTGTTACAGGATATTTAACAGGTCACAATCTGTGATGTTAGTTCTCTGGCTTATGTGCTGTAAGCCCGAAACACAGTTGTCATGTATGTAACAAGTTTCCTGTACTTGTCGTGTGACAGGCACAAGAAGCTGCTAATTTAACAGCTCATCCGAATAGCAGAGAGGTGTTAACAGTTACAGCTACTGTGAACAAAAATTAGGACTGACGTGAGGTTAAATTTGCTGCTGTCCTCAGATGGTCAACATATGATTTGCCTCAAGATATACCGTACTGCTATTTGGGGAAAACAGGGTGATTATAGATATCTTTCTACTGTATGTGCCTCTGCACATGTGTATGTTTTGTATAGGCCTCTGTCTGCTGGATATGTCTGCACATGTGTATGTTTGTATAGGCCTGTGTCTGCTGGATATGTCTGCACATGTGTATGTTTTGTATAGGCCTGTGTCTGCTGGATATGTCTGCACATGTGTATGTTTGTATAGGCCTGTGTCTGCTGGAGGTGTCTGCACATGTGTATGTTTGTATAGGCCTGTGTCTGCTGGAGGTGTCTGCACATGTGTATGTTTGTATAGGCCTGTGTCTGCTGGAGGTGTCTGCACATGTGTATGTTTGTATAGGCCTGTGTCTGCTGGAGGTGTCTGCACATGTGTATGTTTGTATAGGCCTGTGTCTGCTGGAGGTGTCTGCACATGTGTATGTTTGTATAGGCCTGTGTCTGCTGGAGGTGTCTGCACATGTGTATGTTTGTATAGGCCTGTGTCTGCTGGATGTGTCTGCACATGTGTATGTTTGTATAGGCCTGTGTCTGCACATGTGTATGTTTGTATAGGCCTGTGTCTGCTGGATATGTCTGCACATGTGTATGTTTGTATAGGCCTGTGTCTGCTGGATATGTCTGCACATGTGTATGTTTGTATAGGCCTGTGTCTGCTGGATATGTCTGCACATGTGTATGTTTGTATAGGCCTGTGTCTGCTGGATATGTCTGCACATGTGTATGTTTGTATAGGCCTGTGTCTGCTGGATATGTCTGCACATGTGTATGTTTGTATAGGCCTGTGTCTGCTGGATATGTCTGCACATGTGTATGTTTGTATAGGCCTGTGTCTGCACATGTGTATGTTTGTATAGGCCTGTGTCTGCACATGTGTATGTTTGTATAGGCCTGTGTCTGCACATGTGTATGTTTGTATAGGCCTGTGTCTGCACATGTGTATGTTTGTATAGGCCGAGGATGCGGCAGCTACCAGCAAGTAACCGCCCAACTTGCTGGTAGTGAAGTAATTTTCATATTATAAAAGTAAGATTTTTTAAAGAAATTAAAGCACAGAGAGAGGTATGAGATATATATATATATATATATATATATATATATATATATATATATATATATATATATATATATATATATATATATATATATATATATATTAGACTCAACTGACATTAGCAAATAGCTAATGTCCGAAACTGAAAATTGCTAAATGGGGGGGTGACAGAAGCCCTTTAAAGTTTGTTTTCAAGTTCTACAATAAATTACTAGGATTGGGAGTTAGAATAACCATTAGGATACTTTCACATCAGTGTTTTGGCTTACTGGTTTTGAGATCCAGCAGAGGGTCTCTAAACCCGGGACAAAACGACAAAACGGTTCAGTTTTGTCCCCATTCATTGTCAATGGGGACAAAACTGATCAGGATGCGTCTGTTCCATTTTGTTGCATTTTGTGTCCGGTCTGCCTGATGGTGCCTGATTCGGTATTTTCGGTATCTGTCACCCATTGACTTACAATGATTTTAATGCCGTATCCGGTTTGTTCTGTTTCGATTTAATACAACCGCATACGAACGGAATGGATGCATAGTGTTATATTAAATTAAACAGATCATTTTTTTTCCGGTTTTGAGATCCTCTGCTGAATAGCAAAACCTGGATAAAACACAGATGTGTAAGTAGCCTTATGCCCCTTTCACACGGGCGAGTATTCCGTGCGAATGCGATGCGTGAGTTGAACGCATTGCACCCGCACTGAATACCGACCCATTCATTTCTATGGGGCTGTTCACATGAGCGGTGATTTTCACACATCACTTGTGCGTTGCGTGAAAATCGCAGCATGTTCTATATTCTGCGTTTTTCACGCAACGCATGCCCCATAGAAGTGAATGGGGTTGCGTAAAAAATCGCAAGCATCCGCAAGCAAGTGCGGATGCGGTGCGATTTTCACGCACGGTTGCTAGGAGACGATCGGGATGGAGACCCGATCATTATAATTTTCCCTTATAACATGGTTATAAGGGAAAATAATAGCATTCTGAATACATAATGCATAGTAAAATAGCGCTGGAGAGGTTAATAAAAAATAATTTAACTCACCTTAATCCACTTGCTGGCGCTGCCGGCATCTCGTCTGTCTCCTTCTTTGCTGAACAGGACCTGTGGTGAGCATTCATTCCAGGACCTGTGGTGACGTCACTCCGGTAATCACATGATCTTTTACCATGGTGATGGGTTATGTGATGGATCATGTGAGTTAAATTATTTATTTATTTTTTTAACCCCTCCAGCGCTGTTTTACTATGCATTCTGTATTCAGAATGCTATTATTTTCCCTTATAACCATGTCATAAGGGAAAATAATACAATCTACAGAACACCGATCCCAAGCCCGAACTTCTGTGAAGAAGTTCGGGTTTGGGTACCAAACATGCGTGATTTTTCTCACGCAAGTGCAAATCGCATTACAATGTTTTGCACTCGCGCGGAAAAATCGCGGGTGTTCCCGTAACGCACCCGCACATTTTCCCGCAACGCCCGTCTGAAAGAGGCCTTACTCATCTATTAAAGAGGACCTGTCGCCACAAAATTCAGTGCAGTCTGACAGCAGCGTATTATAGAGCAGGAGAAGCTGAGCAGATTGTTATATAGTTTTGTGGGAAATGATTCAGTATATTTGTTTTTCCCAATTCCTGTGAACAGCTATCGGTAGGGGGAGGAGGCGTTATCAGTGTCTGACAACTATCTCTTTTGCACACTGATAGCAATATGTATATAAATCACTCCCTCCTGTACCAATAGCTCTTTACAGGAGGTGGAAAAAGTAGAGATATAAATGTATAAATTACAAGTTTTATTGAATCTTTTCCCATAAAACTATGTATCAATCTGCTCAGCTTTAAGTGAATGATTTCCTTAAAGGGGTTTTGCCATCACATACAATGGGGGCATATCGCTAGGATATGCCCCCATTGTCTAATAAACGAGAACAGAGCGCGTAAATGAACTGAGGGCGCACTGCGCATGCGCAGCCGACCTCTATTCATTTTAATGGGGCCGTCAAAAATATCCGAGCGCTGGTGCGGCTATTTCCGTCTGCCCCATAGAAATGATTGGGAGCAGAGGCTGCGCGTGCACGGTGTGCTCCCATTCACTTGTATGGGAGCAGCGATTGGTGGTGGACTGACCCCGGGAAACCCAGGGTCCTCCAGCCACAGCTCTCCCCACTCTGTTCTCCTTGTAGATGTTGGTCCCACCTCAGACAATGGGGGCATATCCTAGCAATATGCCCCCATTGTATGTGATGGGAATACCCCTTTAAAGGGGTTGTGCAGTGCCACATTATTGATGACCTATTCTCAGGATAGGTCATCATCAATATCAGATTGGTGGGGGTCTGACTGCCCGATGGTCAGCTGTTTGAAGGGGTACTGCCATTCTAGTGAGCTTCCTCTTCAAAATTACCTGCATACCATCTCCTTTGCAGTGGTGGTGCAGTGTAATTGCAACTGCTCATCCCATTCGCTTGAATCTCCTCCACTTTCTTGGTACTGTACAACATTGTGGAATTGGCGCATGAAAGTCTACAACGGCAAATCCTCACTCAGTCATGTGCGCACCCTGCCTAAAACATCTAAACACTGAACAGCAGCTAGTAAGGGCTCATGCACACGACCGTATGCCCTCCGAGACATACGGTCCGTGAGCGGACCATATGTCCCGGAGCGGCATACATCGTGTGCACGTACGCGCACAGCATCATAGGTTTCTATGATGCTGTGTGCATCGGGCCGCCCGCGGGACTATTGTCCTGCACTCTTATGATATTATGAGTGCAGGATAATAGTCCCGCAGGCGGCCCGATGCACACAGCATCATAGTAACCTATGATGCTGTGCGCTCCCGTGCACACGATGTTTGCTGCTCCAGGACATATGGGCCCGCTCACGGACCGTATGTCTCTGAGGGCATACGGTCGTGTGCATGAGCCCTAAGCAGCAGCTTCGTTATCTTGCACGGGATCTTCTGTGGCATCTGCCCAGTAGTAATGAAATGTTCAAGAGGCAGATGAAGCGATCAGTTGTTAATCTGCTCTTTACTTGATAATCTAGGACCTGCTCTACTGTCCCGGCACTAGGTGTAGGTCAAATAATTTCCATTAAAAGCCGTATAGTGGCAAATGGCTGCTGCATACTGGACTGTGCGGAATGATAATATAAGACGCCTGCAGTCACTGGACGATGAATTTTGAGAATGTGCGATGATGGGAAGACATGCTCTTCAGATTAACACGTGTTCATTTTCTCCCACACACACAGAGCAGGACAGTTAGGCACTCGGGCCAGAACTCCTGCTTTACCTAGTAATCCAGGACTTTTATTGAGGGTTTATCATTCTTTTTATTGGTGGTTTTCATTCATGGTGATGCCAGTTGGTGTAATAAAATAAGCTAACTCTAAAGTAAGCCCTACTTTTGCCTGAGCCTGACGATTTCAGCAGACGGCATTGGAGTATATTCACACGTACAGGTTGAGTTGCAAGTTAAAACTGCATTAAAAACCTCTTGAAGAAAAAGCATGTTTTTCGCCACAGTTGTAAATGCAGTTGTAGTTTTTACAAGTGTAACATGTTAAAGGGAACCTGCCATCAACGTTATGCCGCTCATACTAACAGCAGCATAAAGTAGAGACAGGTGAGTTGATTTCAGCGGTCTGTCATTTATAAGTAAAAAGTAAGTGGTTGCTGAGAACCAACATCACAATCATTGGAGACTGGGCCTGGAAGAGAGTCCCGGCCACCTGAGAAGAGTCCTGGTTATTCATGAAGTCCTGCTCTCCTGCTGATGACTGACAGGCTTCTACCTAGTTTTCTCCCTTTCTCTCTAGGAGAGAACTGCCAATCATCAGCAGATGGGTGAGAGAGCAGGAGATTAGGAATAACCATGACTCTTCTCAGATTTGACACTTTTTCCAGTCCTGTGCTGCAATTATGTGCTTGAGACCGAAATATGATGGTCTGCAATATATAAATAAGCTTTAGGCAAAAAAGAAAAAATATTTCTTTATTTCCCCTGTTCTTTTCTGACCCTTTGTTTACATGCAGTTGCAGAACTGTGGGGCACGTAACAACAATCTATGAGGGTTTTCCTCTTAAATATTTGTCAGTATCAACAAAGACTGCCTCCCCCTCCCATTTTCTGCAAAGGGAATGAATAAACTATCTGCCCTGACTGCTGGGATACTCATGTTGTATGTGTGGGACTACAAGTCCCAGCTGTACAGTACAGTGACACTGGTGACACACAAAGGATCCTCCCCCTACCTCGTCTTGTGCAATGCTCTGCAGACACCTTCTCACAGCCATCAGAAGAGTACAGAGGAGAGAACTCCTCCAGTCTGCAAACACATAGCTGACAGGGTAAGGAGGGAGGGAAGATCTGGTGCACAGCATCTCCTCACTGCCTGGAGAAGAGGAAACTCTGCAGTAGTGTTGAGCGAACTTGTGTTTTAAGTTCAGCGTTTAAAGTTTGGGTTATCAAAGAATTCCATTACAGTCCGTGGTAGCGGAATCCATAACTGAATTCTTCGATAACCCAAACCCGAACTTGTGGACGCCGAACTTAAAACACAAGTTCGCTCAATACTAACCTGCAGCTGCTCAGTACCTGAGGCAGAGCCTTCAACCCTAAGGCCTCTTGCACACGAACGTTGTGTGCCCGTGGCCGTATTGCGTCCCGCATACAGCGGGTCCGCAATACAGAGGCACTGGCCCGTGCGCACTCTACATTACGGATGCGGACCCATTCACTTGAATGGGTCCGATATCACGCATCGGAACCCCACGGAAGCACTATGGAATGCTACCGTGGTGTTTCTGTCCGTGCCTCTGCACCGCAAAAAAATAGAACTATTTTTTTTTGCGGTGCGGACGTATCACGGACCCAAAAAACAACTGAATTGAAAACCACAGCAAAAATGCATGTGGGGTCTTTCTGTGTGACTTTGATGCAGTTTTCCACACCTCACCTATTATATTTGAATCTGCTCTTACACTGGGCTTTTTTGGCAGGTACAGTTGAGGATGACTTGATTCGGGTTTGATGCAGGGGAGAACATTACCGACACATGTTTTAGAGGTGTGAGCAGGGGCTGGTCCATGCTTTCTGATTTGAAAGGTTGAAGACAAGGACATACAGAATGCTGCCTGTGCACCTATACATTTTAGGTGCACTGTGTCTATGCCATAGTGCACTTGTCACAATTGCATTCTGCTTTACCTCACTACTACAGACGGGCATAGACGATTACTTCTGGTGCCACAGATTTGCACAGGAGGATGAATTTCGCCCCTTTTACCCTATTTGTCCTATGGTGTTAGCACAGAGAGATGCCATCTTATCAGTGTGCTCAGCCATTATTGAATTCCAATATTGGGGTCATTAGTTCAAATGTGACTATATGCCTGGGGTTCATATGTACCCCCTGTTGTCTCCCATGCTCCAAAACATACTGAAAGCTAAACTGGCTTCCTATGTTGTTTGCAGATAGGTGAGAGATATGGAATTTAGATTATCTGACAGCTTTTTTGACCAATCATTGGTCAGATGGCGGTTTACACACACAGATCTTGGGTTATATCCACCAACTACTGGTCTGATTGGACAGAAATTAGATAGACAGGGATCTGTGAGAGAGTGATGGCAATGTTGGCAGAATATAAGCAACAGGAAGTAAATCCTATGTATGACATAAGAGCAGCACACACTGATGCTACTGGGGTCTGGCAGCGATCTCCCCTGTCCCATACTTGGCAGAGTATGCATATACAGTGGATATATAAAGTCTACACAACCCTGTAAAAATGTCAGGTTTCTGTGATGGAGAAAAAGATGATAAATCATTTCAGAACTTTTCCACCTTTAATGTGACCTATAAACTGTACAACTCAATTGAAAAACAAACTGAAATCTTTTAGGTAGAGGGAAGAAAAAAATATAAAAATCAAATAATATGGTTGCATAAGAGTGCACACCCGTAAACTAATACTTTGTTGAAACCCCTTTTGATTTTATTGCAGCACTCAGTCTTGGCAAGAATTGCCCACTCTTCTTGGCAAAAACACCCCAAATCTGTCAGATTGCGAGGGCATCTCCTGTGCACAGCCCTCTTCAGATCACCCCATAGATTTTCAATCGGACTCAGGTCTGGGCTCTGGCTGGGCCATTCCAAAACTTTAATCTTCTTCTGGTGAAGCCATTCCTTTGTTGATTTGGATGTATGCTTTGGGTCGTTGTCATGCTGAAAGATGAAGTTCCTCTTGCTTTCTAGTAGAAGCCTGAAGGTTTTGTGCCAATATTGACTGATATTTGGAACTGTTCATAATTCCCTCTAGCTTAACTAAGGCCCCAGTTTCAACTGAAGAAAAACAGCCCCTTGGCATGATGCTGCCACCACCATGCTTCGCTGTGGGTATGGTGATGTGCAGTGTTGTTTTTGCGCCATCTTTTGGAATTATGGCCAAAAAGTTCAACCTTGGTTTCATCAGACCATAATACCTTTTCCCACATGCTTTTGAGAGACTTCAGATGTGTTTTTGCAAATTGTAGCCTGGCTTGGATGTTTTTCTACGTAAGAAAAGGCTTTAGTCTTGCCACTCTACCCTATAGCCCAGACATATGAAGAATACGGGAGATTGTTGTCACATGTACCACACAGCCAGTACTTGCCAGATATTCCGGCAGCTCCTTTAATGTTGCTGTAGGCCTCTTGGTAGCCTCCCAGACCAGTTTACTTCTCGTCTTTTCATCAATTTTGGAGGGACGTCCAGTTCTTGGTAATGTCACTGTTGTGCCATATTTTCTCCTCTTGATGATGACTGTCTTCACTGTGTTCCATGGTATATCTAATGCCTTGGAAATTCTTTTGTACCCTTCTCCTGACTGATACCTTTTAACAATGAGATCCCTCTGATGCTTTGGAAGCTCTCTGTGGACCATGGCTTTTGCTGTGGGATGTGACTAAGAAAATTTCAGGAAAGACCAACTAAAGCTGCTGAACTTTATTTGGGGTTAATCAGAGGCACTTTAACCGCCTCCGGACCGTCTAATGCAGGATTGCGTTCTGGAGGCGGTCGATTCATTCCTCCTGGATGCGCCGGCGCGTCATCTCGCGAGAGGCGAGATTTCCTGTGAACGCGCGCACACACAGGAACCGAAGGTAAACGAGTGGATCTGCAGCCTGCCAGCGGCGATCGTTCGCTGGCAGGCTGTAGATGCGATTTTTTTTTTTTTTTTTTAACACCTTAAAGGTATATTAGACGCTGTTTTGATAACAGCGTCTAATATACCTGCTACCTGGTGGTCCCTTTTGCTTGGATCGACCACCAGAGGACACAGGCAGCTCTGTAAGTAGCACCAATCACCACTACACTACACCCCCCCTGTCACTTATTAACCCCTGATCACCCCATATAGACTCCCTGATCACCCCCCTGTAAGGCTCCATTCAGACGTCAGTATGTGTTTTGCAGACCCACGGATTCGCGGATCCATACAACACATACGGACGTCTGAATGGAGCCTTACAGGGGGGTGATCACCCCATATAGACTCCTTGATCACCCCCCTGTAAGGCTCTATTCAGACGTCAGTATGTGTTTTGCGGACCCACGGATCCGCAAAACACATACGGACGTCTGAATGGAGCCTTACAGGGGGGTGATCACCCCATATAGACTCCCTGATCACCCCCCTGTCATTGATCACCCCCCTGTAAGTCTCCATTCAGACGTCCGTATGTGTTTTACGGATCCGCAAAACACTGACACCGCGGATCCGCAAAACACGGACACCGGCAACGTGCTTTTCGAATTTTGCGGATCCTCACATTGCCAGAACTATATAGAAAATGCCTTTTCTTGTCCGCAATTGCGGACAAGAATAGGACATGTTCTATAGGCTCTACAAAAAACGCAGTGGAATATGAGACTTTGTAAGAGAAAAAAATATAAAAAAATCATTTTCTGCTAACGTGCCAAAAAATATATATTCTAGGAACTCGCCATGCCCCTCACGGAATACCTTGGGGTGTCTTCTTTCCAAAACGGGGTCACTTGTGGAGTATTTATACTGCCCTGGCACTTTAGGGGACCTAAAGCGTGAGAAGTAGATTGAAATCCAAATGCGTAAAAAATGCCCTGTGAAATCGTAAAGATTGTCATTGGAATTTGGGCCCCTTTGCGCACCCAGGCTGCAAAAAAGTGTCACACGTCGTATCGCCGGAAAGAAGACTCAGGAGAAGTAGGGCAATGTGTTTTCGGGTGTATTTTTACATATACCCATGCTGGGTGAATATCTCTGTAAATTGACAACTTTGTATAAAAAAAAATTAAAAAGTTGTCATTTACAGAGATATTTCTCTCACCCAGCATGGGTATATGTAAAAATACACCCCAAAACACATTTCCCTACTTTTCCTGAGTACGGCGATACCACGTGTGACACTTTTTTGCAGCCTAGGTGCGTAAAGGGGCCGAAAGTCCAACGAGTACCTTTACGCTGCGTTCAGACCTGAGCGTACGGGATGGAGCGCTCTGTATGCGCGTTTACAGACGCGGTTCCGAAACAAGCGAACGCCCATTGTCGCGCGTTCCCAGAAGTCTATGTACGGGAACGCGCGAAAGAAGCTCCTGTACTCCTTGGAGCGTCGGGCGTTTTACAGCGCGATCGTACGCGCTGTAAAAACGCTCAGATGAGAACCATTCCCATAGGGAAACATTGGTTCTTGCCTGTTGAGCGTTTTACAGCGCGTAGGAACGCGCTGTAAAACGCTCAGGTGTGAACCCAGCCTTAGGCTTTACAGGGTTGCTCACAATTTAGCCTTGCCCAAAATGCCAGAACAGTAAACACACCCCACAAATGACCCCATTTCGGAAAGAAGACACCCCAGGGTATTCGCTGAGGGGCATATTGAGTCCATGAAAGATTGAACTTTTTGTCACAAGTTAGCGGAAAGGGAGACTTTGTGATAAAAAACTAAAAAAGAATCAATTTCCGCTAACTTGTGCCAAAAAAATAAAACTTCTATGAACCCGCCATGCCCCTCACGGAATACCTTGGGGTGTCTTCTTTCCAAAATGGGGTCACATGTGGGGTATTTATACTGCCCTGGCATTTTAGGGGCCCTAAAGCGTGAGAAGAAGTCTGGAATCCAAATGTCTAAAAATGCCGTCCTAAAAGGAATTTGGGCCCCTTTGCGCACCTAGGCTTCAAAAAAGTGTCACACATGTGGTATTGCCGTACTCAGGAGAAGTAGGGCAATGCGTTTTGAGGTGTCTTTTTACATATACCCATGCTGGGTGAGAGAAATATCTCTCTAAAATGACAACTTTTGTATAAAAAAAATGGGAAAAGTTGAGTTTTACAGAGATATTTCTCTCACCCAGCATGGGTATATGTAAAAATACACCCCAAAACACATTTCCCTACTTCTCCTGAGTACGGCGATACCACATGTGTGACACTTTTTTGCAGCCTAGGTGGGCAAACGGGCCCACATTCTAAAGAGCACCTTTAGGATTTCACAGGACATTTTTTACACATTTGAATTTCAAACTACTTCTCACGCATTTGGGCCCCTAAAATTCCAGGGCAGTATAACTACCCCACAAGTGACCCCATTTTGGAAAGAAGACACCCCAAGGTATTTAGTGATGGGCATAGTGAGTTCATGGAAGTTTTTTATTTTTTGTCACAAGTTAGTGGAATATGAGACTTTGTAAGAAAAAAAATAATAAAAAAAATCATCATTTTCCAATAACTTGTGACAAAAAATAAAAAGTTCTATGAACTCACTATGCCCATCTGCGAATACCTTAGGGTGTCTACTTTCCGAAATGGGGTCATTTGTGGGGTTTTTCTACTGTCTGGTAGTGATGTCCGGTTCATGAACGAATCGTTC
The DNA here is from genome assembly GCF_905171765.1 of Bufo bufo. Lineage (NCBI taxonomy): Eukaryota > Metazoa > Chordata > Amphibia > Anura > Bufonidae > Bufo > Bufo bufo. The sequence continues at coordinate 450,476,195 of NC_053391.1, forward strand.
ATTTGAATCGATTCAGTTCAGTGAACCGGAGGAGTCGATTCACTTGAATGATCCGATCTGTTTGAATCGGCTCTCAGTCCCAGCACACAGACAATGCAGACAGAGACGCTCAGCTCACGCTGGCAGCAGGAGCCTGAGGGAGGGACTCGGGAGGAGTCAGTAATATGATCCTAGAGTGGAAGCTGCTTCTGCCAGCCCCGCCCCTCCCCGCCCACCAACCAATCACCGACCAGAGCTGAGGGGGCGAGGCCAGCACAGCACACTAGCAGCTCTGACTCGAGTCCTCGGAGTAGTGCAGGGTCAGGGAGTCTAAATGAATCGAATGAGTCACAAGAATCTAAAGATCCGACTCAGTCAGTGACTCATTCCATTCATTGAGTTAAAAGAGCCGAGAGTCAGACTGTAGAACAGGTTACACTGAGGCTCTCGGCTCTTGTTGCAGCAGTGATAAGATTAAGGGACAGGAGCAGAGAGATGAGAGAAGTGACAGATGACACAGAGTTTAGATTACAGGATGAATTAAATTAACGCTTTAGAATCAAATTGGCTTCTCAGGAGATATATATGTTAAAGGCATATATAGGCAGTACTACTGAATGAGATGCCTTTAACATATATATCTCCTGAGAAGCCAATTTGATTCTAAAGGGTTAATTTAATTCAACCTGTAATCTAAACTCTGTGTCATCTGTCACTTCTCTTATCTCTCTGCTCCTTATCACTGCTGCAACAAGAGCCGAGAGCCTCAGTGTAACCTGTTCTACAGTCTGACTCACGGCTCTTCTAAGGCCTCTTTCACACTTGCGTTGTCCGGATCCGGCGTGTACTCCACTTGCCGGAATTACACTCCGGATCCGGAAAAACGCAAGTGTACTGAAAGCATTTGAAGACGGAACCGTCTTCCAAATGCTTTCAGTGTTACTATGGCACCCAGGACGCTATTAAAGTCCTGGTTGCCATAGTAGGAGCGAGGAGCGGGGGAGCGGTATACTTACAGTCCGTGCGGCTCCCGGGGCGCTCCAGAATGACGTCAGAGCGCCCCATGCGCATGGATGACGTGATCCATGCGATCACGTGATCCATGCGCTTGGGGCGCCCTGACGTCACTCTGGAGCGCCCGGGGAGCCGCACGGACGGTAAGTACACTGCTCCCCCGCTCCCCGCTACACTTACCATGGCTGTCAGGACTTTAGCGTCCCGGCAGCCATGGTAACCATTCAGAAAAAGCTAAATGTCGGCTCCGGCAATGCGCCGAAACGACGTTTAGCTTAAGGCCGGATCCGGATCAATGCCTTCCAATGGGCATTAATTCCGGATCCGGCCTTGCGGCAAGTGTTCCGGATTTTTGGCCGGAGCAAAAAGCGCAGCATGCTGCGGTATTTTCTCCGGCCAACAAACGTTCCGTACCGGAACTGAAGACATCCTGATGCATCCTGAACGGATTACTCTCCATTCAGAATGCATTAGGATAATCCTGATCAGGATTCTTCCGGCATAGAGCCCCGACGACGGAACTCTATGCCGGAAGACAATAACGCAGGTGTGAAAGAGCCCTAACTCAATGAATGGAATGAGTCACTGACTGAGTCGGATCTTTAGATTCTTGTGACTCATTCGATTCCTTTAGACTCCCTGACCCTGCACTACTCCGAGGACTCGAGTCAGAGCTGCTAGTGTGCTGTGCTTGCCTCGCCCCCTCAGCTCTGGTCGGTGATTGGTTGGTGGGCGGGGAGGGGCGGGGCTAGCACTTGCGAGTCAGCTCAGCAGTCTGACTCACCAAGTGAACCGAAGATCCGATTCATGAATCGGTTCATTTGAATGAGCTGATCCAAATGAACTGATTCACCTAAAAGATCCGAACTTCCCATCACTACTGTCTGGGCATTGTAGAACCTCAGGAAACATGACAGGTGCTCAGAAAGTCAGAGCTGCTTCAAAATGCGGAAATTCACATTTTTGTACCATAGTTTGTAAAGGCTATAACTTTTACCCAAACCAATAAATATACAGTACAGACCAAAAGTTTGAACACACCTTCTCATTCAAAGAGTTTTCTTTATTTTTATGACTATGAAAATTGTAGATTCACACTGAAGGCATCAAAACTATGAATTAACACGTGGAATTATATACATAACAAACAAGTGTGAAACAAATGAAAATATGTCATATTCTAGGTTCTTCAAAGTAGCCACCTTTTGCTTTGATTACTGCTTTGCACACTCTTGGCATTCTCTTGATGAGCTTCAAGAGGTAGTCCCCTGAAATGGTCTTCCAACAGTCTTGAAGGAGTTCCCAGAGATGCTTAGCACTTGTTGGCCCTTTTGCCTTCACTCTGCGGTCCAGCTCACCCCAAACCATCTCGATTGGGTTCAGGTCCGGTGACTGTGGAGGCCAGGTCATCTGGCGCAGCACCCCATCACTCTCCTTCATGGTCAAATAGCCCTTACTTTCAAAGTTTTCCCAATTTTTTAGCTGACTGACTGACCTTTATTTCTTAAAGTAATGATGGGCACTCGTTTTTCTTTACTTAGCTGCTATTTTCTTGCCATAATAAAAATTCTAACAAAGTAAAGAAAAACGAGTGCCCATCATTACTTTAAGAAATAAAGGTCAGTCAGTCAGCTAAAAAATTGGGAAAACTTTGAAAGTAAGGGCTATTTGACCATGAAGGAGAGTGATGGGGTGCTGCGCCAGATGACCTGGCCTCCACAGTCACCGGACCTGAACCCAATCGAGATGGTTTGGGGTGAGCTGGACCGCAGAGTGAAGGCAAAAGGGCCAACAAGTGCTAAGCATCTCTGGGAACTCCTTCAAGACTGTTGGAAGACCATTTCAGGGGACTACCTCTTGAAGCTCATCAAGAGAATGCCAAGAGTGTGCAAAGCAGTAATCAAAGCAAAAGGTGGCTACTTTGAAGAACCTAGAATATGACATATATTCAGTTGTTTCACACTTGTTTGTTATGTATATAATTCCACATGTGTTAATTCATAGTTTTGATGCCTTCATAATCATGAAAATAAAGAAAACTCTTTTAATGAGAAGGTGTCCAAACTTTTGGTCTGTACTGTACACTTATTGCATTTTTTTTATCAAAGACATGTAGAACAATAAATTTAGAGAAAAATGTATATAGAAATGTATCTTTTTTTTTTTTAATTTTACAACTGAAAGTGAAAAATTTCATTTTTTTGCTAAAATTTTTGTAAATTTCGATTAATAACAAAAAAAGTAAAAATGGCAGCAGCAATGAAATACCACCAAATGAAAGCTCTATTAGTGAGAAGAAAAGGAGGTAAAATTCATTTGGGTGGTAAGTTGCATGACCGAGCAATAAACGGTGAAAGTAGTGTAGTGCAGAAGTGTAAAAAGTGGTCTGGTCTTTAACGGTGTTTAATGATGAATGTGATTGCTTAATTCTGAACACAGCTACATCCCCAGTTATAAGAGGGTGTGCACACTTATGCAACCACATTTTCGTGTTTTTTTTTGTTTTCTTCCCTCCACCTAAAAGATTTCAGTTTGTTTTTCAATTGAGTTGTACAGTTTATAGGTCACATTAAAGGTGGAAAAAGTTCTGAATTGATTTATCTTTGTCAAAAAAAAATTTCAGCACAGAAACCTGTCATTTTAACAGGGGTGTGTAGACTTTTTATATCCACTTTATATGGGAGGATGGGGAGAGATAGCGATCAGCTGACAGGTATGTCACGTATGGACAGCGTATGGTAGCTGTCTCTGTATATACACCGCTGCTTAGTAACCATATGACTGAGACGGCATAAATGTCCAATATTAATGTAACCTTTCATAATCAATGACTAATAAAACCAAATCAGCATGACCGCCATTGGTATTGTGCAGGTGCAAACAGGGCGGTGGGGGTTGGTACTGCTTTGTGAATGTAATAAGACGTGCTGTAGTAAAGCCGTCACCTTGGGCTTTTCTCACCGCCATGTCAGTAATTGTGCTGATTAGAGCATAAAACATTTATTGGAATACAATTCTGAACAAATAACTTTTCTAAATTCCTGGAAGTAAATATGTGACACAGGAAACCACTGTTATGCAATGAATTTTCCTCAGTGAGACCCTCCTTCATCGGCAAATCCGCTCTAATAACTTGGAGAGCGGAGAACAACCTGTCTGTACAACCTGGGTTGGAGGCCTAACAGTAACCACAAGGGCGACATCTCTGACAGTTTCAGGATACAGAGGAGAAGTTCGTAGCAGTTAGTTTTGATCAAACTGCTCTAATTCTCTTAGTGCAAGTGAAAAATAATTATGCAATATTAATAGCAGACATTTCTACCGACTCCACCCAAAACTAGCTCTGTCTCCGACCTCACAGCCCTCTAAATAGAAAGCGCTGGCTTTAGGAAGTCCCCTGCCTTCCTGTTCTGTACGTGCAGGTGGCTGTATCCAAGTACAGACGAAATACAAAAAGCTGGCATGCATGTGCAGCTCCCTATGTAAAGCTACTTTCACATCTGCGGTTTTGCATTCCGTTTTTGAGATCTGGCGGAGGATCTCAAAACCAGAGCAAAACGGTTCGGTTTGGTTTAATGCACCAGGATGCATCTGTTCTGTTAGGTTGCGGTTGTATCAAAACGGAACAAACCGGATCTGGCATTAAAATCATTGTGCGTTAGTGAGTGATGGATCTGAAAAAACAGATCCAGCACCATTGACTTACATTGTTTTTGGAGCTGGATCCGGTTTGTTCCGTTTCACAGACCGGACAGAAAAACCGAGGCGCAAAACTGAACAGACCAGAACTGATGCATGCTGAATGGATTTTTCTCTATTCAGAATGTATGGTGACAAAACTGAAGCGTTTTGAGAATGGGAATACAAACCCGCAGAGGGGAAAGTAGCCTTAAAGGGGTATTCCCATCATAATGATCACTGTTAAATCTGTTAATGATTTGACAGTGATCATTTTTCTAAATACATTTTATTACCCATGGCCACCTCTCATGTCGAATCTGTACTATACAGGCCAGGAATAAGTCACCATGGCGCATGCGCAGCGTGTGTGCGCATTCAGGACATTGCCCGGCCGGGAGAAAAACTTCAGTCTTTTGCGTAAGCACGGCCTGGCCGGGAGAAGACGTCACTCAAGCCCAGCCGAATCCAGGAAGTGGACGTCACGCTGGACGAAGGTAAGTATTAAAACTGAAAATGGGAATACCCCTTTAAGGTGGATTTAGATGCTCCAATAATCGCTGTTCCCGATCATCTGGCCATCTAAAATGTGCCGCTGATCAACCGATGAACGAGTGATGAACTGTCATTGGGTGATCCTGTTGCTCATGCAGGCACCACCTATCATGGCTTCTGGACAGCAGATTGTGTGGTGCTCAAAAGCCACGATTCTGTATAAGGATTAGGTTTCGCTATGGCGATCCCTCGTCCTCATACAGTGGAGGAGATCGCTGCTTGTAAATATGTGGTCTCCTTCACTGAGCAGCTGACTGTTGGGAAGGAACACTTCCTTCCAGACAGAGGTCGCAATAACGCCTGTACAAGCGTCATAGACTCCTGTTCAGGCCATTTTACTCCCTAGAAAAAGTCTAAGGCGTGCCGATACGCCTTAGACTTTTCCCTGCCATTCATCAGTGCTGTGAACGGCACAGGCAGCGCAGCGATGCTGCTGCTGCCTGAAACAACCAAAAACAAGGCTCCTTACAGTGAGGAGCTTTGTGATTGGTCAGTTTGAGCGGCTGCCGAAGCTTATGGCACACCGCTCTGAAGTGAGGAAGCAGGCGCGCGATCCTCACTGACTGGGTAAGTGGCCTTGCTGGGAAATTTAGTGGTGGTCTGAGCGCCTTGTTTTTACCCTATAGTGATGAGTCTGAAGCGCTCAGCCGAGCGCAGTCTCTCCTCCCTGCTGAGTGCAGTACTGAAGACGGCCTCAATAGAAGGTCTAGGGGACAGTCTTCACTACTGCGCTCAGCAGTGAGGAAAAGTGGCTGAGCGCTTTAGACTCCGGCTTATAGAAGTCAGCGAGGGTCTCAGCGCTGGACACGCCAACAGGAGACCTCCATAACGGACCGACCTGTCACCCGTAGACCTCTACCTAGGTCACCTGTCAGCTTTCCTATGAATCCATCAAGGATAATTAATTGCAGCATGTTCCATCAGACGCTAGGGATATTGTGCGCTATAAGGATTTCTTCTGTAATGCGGCAACACATGGTGCTACAAGGACTGCATGTGGCCATTCACAGCCTCCAGGACATACAGTCCCTCTGTATAATCCAATAACCACAGCAGTGGTGGCAATTTTGTGGCATTATCTGGTGGCATAAGATGCAATGGGTCATGGAAGACGAACTCCTCTTTGTAGCAAGATCAAGCACAACACAAAATGACAGCCTCTAGATCAGGGATCAGCAACCTCCGCCACTCCAGCTGTGCTGAAACTACAACTCCCAGTATCCTCCTTTCACTTCTTTAGGAGTTCCAAGAACAACTGAGCAAGTGTGCATGCTGGGTGTTGTAGTTTAGCAGCAGCTGGAGTGCCGAAGGTTGCTGCACCATAGATCTACAGGCGAGCCTGGTGGTTTTCACTGTGTGATGTCATCATCCAGATCCACAACATGTGACTGTGGCGGTGCGAGCACCTGTATGAGCTATAAATGTCTAAACCTGAGACAGACTGTTTAACCCTAACCTTTATCAGCTTGGTGACACCTCCAGACCAGTGCTAGATGAGAAATTCACAATTCTCATCCACGGGCTACATAAATAAATGCAGGGGTATTGAGGATTTGAAATCTGCAGCATGTATAATTATACAGAGGATTTCTCTTGCAGATTTCACCCTTTACAATGGAGTGGGTGAAATCTGCTGGCTTTTCCATGGCAAAAAAATGCATGTAATAGATGTGATTTGGGCTGGTATTTAGCGGATTCTGCCACTGGATTTTCCAGTCACTTGCAGTTGCTGCGGCGAGCAGGTAACACTCGTATGAGCGCTGCCTTCTCTTCAAACAGCTGATCGGCTAGGGTAACATTCAGACCCCCGCCAATCTGATATTGATGACCTAACCTGGGCCATCCTCCGGTACAAGTTTTGTTGAGGCTCGTTTATCCCCCACTGTGTCAGTCTACTTCAGTACCATGGGGAAATGGGTTTCATAGATCAGAGTTTGCCTTTTAAGCAGCAAATTACTCTGGGAAGAACTGATCGAAAATGTGCAATTATCTTGCAGTGTCTTAATCCAGTAATTGGTCCCGGCAGGCTGTACATATTAATGAGCAGCATGGCTGCCATAATCTGTGTGCCTTCATTGCATGTTCAATATTGTCATTTAACCAGCCCGTAGAGAAATACTAGGGGTTAAAATTCTACCGCTGGACGGTAATGGTTGTTTCATACTTGACACTGTAAATGGTATAGTAAAATAAAAAAAGTCTCCCATAAGGAATCGGCAAGAGAATGTTAGAAGTCTTATTGTATATTTCCAGACAGACGTGAAGCAATGTAGCTGAGATCGCTAGTTTCCATGTTAAGGCACTGAAGGCATCTGTGCTGGTCCCAGGTTCATATGTGTCCATATTGCTGAGAAAAATGAAGTTTCACAATATGCAAATTTGCCTCTAGGAGCAACGGGGGCGTTACACCCAAAGGTTAAGCTTTCTGCAACTGCCTTGAGTGACTGGGCCAAGCAATGTTAACGTGTTTACTCCTGGCCCTGACTTCTCCCAAAAGTCATTCAAAATGGAGATGGAGCAGCAGTTGCAGAGAGAGCAGAGCCTCTAGGAGTAACAGCAACGCCCCCATTGCTCCTAGAGACTCATTTGCATATATTAAAACCTATTTCTCAGCAATACAGGCACATATGAACCTGGGACCAACACAGACGCCTGCAGCTGCCAAGCGCACATGTAACAGGTCAGCCACTTTCATGGGTAGAAATCTGCTGACAAATGCCCTTTAAGTGGTTGGAAAATATTATAAATATGTTATAGTACAGAATAGCTGGAATCTTATAGTCAAGAGTATAGAAAAAAAAAGTAAAGCAGTTCCCTTTTCTAGACCCTTACACTTGATGCAATCCTAATCTAAGGTTTCTTTCCTTTTCTCTGCAGCATTCATCCAGTCAGACAATGTCATTGAAGTGCTTCGGTTTGATGAAGGAGGCCTTTTAGAGGTAATGTTATCAGTTCAATAAGACCTTGTGCAAGAGACTCTACTACAAGATTTACTATTGTGCAGTAAAAAAGCTGCCATTTATGGCTCACGCCCTATTGGCTCAATAATTTGCGACTTTTCAAGCTTCTTGGCGCTTTGGTAAAGTGAGCGAAATCGGGGCGGGGCTTAGTGGAGCGGTTGGGCTTTGTACTATAGCTTTTACCTTATAGCTGAAGACTACACCAGGCTGTATCTGGCAGGGCAGAGATGAGCCTAATTTATTAAGATTCATCTGCCTTTTAATAAGGCGTATCACACTAGTGCGGGGAGATTAAGATTGGCGTATGGGTACACCAGTTTTGATAAATGTCCCTCATTGGGCGTTGTAGTTTCCTTCGACCCTGATGTAAGGGTAAAGTGACACTGGATTTCTAATCAAAAGTAAAAACTGGTCATATAGCGGTGAATGAAGTTAGATAGCTGACATTTGGTGGGTGTGGGTTGTCAGGGGATATCAGTAGTAATATATTAGATACAATTAGAATTCTGCGTCTTCAGGAGCAAATACAAATCCAGTTGCTCTTACTTATTGCTGCTGATGTAGTTGTATTTTATTCCCAGAAGTTTCGGCATTTTCCTGTAGTGTTGTGTTGTGGCCATTTTAATTTTTTTAGTTTTTATACAAAAGTCTCTGTATTGGTTGTCTCCTTTTGTATCAGCCCATCAGACAAAATGTCATATTGTAAACTACAGGGAAAGGCGTTATGGAAAACAATATGGCTGCACTGCCTGTTGTCACTTAAAGAGAACCTTTCACAGTTTTTTTGTTAAACGAATTACTTTTACCAGCGGGTATGCTCCGCTGATGCTGCTATAACTTTTTTCCTTTTTTTCAAATGCCCCTCGGCTGCCCTGCTGTACCATTGCTCTGTTTTCGTGCGCTGTACGCTAAGAGAGAGCATCGGTACAGGGTGGAGGACACGCCAGCACTTCTCAGTGGGAATCTCCTTCTCCCCAGCTGTGGCGCGGACCATGTCAGAGAGAAGGGGAGCGGTTTTATCTCTATGGCTGTGACGCCCTCTTCCCTGTACCAGAGCGATCTATTAGCATACAGGGTGCGAAAACAGAGCTGTGCTACAGCGGGGCAGCCGAGGGGCATTTGGAAAAAAAAAAGAGAAAAGCTATAGCAGCATCAGTGGCGCGTACCCAGCTTGTAAAGGTACTTAGAGGAACTTTCAGACTTTTTTTTTTTTTTAAACTAACAAAAACGGCTGCCTCATCAGAATAGGCAAATGCCAATAGCTATAACATGTTGTAGTGACATGTCCGAAGTTTTAATCAGCCAGCATCTGGGTACTGATGGATCGATTGCTGAATAATGGGGCAGAAGCGCTATCCTGTGCGCAGGGTCCCTTCGGCTGTGCTCGGCTCTCTGAATCGGGCAAAGTATATCGGAGCCTAAGGCTACTTTCACACTTGTGGTGTTGTTTTCCTGTATTGAGATCTAGCAGAGGATCTTGATGCCAAAAAAAAAAAAGTTTCCATTTAGTCCTCATGCATTCTGAATGGAAAGAGATCTGTTCATCATGTCTTCTGTACCGGCAGCATTCTGTTTTGTGACCGGACACACAACCACTGCAAGCTGTCACTGAAAACAATGTTAGGCCTCATTCACACGGCCGTTGCCTGGCCGTGGTCGTATTGCGGCCTGCAAACAGTGGGTCCGCAATATGCGGGCACAGGCCGTGTGCTCCCCGCATCACGGATGCGGGCCCATTCACTTGAATGGGTCCGCAATCCGGAGCTGCGGTGCGGAACGGAGGCACAGAACCCCACGGAAGCACTCATGTTCTATTTTTTTGCGGTGCAGAGGGATTACAGACCCATTCAAGTTTGAATGGGTCTCGATCCGTCCCGGCCGCCGCACGGACATTACCCGTCAATTATGACAGATCAGTTTTTTTAGGACGAAGCCGTAGGGCGAAACGCGCGTCGAGGTTGTGCGCTCAGGGTCCTCACACCCACTCACCACCATGTCTTCAGGTACGGTCTGCATTGATTTCTTCCTGTCCTAACCCTGCTGGTGATTCTGCACGTATCCATAGCGAGCCTCTTTACATATTCATGTCGACTATTGTTTATATAGTGCTATTTACGAGAGAATTTTATTTTCATGGTTTGTTGCTCTCTGGCCTCTATGCTATGTGTGGATTCGCTGTGCTTTTCCCCTGCTACTAACAGGGCTTTTTGCATCAATTGTTTGAAGGAATCGTACAGCAACTGCATATTGGACCAATTTGGTTTACTTAAATGCACATCAGCATTTTACTCTGGTACCTGAAATAGATGTCATTATTCATTGACACCTTGGTGTATTGTGGCGTCTGTGACCCTGTGCTTCTCTGCATTCTTGTAATTCTGTAGTAGCTCCATCCTTTGTATTTTTATCAATAAATTTACATTTTTATACCATTCCCCATTTGTTAGTTTTTGGTTTACCTTGGTTGTTATACAAGTGGTTTTTGTTAACTGTCTAGCCGACGGGTGGCCTTTTGTAGGTTAATATACAGTTTTTTTAGGAGCCTAAAAATCCCAGATCCATTACCCATTGACTTTCAGTGTATTTAGTGACTTATCTATTTTTTTTCTGTTTTGATTTCACACAACCGCATCCTAACTAAATGGATGCATCCTGATGTGCAAAATCAAAACTGATCCGTTTAATTCTGGTATTGAGATCCTCTGCCAGATCTCAATACCGGAATTAACAACGCAAGTCTGAAAGTAGCCTAAGGCTCCATTCACACGTCCGCAATGTGTTTTGCGGATCCACGGAGCCGCGGATCCGCAAAACACTGGAAAGCGGCAATGTGCGTTCCACATTTTGCGGACCGCACATTGCCGGCACTAATAGAATATGCCTATTCTTGTCCGCAATTGCGGACAAGAATAGGACATGTTCTATTTTTTTGCGGAACGGAGGTGCGGACATCGTGCTGCCCCATAGTAATAAATGGGTCCGCAATTCCGTTCCGCAAAATGCGGAACGAAATTGCGGACGTGTGAATGGACTAAAGCTAATTGCTTTACACCATTGGTTCAGGGATTAGTGGGGGTCTGCATGTCGCTTCAGGTACACCTAGACAAAGCTTTTGGTGCTTCTCTAACTTGCGATTATTTGGGCTAGAAATCCTCTTTAAGCTTTTATGAGGAAGTGTTTCTGTGTGTGACACTTTGAATGCAGGGATTTTAGCTAGTTGTTCGTGTATCTATTGTTAAAGCGAACCTTTCACCTGGATTTCACTTAATAAACTATTACCAGTACCTTATAGATTATCCTCATTCTGTTTCAATGCATTCTTGTGCCGCTTTCCTGGGATGTATATTCATGAAAAAAACGACTTATAAAGTCCTCGTCTCCAGCTCCTGAAGTCACGGTAGAAGTCAAGGGGGTAGCCCTTCCCTCACTCCGGGCTGTAACTCCCCTGCCCTAACCTTGCCTCTAAGCAGTGTAACTGACACCCGGCTCAGTCGCCGGGACCGCGCTTGTACAGGCGGCGCATGCGCCGTCGGCCTCAGTAGCAGCGCAATCCTGTCTATCGCACGGACTCAAGCGCGATCCTGTAACTGAATCGCGCATGCGCCGTCCGTCCCCGATGCGCGATTCAGTTACAGGATCGCGCTTGAGTCCGTGCGATAGACAGGATTGCGCTGCTACTGAGGCCGACGGCGCATGCGCCGCCTGTACAAGCGCGGTCCCGGCGACTGAGCCGGGTGTCAGTTACACTGCTTAGAGGCGGGGTTAGGGCAGGGGAGTTACAGCCCGGAGTGAGGGAAGGGCTACCCCCTTGACTTCTACCGTGACTTCAGGAGCTGGAGACGAGGACTTTATAAGTCATTTTTTTCATGAATATACATCCCAGGAAAGCGGCACAAGAATGCATTGAAACAGAATGAGGATAATCTATAAGGTACTGGTAATAGTTTATTAAGTGAAATCAAGGTGAAAGGTTCGCTTTAAAGTTAGATTTTGAAAACGGCACACCAGAATCTGGTAAAGGGGTTGTGCAGTGCTAAAGTATTAATGGTCTATCCTCAGGTTAGGTTATCAATATGAGATCGGTGGGGGTCTGACTCCCGACACCCCCGCCAATCAACTGTTTGAAGAGGTAGTGGCTCCCGTGTGAGTGCTGCTTCTGCTTCAAAGTTATTGAGGCTGAGCAGTGTAATTAAAGGGGTTGTCTCACTTCAGCAAATAGCATTTATTATGTGGAGGAAGTTACTACAAACCACTTACTAATATATTGTTATTATCCACATTGCTTCCTTTGCTGGCTTGATTCATTTTTCCAGCACATTTTACACTGCCCGTTTCCATGGTTACAACCAGCCTGAAATCAATCAGCGGGCCATGCTTGCACACTATAGGAAAAAGGCACCGGCCTCTGGCGGCCGGGACTTAGAGAGCTCACATAGGCTGGTGCTTTTTTTCTATAGTGTGTAAGCACGACTAGGGTTGGGCAATATCAAAAATATTCACACGATAACGATATTAAGAAATTTATCGTGATAACAATATATATCGCGGTAAATACCCATTTAGAAAAAAAAAAACACTTGGGGGCAGCCACAAGGACACGTTATACTGTATGGGGGCAGCCACAAGGACACGTTATACTGTATGGGGGCAGCCACAAGGAGACGTTATACTGTATGGGGGCAGCCACAAGGACACGTTATACTGTATGGGGGCAGCCACAAGGAGACGTTATACTGTATGGGGGCAGCCACAAGGACACGTTATACTGTATGGGGGCAGCCACAAGGAGACGTTATACTGTATGGGGGCAGCCACAAGGAGACGTTATACTGTATGGGGGCAGCCACAAGGAGACGTTATACTGTATGGGGGCAGCCACAAGGAGACGTTATACTGTATGGGGGCAGCCACAAGGAGACGTTATACTGTATGGGGGCAGCCACAAGGAGACGTTATACTGTATGGGGGCAGCCACAAGGACACGTTATACTGTATGGGGGCAGCCACAAGGAGACGTTATACTGTATGGGGGCAGCCACAAGGACACGTTATACTGTATGGGGGCAGCCACAAGGAGACGTTATACTGTATGGGGGCAGCCACAAGGAGACGTTATACTGTATGGGGGCAGCCACAAGGAGACGTTATACTGTATGGGGGCAGCCACAAGGAGACGTTATACTGTATGGGGGCAGCCACAAGGAGACGTTGTACTGTATGGGGGCAGCCACAAGGAGACGTTGTTCTGTATGGGGGCAGCCACAAGGACACGTTGTACTGTATGGGGGCAGCCACAAGGACACGTTGTACTGTATGGGGGCAGCCACAAGGAGACGTTGTTCTGTATGGGGGCAGCCACAAGGAGACCTTGTTCTGTATGGGGGCAGCCACAAGGAGACCTTGTTCTGTATGGGGGCAGCCACAAGGAGACCTTGTTCTGTATGGGGGCAGCCACAAAGAGACCTTGTTCTGTATGGGGGCAGCCACAAGGAGACCTTGTTCTGTATGGGGGCAGCCACAAGGAGACCTTGTTCTGTATGGGGGCAGCCACAAGGAGACCTTGTTCTGTATGGGGGCAGCCACAAGGAGACCTTGTTCTGTATGGGGGCAGCCACAAGGAGACCTTGTTCTGTATGGGGGCAGCCACAAGGAGACCTTGTTCTGTATGGGGGCAGCCACAAGGAGACCTTGTTCTGTATGGGGGCAGCCACAAGGAGACCTTGTTCTGTATGGGGGCAGCCACAAGGAGACCTTGTTCTGTATGGGGGCAGCCACAAGGAGACCTTGTTCTGTATGGGGGCAGCCACAAGGAGACCTTGTTCTGTATGGGGGCAGCCACAAGGAGACCTTGTTCTGTATGGGGGCAGCCACAAGGAGACCTTGTTCTGTATGGGGGCAGCCACAAGGAGACCTTGTTCTGTATGGGGGCAGCCACAAGGAGACCTTGTTCTGTATGGGGGCAGCCACAAGGAGACCTTGTTCTGTATGGGGGCAGCCACAAGGAGACCTTGTTCTGTATGGGGGCAGCCACAAGGAGACCTTGTTCTGTATGGGGGCAGCCACAAGGAGACCTTGTTCTGTATGGGGGCAGCCACAAGGAGACCTTGTTCTGTATGGGGGCAGCCACAAGGAGACCTTGTTCTGTATGGGGGCAGCCACAAGGAGACCTTGTTCTGTATGGGGGCAGCCACAAGGAGACCTTGTTCTGTATGGGGGCAGCCACAAGGAGACCTTGTTCTGTATGGGGGCAGCCACAAGGAGACCTTGTTCTGTATGGGGGCAGCCACAAGGAGACCTTGTTCTGTATGGGGGCAGCCACAAGGAGACCTTGTTCTGTATGGGGGCAGCCACAAGGAGACCTTGTTCTGTATGGGGGCAGCCACAAGGAGACCTTGTTCTGTATGGGGGCAGCCACAAGGAGACCTTAGGGTCTCTCACTCCTCTTCCCCCACCTTGGCTTGGCACGGACTGCTGACTGACTTTGCGTGCCTCCTGTGCTCGGCCAGTGGGCGGAGACTTGAATATGGGAGGGGCAGCCGCTGCAGGAAGTAATATGTACGGTACGCATATGCACGATGCAGGGGCAGGCTGACACAGATTTAGGAGCGGTCAGCATGCATATGACCGCTCCTATGACATCACCAAATATTATTTGGAAACACTGATATCGCCATATTGCTGTTTCTTAATACCGCGGTATATAGTTGACACCGGTTTACTGCTCAATCCTAAGCACGACCGCCCCTCATGGATTGCGGGGTGGTGGTAACCATGGAAACGGGCAGTGTAAAATGTGATGGAAAAATGAATCAAGCCAGTAAAGGAAGCAATAGGGATAATCACAGTACATTAGTAAGTGTTTTGTATTCACTTTCTCTACATGATAAATGATATTTGCTGAAGTTATACAACCCCTTTAAACTGCTCATCCGATTCATGTGACTGGATTGTAAGTACACTATGCCGTGACGCACAGCTAATTTTGAAGTGGAAGCAGTGCCGCTTCAAACAGCTGATCGGCGGGGGTGCTGTCAGACCTCATATTGATGACCTGAGGACAGGTGATCAGTATTGTAGTGCTGCACATCCCACCACTAGGATAGTTAATCCTTTGTAGAATACCAGTTTTAATCCAAGCTCCGAGCTACTCACCTGCACTTCTGATGGGCTGCAGTAAAGTGTGCTCCTGTGACTCACCTCAGCTTAAAGGGATTCTGTCACCAGGTTTCACCCCTGTCAGCTAAAAATATGCTGATGTTCAGGGCGTCTTCACGATTCCTAATGTGGGCTTATAAATGTCATCTGTGGGCTTATTTAGCTAAAAAACAGCTATTACTAACCTGTCAGTCAAACAAATAAGGTGCCCAAGGGGATGTTAATGGATGGAAGGTGCCGGCCACACCCCCCGCCGTTCGTGCCCAGTGCCGCCTTTCCAGACTTCTGCGCCGCCTCCTAATCCTCTGTGCCGCCTCTCGCTCTCCCTCCCTCCCCCCTCCTCCTGCTGTAAGATCTCGCGCATACAGGGGTTGAGCGAAGTGCCGGCACATGCGCACTTCGCTGTAAGAAGCCGAATGGAGAAGTCTGCACGGGCGCATCAGGCAGAGCCCTGGGCGCACGCGCGAGATCTTACAGCAGGAGGGAAGGAGTGAGGGAGAGGCGGCGCAGAAGTCCGGAAAGGCGGCGCTGGGCACGAACGGCGGCGGGTGCGGCCGGCACCTTGCATCTATTAACATCCCCTTGGGCACCTTATTTGTTTGACTGACAGGTTAGTAATAGCTGTTTTTTTAGCTAAATAAGCCCACAGATGACATTTATAAGGAATGGGAACCCTCATCTGACGAATCTAGCGGGTCAGAATATGAACCTGTAGAAAGCAGTGGCACTCTGACCCAAAGTTCGGACGAGGAGGTTGAGGTCCCTGATAGTACCAGGCGTACCAGGCCCCGTGTCGCTAGACCACAGGTTGTGCAAGATCCGTTTCAAGAGCAGCAGAGTGGGGCTGGCGCTGTCGGATTACGTGGTGAGGCATACACCAGCAGCGCAGCCCATCCTGGACCTAGTACAACATGGTGAAGTGGCGAGCATCAGAAGGGCAGTTGAAGCTGGTACGGTGGCACGTGCAATAGTTACCCCGTCGCAGCCACCGCAAAGACAGGCCCGTAGAGTCCCTGAGGTGCTGGCAAACCCTGATTGGCAGTCACCAACTTCAGCCGCACCATTAGTTCCCCCTTTCACCGCCCAGTCTGGAGTTCGGGTTGAGACGGCTCAGATCGGTTCGGCCCTGGGATTTTTTGAGCTGTTCTTGACTACGGAGCTCTTGGACTTAGTCGTGGCAGAAACAAATCGGTATGCCACTCAATTTATATCCGCCAACCCGGGAAGCTTTTATGCCCAGCCTTTCCGGTGGAAACCAGTCCAAGTTTCCGAAATTAAAATTTTTCTGGGCCTTCTCCTCAACATGGGCCTGACAAAAAAGCATGAATTGCGGTCATATTGGTCCACGAACCCGATTCATCACATGCCCATGTTCTCTGCTGCTATGTCCAGGACACGTTTTGAGACCATCCTGCGTTTCCTGCACTTTAGCGACAACAGCACCTCTCGTCCCAGAGGCCACCCAGCTTTTGACCGGCTCCACAAAATTCGGCCCCTCATAGACCACTTCAACCAGAAATTTGCAGGTTTGTATACCCCCGAGCAAAACATCTGCATAGACGAGTCCCTAATACATTTTACCGGGCGCCTTGGCTTCAAACAATACATCCCAAGCAAGCGCGCCTGGTATGGGGTCAAATTGTATAAGCTCTGTGAAAGGGCCACAGGCTATACCCACAAATTTCGGATCTACGAGGGAAAAGATCAGACCCTGGAGCCGGTCAGTTGCCCTGACTACCTGGGGAGCAGTGGGAAGACAGTCTGGGACTTGGTGTCACCCTTATTTGGCAAGGTGTACCATCTTTATGTGGACAATTTTTACACAAGTGTGCCCCTCTTCAGGCATTTGTTCCTAGAACAGATTGGCTGCTGTGGCACCGTGCGAACTAGTCGCGTGGGCTTCCCCCAATGGCTCATTACCGAAAGGTGCTCTTTGGAATGTGGGCCCCTTTGCCCACCTAGGCTGCAAAAAAGTGTCACACATGTGGTATCTCCGTACTCAGGAGAAGTTGGGCAATGTGTTTTGGGGTGTCATTTTACATATACCCATGCTGGGTGAGAGAAATATCTTGGTCAAATGCCAACTTTGTATAAAAAAAATTGGAAAAGTTGTCTTTTGCCAAGATATTTCTCTTACCCAGCATAGGTATATGTAAAATGACACCCCAAAACACATTGCCCAACTTCTCCTGAGTACGGGGATACCAGATGTGTGACACTTTTTTGCAGCCTAGGTGGGCAAAGGGGCTCACATTCCAAAGAGCACCTTTCGGATTTCACCAGCCATTTTTTACAGATTTTGATTTCAAACTACTTACCACACATTTGGGCCCCTAGAATGCCAGGGCAGTATAACCACCCCACAAGTGACCCCATTTTGGAAAGAAGAGACCCCAAGGTATTTCGTGATGGGCATAGTGAGTTCATAGAAGTTTTTATTTTTTGTCACAAGTTAGTGGAATATGAGACTTTGTAAGAAAAGAAAAAAAAAAATAAAAATCATCATTTTCCACTAACTTGTGACAAAAAATAAAAAGTTCTATGAACTCACTATGCCCATCAGCGAATACCTTAGGGTGTGTACTTTCCGAAATGGGGTCATTTGTGGGGTGTTTGTACTGTCAGGCCATTGTAGAACCTCAGGAAACATGACAGGTGCTCAGAAAGTCAGAGCTGCTTCAAAAAGCGGAAATTCACATTTTTGTACCATAGTTTGTAAACGCTATAACTTTTACCCAAACATTTTTTTTTTTTATCAAAGACATGTAGAACAATAAATTTAGAGAAAAATTTATATATGGATGTCTGTTTTTTTTGCAAAATTTTACACCTGAAAGTGAAAAGTGTCATTTTTTTGCAAAAAAATCGTTAAATTTCGATTAATAACAAAAAAGGTAAAAATGTCAGCAGCAATGAAATACCACCAAATGAAAGCTCTATTAGTGAGAAGAAAAGGAGGTAAAATTCATTTGGGTGGTAAGTTGCATGACCGAGCAATAAACGGTGAAAGTAGTGTAGGTCAGAAGTGTAAAAAGTGGCCTGGTCTTTCAGGGTGTTTAAGCTATAGGGGCTGAGGTGGTTAAGGTCCTGATGTGGTTTTAGGAGATAAGCAGATGAGTTGTACAGTCAGGTCCATAAATATTGGGACATCGACACAATTCTAAGATTTTTGGCTCTATACACCACCACAATGGATTTAAAATGAAATGAATAAGATGTGCTTTAACTGCAGACTGTCAGCTTTAATTTGAGGGTATTTACATCCAAATCAGGTGAACGGTGTAGGAATTACAACAGTTTGCATATGTGCCTCCCACTTGTTAAAGGGGTTGGCCACCCTAAGTATCAAAAATCCAAAAGCCCCAGACAATAGGCAGAACCATGAAGTATTTATATCATGTGAAATGTACTGGCTAGATATCATTTTTCTAACCTGTTCCCCATGGCACACTTCCCTGGAGGAGCTCCTCAGACAGCCTGTGTGGGAGGAGCAGCTGTAAAGTGAAAGTAAAAATCCCAGCATGCACTGCAGCAAGTATCTGCAGAGGAGCAGTCACATGACATCCCCACCCACCTGTGTTCCCATGGAGACAAGAGCCCCTCCGGCATTATAAATATCTGTCATCAGTGAATAACTGCAGACATAGTAATAGGAAGAACACCCCAGTCCCAGCAATAAAGAGAGGACACTACCCGTCCCACACAGTCACTACCATGTATCACACATTCGTTGTTGGGGGAATTACCCTGTTCATAAACTTGCTGTGGGGCCTAGTAATTTCTAGTTGTGCCACTGGATGTAAGCCATGACCAGAATGAATAGAAGGGGAGATTTATCATTTGCCTTGTTTCTGAAATGTGGTGTTAAAAAGTTGTAAACTATGTGTTTGCGACTTTTCGACTGTGCCTTTAAAATAAAAAGGGTGGGGGGGTGGGGGGGGGGGGGCGCGGCAATGACAATGGCCAGGAGGGGGCGTGACTAGTCGCCTCAAAAAAAATTCGGTCATTTTCGCCAGTTTTCTGACTCAAATGAAGCCAGAAGTACAAATTGATCTGCTCACATAGCGAGGAGCATCCTGTCTATCCTCACACGACCTGCTCCCAGCTGACGGCCTAGAAATCATCTATGAATATATGATTACCCTTCACCTGGGGAAAAAGAGAAATAATTGTTGTCTGACATCTCTGTATACAGTGTACAGGGGGGTCACACATCCGTATATACAGTATAAAGGGGGTCACAAATTACCAGTGTACACTGGTACCTTTTAAACAGTATATAGTTGTATGTGTCCTACCTGTACACTGTATATAGAGACCCCCTTCCCTGTACACTGTGTATTATGATAATAATGAGATCCTCTGGTGCAGGGGGTCACACATCTCTATATACAGTGTACAATGATGGTGGTGGTGGGGGTCACATATCACTGCAAGCAGTATACAGAGGATCACGCATCTCTATATACAGTATACAGTGGTGGTAGGGGTCATATATCACTGCATACAGTATACACAGGGTGACACATCTATATACAATATACAGTGGTGGGGGTCACATATCACTGCATACAGTATACAGAGGGTCACACATCTCTACATACAGTGTACAATGGTGGTGGTGGGGGTCACATATCACTGTATACAGAGGGTGACACATCTCTATATACAGTGTACAATGATGGTGGTGGTTGGGGTCACATCACTGCATACAGTATACAGAGGGTCACACATCTATATACAGTATACAGTGGTGGCGATGGGAGTCACATCACTGCAAGCAGTATACAGAGGGTCACACCTCTATATACAGTGGTGGTAGGGTTCATATATCACTGCATACCGTATACACAGGGTGACACCTCTTTATATACAATATACAGTGGTGGGGGTCACATATCCAGGGATCTCAAGTCTCCCGGACTTCAGGGAGTCTCCCGCTATTAGATAGCGGCTCCCTGACTCCCACATGTGAAACAATATATCCCAGAAAGGTTTACTGATAGCAGAGCAGAGCGATAAGAGAAGTGACAGGACACAGAGTTTAGATCACAGGTTGAATTAACCCTTTAGGGTCAAATTGGCTTCTCAAGGAGATATATATGTTAAAGGCATCCCTTCTTCTGTCTCATTCAGTAGCTATATAACTATTGAGAGATGTATTTTTTTTAAAAATACATTTACACATTTAGGGGTGCACCGAAATGAAAATTCTGGTCCGAAACCGAAAATTCTGGATGCCCTTGACCGAAAACCGAAACCGAAACTGCCTTTTTGCCCAAATACTTTTAAAATACTTTTTTTTTAATGATTTTATTAATAATTCTTTTTCATGAATTTAATAAATCATATTATATATGGAGAGGGGGATCTGTGGGTGGCTCTGTTATGGAGAGGGGGATCTGTGGGTGGCTCTGTTGTGGAGAGGGGGATCTGTGGGTGGCGCTGTTATGGAGAGGGGGATCTGTGGGTGGCGCTGTTATGGAGGGGGGGGATCTGTGGGTGGCTCTGTTATGGAGGGGGGGATCTGTGGGTGGCTCTGTTATGGAGGGGGGGGATCTGTGGGTGGCTCTGTTATGGAGAGGGGGATCTGTGGGTGGCGCTGTTATGGAGAGGGGGATCTGTGGGTGGCGCTGTTATGGAGAGGGGGATCTGTGGGTGGCGCTGTTATGGAGAGGGGGATCTGTGGGTGGCTCTGTTATGGAGGGGGGGATCTGTGGGTGGCTCTGTTATGGAGGGGGGGGATCTGTGGGTGGCTCTGTTATGGAGGGGGGGGGATCTGTGGGTGGCTCTGTTATGGAGGGGGGGGATCTGTGGGTGGCTCTGTTATGGAGGGGGGGATCTGTGGGTGGCTCTGTTATGGAGGGGGGGGATCTGTGGGTGGCTCTGTTATGGAGGGGGGGATCTGTGGGTGGCTCTGTTATGGAGAGGGGGATCTGTGGGTGGCGCTGTTATGGAGAGGGGGATCTGTGGGTGGCGCTGTTATGGAGGGGGGGATATGTGCACTGTTATGGGCATAACAGTGCACAGATCCCCCCTCCCCATAGCAGTGCCATAGACCGATCCCCCTACCCATATCAGCGCCGGCCCTGCTGCTCACAGCAGACTAATCACTCTCACTGCATCTTTATTTTACCTTACAATCGTGACGCTCCAGTAACAACTCTGCAGGCAGAGCGGAGGGCGGCGTAACGTCACTTACTCACGTGACGCACCTGCTCCGCCCACTTTATGAATGAAGGAGGCGGAGCAGGCGCGTCACGTGAGTAAGTGACGTTACGCCGCCCTCCGCTCTGCCTGCAGAGATGTTACTGGAGCGTCACGATTGTAAGGTAAAATAAAGATGCAGTGCCTAAAGTAAACCGCCCGCCCGCAGATGGTGAGCTACTTTGTGGGTGACAAATCCCACACCCCATATTTTCGGCCGATATGTAACAATATCGGCCGAAATGGATTAGGTACATTTTCGGCCGGAATTTCGGTGCACCCCTACATTTAACCCTCCATTTTAATTATATTATTTACCCCAGTGTTAAATTCACACCCCCTGGATGCTTGATTTTTTTTCCTACAGTGGGGTAGATAATTACACACAGGGTTTTAAAGAATAAACTTCCTGACTCAGACCAAGAGCGAGTCAGCAAGTGAATCGAAGCATCCGTCATCAGCGCATGCGCATTGCGCAACCTAAGCTTCGTTTCACCTGCTTCTTGTCAGCTCAGCGAATGAACCGATTCATGTGAAAGATCCGAACTTCCCATCTCTACTTTACTCGCAGTAAACCTTTCCGGAAACCTGTAGCAGTGTCCCCTTCTCGGCGCGTTCGCACAGTGCAAGAAGAAGCCGATGCCAGCAGTCCGCAACGGCGCATCAGGCTGAGCCTGTGCGCACGCGCGGGATCTCAAAGCGGGAGGAGGGGGAGGGAGGGAGAGGCGGCACTGAGGAGTAGAAGGTGGCGCTGGGCACGAACGGTGATGCGTGCGGCCGGGCACCATGCATCCACAGACCTCCCCTGCTTAGGCCCCTTAATTTAGTGATTGACAGGTTAGTAAAACCTGTTTTTCCGCTGAATAAAGCCAGAAATAGCTTTTATAAGGCCACCTTAGAAATCAGAATGCTACCCTGGACATGAGCATATGTTTAGCTCACAGGGCTTATAGCTGGTGACAGAATCCCTTTAATCATATACATAAATATGATAATTTGGGGCAGGGTAATGAGCCCAGTCCTCCACACCATGGAGCAAAGTGTGCAGATACTGCATATGTTTGGAAAATGTAATAAAAAGTTTGTGAAAGAAAAAAAAGAAAACCTCCCTGAAATGAGAAGTGCACCTCCCTGAAATGAGGTTTTGCAGGTTGGGATGTCTGCATATCACTGTACACAGAGGGTCACACATCTCTACATACAGTGTACAATGGTGGTAGGGGTCATATATCACTGCATACAGTATACACAGGGTGACACCTCTATATACAATATACAGTGGTGGTGGTGGGGGTCACATATCACTGTATACAGAGGGTCACACATCTCTGTATACAGTGGTGGTGGGGGTCACATCACTGTATACAGAGGGTCACACATCTCTATATACAGTATACAGTGGTGGTAGGGGTCATATATCACTGCATACCGTATACACAGGGTGACACCTCTTTATATACAATATACAGTGGTGGGGGTGGGGGGTCACATATCACTATACAGAGGGTCACACATCTCTACATACAGTTTACCATGGTGGTGGGGGTCACATATCACTGTATACAGAGGGTCACACATCTCTATATACAGTATACAGTGGTGGTGGGGGTCATATATCACTGCATACAGTATACACAGGGTGACACCTCTATATACAATATACAGTGGTGGTGGTGGGGGTCACATATCACTGTATACAGAGGGTCACACCTCTATATACAGTGGTGGTGGGGGTCATATATCACTGCATACAGTATACAGAGGGTCACACATCTCTACATACAGTGTACAATGGTTGTGGTGGGGGTCACATATCACTGTATACAGAGGGTCACACATCTCTATATACAGTATACAGTGGTGGTGGGGGTCATATATCACTGCATACAGTATACAGAGGGTCACACATCTCTACATACAGTGTACAATGGTTGTGGTGGGGGTCACATATCACTGTATACAGAGGGTCACACATCTCTATATACAGTGGTGGTGGGGGTCACATCACTGCATACAGTATACAGAGGGTCACATATCTCTGTATACAGTGATGGGGGTCACATATCACTGTATTCAGTATACATAGGGTCACACATCTCTATATACAGTGGTGGGGGTCACATATCAATGTATGGGGGGGGGGGGGGGGGTCACATATCACTATATACAGTGTGCAGGAATTAGAGGGCACACATTTACAGATGAGACCAGTGACTGCTGCTGATATCACTGACCTCAGCCATATTGACAGCTCAGAAGGGGTTAAACTGTAGGTTTGGCTGTAATAAACATGTCTGTGATAAGATCACAGAGCAGAGGGGCCATAAACAGGACAGACACTGGGATTGCTCACAGTTTGTGTTCCACAGCACCTTCCTGGCTCTGCTACATCCTCACATACAGCAGTAGCCTCTCAGTACAGGAGACAGAGTGGATCAAGTCTACAGACAGTCAGCTTCCATCAGCCATCACAGCTTCTCCTCAGTCTCCCTTTCTCTTGCAAAAGTTTCTTTATTTCTGCTTGAATCTTCCTGCTAAGCCCCTCCAGCCCTGCACGGCCAGGAGTGCCAGTCACAGAAGGAAAGCACTTCTGATACAAGCAGGGTGCTTTAGGACCCAGGGAGCAGCACACTCCTTCAGGCATGGACGGGTTTGCTCCTCTATGGCACTTGCAGCTATGGAGAGACAGGCAGCTGTGAGAGCAGGACAGGAGGGGGCGTGGCTGCCAATAGCAGGAAAACCAGGCAGATCTGCTTAAGAAGATATATTAGTAAGTGTAATATCTCCCTACTTTCTTTACAGTTGTAATAAGTGCTAACAAAGTGGCCAACCCCTTTAAGGAACCAAAAGTAATGGGACAGAATAATAATCATAAATCAAACTTTCACTTTTTAATACTTGGTTGCAAATCCTTTGCAGTCAATTAAAGCCTGAAGTCTGGAACGCATAGACATCACCAGACGCTGGGTTTCATCCCTGGTGATGCTCTGCCAGGCCTCTACTGCAACTGTCTTCAGTTCCTGCTTGTTCTTGGGGCATTTTCCCTTCAGTTTTGTCTTCAGCAAGTGAAATGCATGCTCAATCGGATTCAGGTCAGGTGATTGACTTGGCCATTGCATAACATTCCACTTCTTTCCCTTAAAAAACTCTTTGGTTGCTTTTGCAGTATGCTTTGGGTCATTGTCCATCTGCACTGTGAAGCGCCGTCCAATGAGTTCTGAAGCATTTGGCTGAATATGAGCAGATAATATTGCCCGAAACACTTCAGAATTCATCCTGCTGCTTTTGTCAGCAGTCACATCATCAATAAATACAAGAGAACCAGTTCCATTGGCAGCCATACATGCCCACGCCATGACACTACCACCACCATGCTTCACTGATGAGGTGGTATGCTTAGGATCATGAGCAGTTCCTTTCCTTCTCCATTCTCTTCTCTTCCCATCACTCTGGTACAAGTTGATCTTGGTCTCATCTGTCCATAGGATGTTGTTCTAGAACTGTGAAGGCTGCCAGTTCCATTGGCAGCCATACATGCCCACGCCATGACACTACCACCACCATGCTTCACTGATGAGGTGGTATGCTTAGGATCATGGATCATGAGCAGTTCCTTTCCTTCTCCATTCTCTTCTCTTCCCATCACTCTGGTACAAGTTGATCTTGGTCTCATCTGTCCATAGGATGTTGTTCTAGAACTGTGAAGGCTTTTTTAGATGTCGTTTGGCAAACTCTATTCTGGCTTTCCTGTTTTTGAGGCTCACCAATGGTTTACATCTTGTGGTAAACCCTCTGTATTCACTCTGGTGAAGTCTTCTCTTGATTGTTGACTTTGACACACATACACCTACCTCCTGGAGAGTGTTCTTGATCTGGCCAACTGTTGTGAAGGGTGTTTTCTTCACCAGGGAAATAATTCTTCGGTCATCCACCACAGTTGTTTTCCGTTGTCTTCCGGGTCTTTTGGTGTTGCTGAGCTCACCAGTGTTTTCCTTCTTTTTAAGAATGTTCCAAACAGTTGTTTTGGCCACGCCTAATGTTTTTGCTATCTCTCTGATGGGTTTATTTTGTTTTTTCAGCCTAATGATGGCTTGCTTCACTGATAGTGACAGCTCTTTGGATCTCATCTTGAGAGTTGACCGCAACAGATTCCAAATGCAAATAGCAGACTTGAAATGAACTCTGGACCTTTTATCTGCTCATTGCAATTGGGATAATGAGGGAACACACACCTGACCATGGAACAGCTGAGAAGCCAATTGTCCCATTACTTTTGGTCCCTTAACAAGTGGGAGGCACATATGCAAACTGTTGTAATTCCTACACCGTTCACCTGATTTGGATGTAAATACCCTCAAATTAAAGCTGACAGTCTGCAGTTAAAGCACATCTTGTTCGTTTCATTTCAAATCCATTGTGGTGGTGTATAGAGCCAAAAATGTTAGAATTGTGTCCATGTCCCAATATTTATGGACCTGACTGTATTTGGAGGTGTCCGTCATATTGCTGACATTGTTAGGTGGCCCACATCGTAGGTCATTCCAAGTATCCCACTGTCAGTGATCATTTTCTACATTACATTATGGTCAAGCTGAAGAAATAAATATGTATATAACATTCAGCTTCTGCGCAAATAAGATGTAGGGCGAGTTTTCTGTCTGGATGCGATGCATGTAGTGAACACGTACTATTCGGACTGTATCCTGACTCATTCATTTTTCACACATCATCTTTGCGTTCAGTCTCAGCATGTTCTATATTGTACGTTTTTCGCGCAGTCCTAGCTCCATAGAAGTGAATGGGGCTTGTGTGAAAAAGAGAAGGCATCCAGATGCAATGCGTTCTTCACTGATAGTTGATAGGAAATGTAGTTTGTTGTTCAGTTATTCTTCATACGAGTAAAAGACACGTGCAGTCTGCATTCAATGCTATGGGTATGGTGTTTGTTTTTAGTTGTTTTTCTATAACTTTCTCTATAGAAAATAAAATAAAACTTGAAAATGTGCAGCGCAAAAATGTTGGTATAAAAAAAAACACCCAATAAAGGTGTAACAGCGCTTGCTGACTGCCGATGTTCCCCTACTTACCTCCGTGGTGCCGGACTCTGTGTTCTGTGGTGATCAGGCCGCTGGTGTTTCTCCATTCACTGCTGCAGTCCTGGGCTCTGTCCTTGCAGGCATCGTCCTTCCTGGAATCGGCTCCACGGTTTCCTTCCAGCTCTGGGCACAGCATGCTTTCCATCACTTCCTTAAAGGGGTTTTCCCATCTGAGACAATGGGGGCATATTACTAGGATATGCCCCCATTGTCTGATAGGTGCAGGTCCCGGCGCTGGGACCCGCACTTACACCGAGAACGGAGCCCCGAAAGATATGGAGGGCGCACTGCGCATGGCAGTGGCCACGCAAAGCGGTCTGCACTCCCAATCAGTACTATGGGGAGAACACTTGGTGGTGGCCGGATCCAGGGAAACCCAGGGTCCTCCGGCTACCACCTTCCAGGCTCCGTTCTCGGAGGTATGCCCCCATTGTCCCAGATGGGAATACCCCTTTAAGGGCCGGTGTGTATCACTTCCTGTGATTGATGGGTTTAGCAGATGTGACCGTGCTGACCAATCCTTGCCCTCTTACATCTACAGGGTGGGCCATTTATATGGATACACCTTAATAAAATGGGAATGGCTGGTGATATTAACTTCCTGTTTGTGGCACATTAGTATACAGGTCCTTCTCAAAAAATTGGCATATTGTGATAAAGTTCATTATTTTCTGTAATGTACTGATAAACATTAGACTTTCATATATTTTAGATTCATTACACACAACTGAAGTAGTTCAAGCCTTTTTCTTGTTTTAATATTGATGATTTTGATATACAGCTCATGAAAACCCAAAATTCCTATCTCCAAAATTTAGCATATTTCATCCGACCAATAAAAGAAAAGTGTTTTTAGTACAAAAAAAGTCAACCTTCAAATAATTAAGTTCAGTTATGCACTCAATACTTGGTCGGGAATCCTTTTGCAGAAATGACTGCTTCAATGCGGCGTGGCATGGAGGCAATCAGCCTGTGGCACTGCTGAGGTGTTATGGAGGGCCAGGATGCTTCGATAGCGGCCTTAAGCTCATCCAGAGTGTTGGGTCTTGCGTCTCTCAACTTTCTCTTCCCAATATCCCACAGATTCTCTATGGGGTTCAGGTCAGGAGAGTTGGCAGGCCAATTGAGCACAGTAATACCATGGTCAGTAAACCATTTACCAGTGGTCTTGGCACTGTGAGCAGGTGCCAGGTCGTGCTGAAAAATGAAATCTTAATCTCCATAAAGCTTTTCAGCAGATGGAAGCATGAAGTGCTCCAAAATCTCCTGATAGCTAGCTGCATTGACCCTGCCCTTGATAAAACACAGTGGACCAACACCAGCAGCTGACATGGCTCCCCAGACCATCACCGACTGTGGGTACTTGACACTGGACTTCAGGCATTTTGGCATTTCCCTCTCCCCAGTCTTCCTCCAGACTCAGTCCACTGCTTCCGCAGGTCCCCCAAGGTCTGGAATCGGTCCTTCTCCACAATCTTCCTCAGGGTCCGGTCACCTCTTCTCGTTGTGCAGTGTTTTCTGCCACACTTTTTCCTTCCCACAGACTTTCCACTGAGGTGCCTTGATACAGCACTCTGGGAACCGCCTATTCGTTCAGAAATTTCTTTCTGTGTCTTACCCTCTTGCTTGAGGGTGTCAATGATGGCCTTCTGGACAGCAGTCAAGGTCGGCAGTCTTACCCATGATTGTGGTTTTGAGTAATGAACTAGGCTGGGAGTTTTTAAAAGCCTCAGGAATCTTTTGCAGGTGTTTAGAGTTAATTGATTCAGATGATTAGGTTAATAGCTCGTTTAGAGAACCTTTTCATGATATGCTAATTTTTAGAGATAGGAATTTGGGGTTTTCATGAGCTGTATGCCAAAATCATCAATATTAAAACAAGAAAAGGCTTGAACTACTTCAGTTGTGTGTAATGAATCTAAAATATATGAAAGTCTAATGTTTATCAGTACATTACAGAAAATAATGAACTTTATCACAATATGCTAATTTTTTGAGAAGGACCTGTATGTGAGGGGGGAAACTTTTCAAGATGGGTGGTGACCATGGCGGCCATTTTGAAGTCGGCCATTTTGAATCTAACTTTTGTTTTTTCAATAGGAAGAGAGTCATGTGACACATCAAACTTATTGGGAATTTCACAAGAAAAACAATGGTGTGCTTTGGTTTTAACGTAACTTTATTCTTTCATGAGTTATTTACAAGTTTCTGACCACTTATAAAATGTGTTCAATGTGCTGCCCATTGTGTTGGATTGTCAATGCAACCCTCTTCTCCCACTCTTCACACACTGATAGCAACACCGCAGGAGAAATGCTAGCACAGGCTTCCAGTATCCATAGTTTCAGGTGCTGCACATCTCGTATCTTCACAGCATAGACAATTGCCTTCAGATGACCCCAAAGATAAAAGTCTAAGGGGGTCAGATCGGGAGACCTTGGGGGCCATTCAACTGGCCCACGACGACCAATCCACTTTCCAGGAAACTGTTCATCTAGGAATGCTCGGACCTGACACCCATAATGTGGTGGTGCACCATCTTGCTGGAAAAACTCAGGGAACGTTCCAGCTTCAGTGCATAAAGAGGGAAACACATCATCATGTAGCAATTTTACATATCCAGTGGCCTTGAGGTTTCCATTGATGAAGAATGGCCCCACTATCTTTGTACCTTATATACCACACCATACCATCAATTTCTTTGTTCCACCAGTCTTGGAGGGATCTATCCAATGTGGGTTAGTGTCAGACCAATAGTGGTGGTTTTGTTTAACTTCACCATTCACATAAAAGTTTGCCTCATCACTGAACAAAATCTTCTGCGTAAACTGAGGGTCCTGTTCCAATTTTTGTTTTGCCCATTCTGCAAATTCAGTGCGCCGATCTGGGTCATCCTTGTTGAGATGCTGCAGTTTGTAAGGGTGCCATTTGTGAGTAGCTAATATCCGCCAAAGGGATGTTCGACTAATGCCACTCTCCAGTGACATGCGGCGAGTGCTACGCTGTGGGCTCTTGCTGAATGAAGCTAGGACAGCCACTGATGTTTCTTCATTAGAGACAGATTTCATGCGTCCACATTTTGGCAAATCCAACACTGAACCAGTTTCACGAAACTTAGCAAACAGTTTGCTAACTGTAGCATGGGAGATGGGTGGTCTCGTAGGGTGTCTTGCATTGAAATCTGCTGCAATGACCCGGTTACTGCGTTCACCAGACATCAACACAATTTCTATCCACTCCTCACATGTTAACCTCGGCGACATGTCAATGGCTGTAAACAAAGAGAAACTTGTAAATAACTCATGAAATAATAAAGTTACGTTAAAACCAAGCACACCATTGTTTGTTTTTCTTGTGAAATTCCCAATAAGTTTGATGTGTCACATGACTCTCTTCCTATTGAAAAAACAAAAGTTGGATTCAAAATGGCCGACTTCAAAATGACCACCATGGTCACCACCCATCTTGAAAAGTTTCCCCCCTCACATATACTAATGTGCCACAAACAGGAAGTTAATATCACCAACCATTCCCATTTTATTAAGGTGTATCCATATGAATGACCCACCCTGTATATAGGTTTTCCAGCCCCCTTCCCAGGTGCCTAATCATCATAAGGTCCTTGATTGCCACGGCAGTCGCAAGAAATCCAACACGGCTGGATTTCTTGCTACTGCTGCGGTCATCCCATTCATTTCTATGGGATCACTGCTGCGCATCGATCCTGGCCACGACAGGTGTCGTGCGACCAGTGTCACCGTATAGCCCTAGTCTAATTCTGTGTGATGTGTTAATGTGATAGATTAGGTCATACAGGGTCAGTCATCATTATCTGTGTGCATCTATTAAATACGTTGGCCTGCTTTCTCTTTACCTTCTTCTTAGAGAAGATCACCTCCTTAAAATACAATTTTTCTGGGCAAGTGGGTGGTCTGCTGGCTGTATATTGCAAAGCTTCTGCCATGTACTATTGATACAGTATATGCAGTGTGCTGAAATGACATTGACTTCATCTTTTCATGATTGAATTTATACCTTTTCTACCAGGTCTTAATAAGTATTCTCTAGCAGTGGCGTCGCCCCCCCCCCCCAACTAAAATGACCCCCCCAAGTGAGCCGCCGCCGGGCACAGGGAGATGAGCGCTTCCATTGCGCTCATCTCCATTGTAAACTGCCTGTGCCAGCGGAGGTGCAGGGGAGGGAGAGGCGTGTCCCTTCCCCTTCCTCTGATAGGCTGCAGGCAGGCACCAAAGTGGAGGAGAGGCCCCGCCCCCTAATTACTCCTGTTTATCTTTCTAAAGCTAAAGGACCTTTGATGATGTCATCACAGGTCCTGTAAGGGAACTACACAGTGTAAAGTGTAGTTCCCAGGTTAGAACAGTGCATCTGCCAGGACCTGTGATGACATAATCTTCAACATCACAGGTCCTGCAGAATCTAGCAAAGGAACTGCACCAAAAATGGTGTAGTTCCTAGGTTTCAAAGGTATATCTGCCAGGACCTGTGATGACGTCATCACAGGTCCTTCAACCCCTAACAGCAAGTATTAGAAGTTCACAAGCAGCTCTGCATTGATCCATACAGACTGGAATGGAGAGGTAAGAGGAGGTCCTCCACTTCTCATCATTTACCCTTCCCCCCCATGCCCTGTTTTTACTCATTGCTCACTCATGTATAATACTTCAGACAATTACAGTGACCACTACCTCATGTACCTCACACACACAGTGACCATAATGTATAAATGACCACATATTTCTATAAACACTGCATCTGCAGTATTATACCTTCTATGTCTCACATCAATACACTGCTCTGTGTGTAATATATATATATATATATATATATATATATATATATACACACACATACATGCACACACACTGCATATATTACACATTATTATACATGCAATATGTACAGATATATAGTATATACCGCAGTGCACTGATATGTGAGGTACAAGGTATAATAGATGCTGTGTGTACAGATATCAGTACACTTCTGTATATACTATATATGTGAGGTACGAGGTATAATAGATGCAGTGTGTACAGATATATAGTATATACAGCCAGTGTACTGATATCTGAGGTACGAGGTGTCAATACACTGCTGTATTTACTATATACCTGTACATACTGCATCTATTATACCTCGTACCTCACATATTACACTACTGTATATACTGTATACCTGTATATACTGCATATATTATACCCCGTACCTCACATATCAGTACACTGCTGTATATACTATATACCTGTACACACTGCATCTATTATACCCTGTACCTCACATATCAGAACACTAGGGAATATACTATATACCTGTACACACTGCATATATTATACCGCGTACCTCACATAACTGTACACTGCTGTATATAATATACATCTGCATCTATTATACCTCTTTTGTGTGCCAGGGTTGTTTTGTAATCCCAATCCGGCCCTGATGGCATAAATTATAAAACGCAGCAGCAAGAATAGTTCATGGAACAAAGGGAGGGGCTATAAAAGGGGAATGGGGGCCCAATTTAGATTCCTGCTATGGGGCCCAGTGATTTCTATGTACGCCCCTGGCTGCAGGCACTAGGCCGGCAGCCTATCAGAGGCCGGCGCAATGACGTCATCGTGCCGCCTGAGCCTTACATTACAGCGTGGGACACAGGAAGAGGCTGCATCGCATCGCTGACACTTAGGTAAGTATAAGTGTTTTTATTTTATTTTTTTACAATAGTGTTACTGGCACATTGGGGGGGCTTATTACAATACTGGCACATGATGATGGGGGGGGACTTAATACTGGCACATGATGATGGGGGGGACTTAATACTGGCACATGATGATGGGGGGGACTTAATACTGGCACATGATGATGGGGGGGACTTAATACTGGCACATGATGATGGGGGGACTTAATACTGGCACATGATGATGGGGGGGACTTAATACTGGCACATGATGATGGGGGGACTTAATACTGGCACATGATGATGGGGGGACTTAATACTGGAACATGGGGGGGCTTAATACTGGCACGTGATGGGGGGCTTATTACTGGCTTGTGATGGGGGGCTTATTACTGGCACGTGATGGGGGGCTTATTACTGGCACGTGATGGGGGGCTTATTACTGGCACGTGATGGGGGCTTAATACTTGCCCGTGATGGGGGGCTTATTACTGGCACGTGATGGGGGGCTTATTACTGGCACGTGATGGGGGGCTTATTACTGGCACGTGATGGGGGGCTTATTACTGGCACGTGATGGGGGGCTTATTACTGGCACGTGATGGGGGGCTTATTACTGGCACGTGATGGGGGGCTTATTACTGGCACGTGATGGGGGGCTTATTACTGGCACGTGATGGGGGGGCTTATTACTGGCACGTGATGGGGGGGCTTATTACTGGCACGTGATGGGGGGGCTTATTACTGGCACGTGATGGGGGGGCTTATTACTGGCACGTGATGGGGGGGCTTATTACTGGCACGTGATGGGGGCTCTTGTTACTGGCACGTGATGGGGGCTCTTGTTACTGGCACGTGATGGGGGCTCTTGTTACTGGCACGTAATGGGGGCTTATTACTGGCACATTGGGGGGCTCTTGTTACTGGCACGTTATTGAGGGCACTTATTACTGGCACATTATTGGTGGGCACTATAGGGGCATCT
Organism: Bufo bufo; assembly: GCF_905171765.1. Classification (NCBI taxonomy): domain Eukaryota; kingdom Metazoa; phylum Chordata; class Amphibia; order Anura; family Bufonidae; genus Bufo; species Bufo bufo. The sequence goes on from NC_053391.1 coordinate 450,509,519, forward strand.
ACTGAGGCCACAAAGAAGGGGTGTTTTATATGGGGGGCTCTGTACAGTAGCATTTTATACTGGGACACATTATGGTGGGTACTATGGAGAAGGGGAGAGAGGAGTACTATGGAGTCATCTACGGGGGGCACTAAGAAGGGGTATTTTATACTTGCAAATTATGGGGGACACTGAGGGCATCTACTGGGGCACGATATATGGGACATTTTATACTGGTACATTATGGGGGGCACTAGCAGGAAGGGGGGAGAGGAGCACTATGGAGGCATTTACTGGTGCACTATATAGGGGTATTTTATACTGGTACATTATGGTGGAAATTAGCTCAACTGGGGGCATAAGGGGGTATGTTTTGCACATTATAAGGAGAATTATTTCTACTGGGGGGCCATTATGGTGGGTTTTATTACTCCCCCATGGTATGACCCCCTAGTAGCAGCACCAGCCTCTCCCTGCTCTGCTATCCCTCTGCCCCTTCTCCAAATCCTTATTATGAAATCTTTCTCATTAGGATAAAACACAACATCAGCTCTGCCGAGCCCCCGGCCAAGTGTTGAAGTGGTGTCCGAGATCCCCAAGGGCCAAGCCAAGTAACTGTACGTTTTCATGTGAAATATGTTTATTTTATATATGTATACTCCTGTGAGAGGCGGGGAGGGAGATCTGTGGATGACGCTGTTATGGAGGGGGAAATGGGGATGACACTGTCATGGGGTGGATCTGTGGATGACACATATAGCATAAGATGCTATATATGGTATGTGGCATCCACAGATCCCCCCCCATAGCAGTGTCATCCACAGATCCCCCTCTCTATAAAAGTGTCATCCACAGACAGCTGGACTTTTCTTCCCTGTTGCGGTTTTAGGTATTAGGTAAAGTATTGCAGCATTTCTAAGCGTACTTGTGTAAATGTATCGTTGTTATAGCTGCCCCCCCTACTTTTGTCCTGGCCCCCAGTGTGCCCCCCCAAAATTTGAAAGCTAGAGGCGCCACTGTTCTCTAGTGTTGGGGGTCACATAGACTACTTAGCAGGGAGGTGAACTTTCTCCTTGGTATTGGATATGTTTTCATCTTCTGTCAGGTTAATGTTTCTTCACCCTCTGCATTATCTTGCCGTTCAGATGGGATGCAAATTATGTAAAATATTAGGCTTTATCATTTAAGTACATAGTACTTTACATTAGTTCACTTTGTATCTTTGTTGCAGAGACTTTGACCTGTAATAAAACATTCAGATAAAGACAGGACCCTATAAAAAAAGAAATAAGATACATGTTTTGACGTTGCATACAGATATGCAGTATGTTTCATTAGATGGCTGTAATCAGCCACATTAGGCTACTTTCACACTTGCGTTGTCCGGATCCGTCGTGTACTCAATTTGCCGGAAGTGCCCGCCGGATCCGTAACACCGGAAGTGAACTCAAAGCATTTGAAGACTGATCCGTCTTCATAGTAGTAGTGGGGAGCGGGGGAGCAGTATACTTACCGTCCGTGCGGCTCCCGGGGTGCTCCAGAATGACGTCGGAGCGCCCCATGCGCATGGATGACGTGATCCATGCGATCACGTCATCCATGCGCGTGGGGCGCCCTGACGTCACTCTGAAGCGCCCCGGGAGCCGCTCGGACGGTAAGTATACTGCTCCCCCGCTCCCCACTAAACTTTACCATGGCAAACAGGACTTTAGCGTCCTGGCAGCCATGGTAACCATTCAGAAAAAGCTAAACGTCGGATCCCGTAATGCGCCGAAACAACGTTTAGCTTAAGGCAGGATCCATGGCATCTCTCCATTCAGAATGCATTGGGATAATCCTGATCAGGATTTTTCTGGCATAGAGCCCCGACGACGGAACTCTATGCCGGAAAAGAACAACGCAAGTGTGAAAGAGCCCTTACTGAACTCTAATGAGGGGGTACTATATCTGCTTCTGGGGTCTAATCTGCCAGGCAACGCTCTTCTGGGAAAGGGGAAATGCAACCTCTGCCCCTAATGCCACCAGATTTAATAATAAATAAACGCTAGGAAATGATGTCGAGATTTTTTTAGTTCTCTCGGAATGCAAGTTTATTTTTTTATTTCTTATATGCGGCGGCTGGTGAAAGAGGGAATCAAAAAATTTATGCTCAGATAAGCAACTGTGCATCCGCACTAAGGTATGTGATTGGCTCACATACCTTAGTGCGGATGCAGAGTTGCTTATCTGAGCACGCATTCTTTGATTCCCTCTTTCACCACTGGCACCAGTATGAAAGAGGCCAAAACTGGACGAAATGTAACTAAACGGCCGCATATAAAAAATAAGTAAAAACTTGCATTCTGAGAGAACTAAAAAATCTCGACATCATTTCCTGGCGTTTATTTAATATTATCGAATGGGGTGTGAACCCATCTCCAAGGAAGTTATTCCTTAAGAGGCAGAGTGCAACTAAGCATTTTCAACGCGCCAACAGATTTAAGGTATCCTATAAATCCGTTTTTCACCTTTCAACCACCTAACGGTTTTTCCTGAGCTGTGCTCTGGCTTTGAGAAAAGCACTTATCTTAAATTCAGGTAGGCGGCTGCTTTAGCTGCCGATATCTCAGGATTCGTAACAGCTAGAGATATGGGCGTGGTCTTGTTGAAAATACATCAGGAGATATAGCTGTTTGACATGGAGTCAGGAGAGAAAGCTGTGAAACCTGCTTTTACTTTTACTTTCAGCTGCCTTCACTGTCAACCTGACAGCTATATCTTCTGATGTAGGGGAAAAATGCTGTGATTCTAGTCTTGAATGGAAGTTTGGAATATGAGCTTTCAAGCAAGTCCAAATATTTAGCTGCTACGAATCCAGAGGTATGAGCAGCTAAAGGACCCTCCACACTTCAATCTGGAGCAGGGAGGCAGTTAAGATGCTGACTGCCTACAGGAGCAAAGAAAAATGTATATAGATAGATAGATAGATAGAGATATAGATAGATAGATATAGATATATATATATATATATATATGATGTGGTACTGACCCACAGAATAAAGTTATCATGTTACTTATACCACACAGTGAATGCTGTAAATAAATTTCAAACAATGTCAAAATTGAATTTTTTTTTTCTTTCCCCCCTAAAATAAAATACTAAAAGTTAGCTGAAACTGCTGTAATGTAACGGACTACCCCTTTAAGGCTAAAATTTAGTTATGTCACTAAAGGGTTAAAAATGCAATTGTATGCGTGACAACAATATTTACTTCAAACATACCATAATTTGCACCCTATAAGACGCACCTGCCTATAAGACACACCTAAGGCTACTTTCACACTTGCGGCAGAGTGATCCGGCAAGCAGTTCCGTCACTGGAACTGCCTGCTGGATTATTCAATCTACATGCAAACGGACAGCATTTGTAGACCGATCCGGATGCGGATCCGTCTCACAAATGCATTGTAAGAACGGATCCGTCTGTCCGTTTGTCGTATGGACAAACTGATCAGTTTCTATTTTTTCCCCCACATTTTTAAAGGTCTGCGCAGACTGGAAGGACGGATCCGGACTAGAGCCCCTAGGACGGAACACTATGCCAGAAAAGAAAAACGCTAGTGTGAAAGTACCCTACGTCAGACCTCAGATTAGACCTCCAATGTCAATAAGACCTCAGATCAGAGCTCCAGTGTGAATGACCCCCAATCAGACCTCGGATCAGAGCCCATTGTACATAAAACCCCTATTTAGACTTCAGATCAGACCCAATGTGCATAGGACCCCAATTCAGACCTCAAATTAATCAGACAGCAGTGCAGACAAAATTATATCAACTTGCCTCTCCTGCACTGAACGCCGCTGCCGCTCCTCACATCCAGGACTCTTCCTGTTCTTCCTGCCGCACGTTGTGCTGTGACTAGATGTGAGGTCACAGAGCGCTGGTGTCCTCACGCCAACCTCCTCACGTGGAAGTGCCCATTAGTATTCGCTCCATATATCCCCCACTTTGGAAGGAAAAAACTATCTTATAGGGCAAAATCTACAATAAACAAAGTGACATTTTTGGGAATAATTTTCCAATTTTATTGTGACTGTCAGGAGGTTAAAAAGACCTTAATTATTATCAAAGTCATGTCTCAAGGTCTGTTTGAGGTCGAACATTGATTTATAGGATACCTACCTTACATCTGGTGGCAGAGGAAGAGCTTGCGAAGAGCCTAATTGCATACCCTCTTCCTAGACTCTGATAGACATAAACTAGTGCTAAGGAAAGAGGAAGAGCTGTAATCATCACTATCAATTTCCAGGCCTTTGGCAAATGAAAGAGGCAATGTGATGGATTGCTATAGGCAACTGCAAAACTTTCCCCATACCCAAATGTTTGGTAAATCACCTGCCCTGTATGATGAGATTCTCTTACTTAAAGGGGTTTTCTGGTTTGCATCAACATCTTTAAAATCAGTTATGAAGGTAGCTGTAATTTAATAATGTACGGTATTTCTTTAACCATTATTGCTCCCATCTTCCGTTCTGTGCTGTGGTCACATGACCATGTCCATGCAGCTCTTTCCTATTTCCTGTGATGTTATGTCCATATAGTGGCACTGATAGTGGAGTGTCTATGTAACTAGCTAGGTGGGAGGAGCTATAAACTAGCTGGGAGTTAGGGGCGGTGATAAAGGAGTGTCTCTGTAACTAGCTGGGTGGGAGGAGCTTTTTTTTTTTTTTTTTTTTTTTTTTTTTTTACCGGACTATGCAGGATACAAGAACGTGATGTGCTGTGTTTATGCCGTCAAACGTAGGCATAAAACGTGATGTGAACCCAATCTCGGTAATCCCCAAAATCAAATTTAATAAAGTGCAAAATTGTTGCATCTATATGCCCTAATACTAAAAAGTGCAGCTTCTCCAGAGGCCTGACCTGACATACTTTATGGTGCTATATAATGGCTACAGCTGAACATGTGTCATAACTATATATATATATATATTTAGAGACGTACATATTAAGAGCAAGCAGAGCACGAGAATCCTAACTCTGAGCTATAATTGACTTCTTTTGCTTGTAAATGGACACAAGGATGTTACTGAACCAGTAAGACAAGATCAGTATGGAGCGATTACTTTGCCGATAGTGTACTTCCACACGGAACATGTTTACTATAGAAAATTTCCACTGCAGATTCAAAGAAAGCTGCAAGGAACTCCACAAAAACAAATCTGCTGCGGCAGATTTTGCTGTTGATTTCCCTTGCCCGGCGGCCGTGGTGAAGTCTGCCGCGGTTGCAACGGCACCATACATTCGAGACATTATAAATAGTTCCTTTTCCAGCGGTCAGCTGCCGGCTATTCTGAAGCAGGCAGTGGTAACAGCCCTGCCTAAGAAACCGGCGCTACCTGTGATCGATCTAAGTAACCTTAGACCGATTTCGGGACTGCTGTCCGCTGCAAAGATAGGCAAGAGGGAGGTTGTTGCACAACTACAGGGATATCTGGAGGCCAATCACATTCTTGACGACTTCCAAGGGGTACTGAGACCGCTCTGGTCAATGTCCAGGACGATCTACTGATGGCATTAGACCAGAACGATTCTATGGTCCTAGTCCTTCTGGACCTATCATCCGCTTTTGACACTATTGACCATCAAGTGTTACTGAACTGGTTGAAAGTGGTAGCGGGACTAGATGGAAAGGCCTTGGCATGGATGGTCTCATTTCTCCAGGACAGGGTACAACGAGTGAAGCTGGGGTATTTCACTCAGCCGATCTCCCACTGTCCTGTGGAGTACCACAAGGCTCGGCACTATCTCCAGTCTTGTTCAACATTTCTCCATTGGCCAACATCATCAGGAGCCACAATCTTCAGTTTCGTGTTTATGCTAATGATATACAACTGTACTTTAGGCTTGCCAAAGGTACAGTTGATGAAGTCGATCTGGCCGGATGTCTCTTGGAGATCGATCACTGGATGAGTGCCAATTATCTAAAGCTTAATGGCACCAAAACTAAATGTATTACATTCAGTGACCATAAAATGACACCCTCAGCACCCCAATGGCCATTGTCTTTTGGACCTGTCCCTGAGACAGCCATCAAGGTCAGGGATTTGGGAGTGGTCTTGGACTCCAGATTAACCCTGGCTCCTCAGATAAATCAGGTGGTTAGTACCGGCCACTACCAACTGAAACTTCTGAGGAGGATCTTAAAATACATCGCTGCTCCGACCAAGGCTTTCCTGAGAGGGGATTCGATCAGCAGTCGTTTGGACTATTGTATTGCCTTGTGCATGGGACTCCCTAAGAAGAACTTGCATAGACTTCAACTTGTGCAGAATGCCGCAGCAAGGCTACTAATGGGTATTGCCCGCCGAGAGCATATCACTCCCTCTTAATGCCTTGCACTGGCTCCCCGTCCAACAACGGTAATGTTCAAGTTTGGATGCTTCATGCATAGGGTATTCCATGGTGTGGGGCCCTTGTACCTGTGACGTAAATTCACCAGGTATGCCCCGTTGAGGACATTGAGGTCTAGTAACTCTGCGAATTTTAACATCCCGCAAGTTAATAAGCTCAGACGTGGAGGTAGATCCTTTTCGGCTCAAGGGGCCAGATTTTGGAACCACCTACCTCCTGGCTCTGAAAATGATTCCCAGTCTTCTCTCATTCAGACGTGCACTGAAAACCTTACTTTTCAAACAGGCGTTTGATCTTCCTACATAACACTTATTTTTGGTTCATATAATTTTATTTATCTTTTTCTAAATCTTAGTCTATAAAGTCACGGTTGGTAATGTCCCTCCTTTTTTAAAGATACTTTTTCCTCACGTTTATTAATTTTGTTCTCTTCACATTCTCTATATCTTGCCCGAACCCTCTGAACCTTGAGATCCCTCTACCTTCCCTCCCTTTTTCTTGATTCTCTATTTTCAGAAGTGCTAGGTAATTGGTCACTGGAATAGGTGCTTTATCCTCTAGGCCTTTGCGGCCCATGGTAAAGTGTCATGCCTTCTTCTTTTTCCTCCCTTGTTGAATCGGCCAGCTAAGCGCATCGAGGCTCTAAGAGTAAGACTGCGTGTACACAAGACTATACGCTGTACACGCAGTCTTAAAAAAATAGTAAAAAAAAATAAAAAAATCTAACGAAAGCCATATTAGTAGCTTACCTGTCCCTTGATAACGAAGAAAGGACCGGCACTCACAGATTGTTGCTGTTAATAATGCTTGGTTTATTGTCACCTATGAATGGTGACGCGTTTTGGCACAGTGCATGCCTTCATCAAACCGTGTGCATGCAAAAATCGTCCCGCCTTTAAATAACCCGCCAGATTAACAAGGAAACGCTTTCAATTATTTGACAGCGTAACTGAGCAGTAGTTCTGCTGGTGGAAATGGTGCAGTATGGGGAGCATCAGTTTGCCCTTCCTTATCGTGGACTTTACTGAACCCGTCTTTCATTCTCATTGAGGTTTCGCCCACATACAATAAACTGCATGGGCATTTGAGTATGTAGATAATAAACCTACTGTCACAAGTAAACATGCCCTGTATTGGTATTGGTGTGGATGGGTAAAATGTGTCCCTTTTTATCACACTTGAGCAATGTACACATCCCAGGCAAGGAAAGGTTCCTGGTCTGGGTATGGAGAGCACACTCTGTCTGGATTCTGTTTTATTGCTCCCAATGTCGGCCCTGATAATCGTATCCCTGATGTTCTCTGCTCTTTTGTAACATATCATTGGTTGCTGTTGAAATTCCATAACTTGTGGATATGATTTGGAAACCACGTTCCTATGTTTATTAATCACAACCCTAATCTTATTGATCCAAGGATGATATTTGACCACAAAGGGGATGCACGGATCTTTGGACACCTTCTCTTGTGCAGTATCAGCCCTATTTTCCTGTTCTTTTAATAGGCATGCAGGATAACCCCTTGCTCTGAATTTGGTCGTCATCTTTTCGAGACCGTGACGTGGTGCATGATGGGCTCCGATATTTTCCTGACAGGAATATATAGGCAAAAGTCTCAGCTTTTAATATCTGCTTGTATGACTAGCTAGTATAGTCAGTGGCATATCCGTTTGGTGCATTTTTTTCTGTGATTTATATAATTATATTTTCATCCGCACAATGCTCCGTTTTGTGTAGGATGCCCTTGTGGTGCATGTGGACCGCGCCGGCATCCTCCATTGTACGCGTTTTTTTGCTAGGGATAGTCGTTTGCTGCGGTCCACATGCGGTGGGACTGCTCCCCCAATTAAAAACACGCTACAGTGTTTGGGGTTTGAGCAGCTCCCCCATATTTGCCACTATATTTCTGTGATTTTGTCATCTCTTCGAGTCTAATTTCACATGTCTCCTTATTACTGACTATTCGTTTTACTCTCTGAAATTGAGAATAAGGTAGGGACTTTTTGGGTGCAATGCGGGAGGTGAACGCATTGCACCCGCACTGAATCCGGACCCATTCATTTCTATGGGGCTGTGCACATGAGCGATGATTTTCACACATCACTTGTGCGTTGCATAAAAATCGCAGCATGCTCTATTTTCTGCGTTTTTCACGCCACGCAGGCCCCATAGAAGTGAATGGAGCTGCGTGAAAATCGGTGCGGTGCGAATGCGGTGCGATTTTCACGCACGGTTGCTAGGAGACGATCGGCATGGGGACCCGATCATTACTATTTTCCCTTTATAACATGGTTATAAGGGAAAATAATAGCATTCTTAATACAGATGCTTAGTAAAATAGGGCGGGAGGGGTTAAAAAATAAAAAATTTAACTCTCCTCATCCACTTGTTTGCGCAGCCCGGCTTCTCTTCTGTCTTCTTCTTTGCTGATCTGGGAGGAAAAGGACCTGTGGTGACGTCACTGCGCTCATCACATGGTCCATCACATGATCATGTGATGAGCGCAGTGATGTAATCAAAGGTCCTTTACCCAGGTCCTGAAGAAATAAGAGAAGCCGGGCTGCGCAAACAAGTGAATTAAGGTGAGTTAAGTTATTATAATTTTTTTTTTTAACCCCTCCCGCCCTATTTTACTAAGCATTCTGTATTAAGAATGCTATTTTCCCTTATAACCATGTTATAAGGGAAAATAATACAATCTATACAACCTTGACCCAAACCTGAACTTCAGTGAAGAAGTTCAGATCTGGGTACCACATTCAGTTTTTTATCATGTGCGTGTAAAACGCATTGCAGTCAAAATTGTGTACCTACTCGTGCGGGTTTGCCACAATGCACCCGGGACGCATCCTGAGCCAAAACATGACGCCCGTGTGAAAGAGGCCTATTACGGTCAGTACTTTTTGTAAATAAATCAGTTAATGCTCTACCATCATCCCCTCTTATTACCCATGTATCTTAACCCTTTCACGACTGCAATCTGTATATATATATACGTGATAGCTGCACATGCCCCGTGCAGCTACCACGTATATACACGTTCTGGCAGCTCTTTAATCCAAGCGCTGCAAAGCGCTTGGATTTAAGCTTCTGCCCCTGTCCTGCTGCTGTCACGGACAGCATACAGTGCGGTAATGCCGGCAAGGGGCCAATCAGAGTGACCCCTTGCCGGCAATCGATCCGATTGGTTAGTCTGTGCAGACTAACCAATCGGATCGCGGCAGTGTTAAAATGCCGGTTTCAGGCTCTGGTCTGCGCTCTGCAGATCAGAGCCTGAAATCGGTAATGTGTCCTGAAGCCCCCGATCTGTGCCCCCTCCTTGTTCATGTCCTGCCCCCGATGCGGTCCGCCCTCTCCTGCACCGATCTGTGCCCCCTTCTTGTCCATCATCTTATCCTGCCCCCCCCCCCCCCCATGCGGTCCGCCCCCTCCTGCCCCGATCTGTAATTTGTAAAATGCTGCCCCCCCTCCCCCCTTTCCAGCGCTGCCCCCGATCGGTCCCCCTTCTGTGTGTGATGGCGGCGGCTCCATTCCTGAGCCGCCGCCATCAGCAGCGTGTGTCAGCTCTATGCTGACACTGCTGTAACCCCATAGATGCCGCAGTAGCGGCATCCATGGGGGTAATAGAGGGAGGGGGCCCCCTCTCTCTCAACCATCAGGGCTGCTGCGATCGCAGCGCCCGATGGTTGCCATGGCAACCGGACGCTTTGCAAAGGCGTCCGGTTGCCATGGTATAGGCGTCCAGTGCTGCCACCTACAGGCATCTGATTGTATTATACTTTGCAATGCAAGAGCATTGCAAAGTAAAGTACAACCATCAGCCCCACTGGATCTTCAAGATCCAAGAGGGAACTGATAAAAAAAAAAGTGAAAATAATAAAAGTAAAAATAAATAAATAAAAATGTAAAAAATAAATTTCCTTTTCCTATAAAAAAAACAAACAAAAACCACACATATTAGGTGTCACCGCGTCCGTAACGACCCTCTCTATAAATATATCACCTCATCAACCCCGTCCAATAAACACCATAAAAAAATAAAAATAAAAACTGTGTAAAAAAATAAGCCATTTTTGTCACCTTACATCACAAAAAGTGCAACACCAAGCGATCAAAAAAGGCGAATATACCCCAAAATAGTACCAATCAAACCGTTACCTCATCCCGCAAAAAATGAGCCCATATTTAAGACAATCGCCCAAAAAATAAATAAGCTATGGCTCTGACTATGGAGACACTAAAACATCATTTTTTTGGTTTCAGAAATGCTATTATTGTGTAAAACTTAAATAAATAAGAAAAAGTATACATATTGGGTATTGCCACATCCGTAACGATCTGCTCTATAAAACTGTCACATGACCTAACCCCTCAGATGAACGCTGTAAAAAAAAAAAAAAAAAAAAAAAGAAAAAAAAACCTGTTCCAAAACAGCCAATTTTTTGGCCACCTTGTCCCATAAAGTGTAATAATGAATGATCAAAAAAGTCTATGTACCCAAAAATGGTACCAATAAAAACCTCAACTCTTTCTGCAAAAAATGAGCCCCTGCACAAGACGATCGGTAGAAAAATAAAAAACATATGGCGTTCAGAAAACCAATCCAGCAAAATCTGCCTTCCAAAAACCATACGGTGTTCCTTTCCTTCTGCGCCCTGCCGTCCGCCCTTACATCAGTTTACGACCACATGTGGGGTGTTTCTGTAAACCGCAGAATCAGAGTAATAAATATTGAGTTTTGTTTGGCTGTTAACCCTTAATGTGTTAAAGAAAAAAATGTAATAAAATAGAAAATCTGCTAAAAAAGTGAAATTTAGAAATTTCATCTCCATTTTCCTATAATTCTTGTGGAACACCTAAAGGGTTAATAATGTTTGTAAAATTGGTTTTAAATAACTTGAGGGGTGTAGTTTCTACAATGGGGTCATTTATGGGGGGTTTCCACTATGTAAGCCCCACAAAGTGACTTCAGACCTGAACTAGTCCTTAAAAAGTGGGTTTTGGAAATTTTCTTAAAAATTTTAAGAATTGCTTCTAAACTTCTAAGCCTTCTAACGTCCTAAAAAAATAAAATAACATTTCCAAAATGATGCCAACATAAAGTAGACATATGGGGAATGTTATGTAATAAATATTTTATGAGGTATCACTTTCTGTTTTAGAAGCAGAGAAATTGAAATTTAGAAAATTGCAAATTTTTACAATTTTTTGGTAAATTTGGGATTTTTTTTTAAAAAAAAGGAGATATATATTGACTCAAATTTATGACTGTCATGAAGTACAATGTGTCACGAGAAAACAATCTCAGAATGGCGTGGATAAGTAAAAGTGTTCCAAAGCTATTACCACTTAAAGTGACGCATGTCAGATTTGTAAATTTTGACCTGGACACTGGGGCATCAATGACCTTTGGTCATGAAAGGGTTAAAAAGAGATTTTATGCGAGTCATAATGCAAAGTAAACTAACTTCGTCCAAATTGAATTAAGCTGGGAAGCAAACTCAATGAGGGTTCGGACGTCGCCCCGCCATGCGCAAAACATATTGTCAATGAAACCACGCCAAAAAATGCAGTGTTGTAAATATAACGGATTGGAATGAAGAAATTCGCTCTCAAAGCGTGCCATATAACAACTTGCGTAGGGCAGTGCGACGCTCAAACCCATCGCGGCCCCGCGCCGCTGTTGGTAGAAGGTATCCTGAAATAAAAAGTTATTCTGCTCTAGAACCACCGCAAGAAGTGAAAGAAAAAAGTCCCTTTCAGTGTCCTTATACGTACTATGCTCTAAAAGATTCCTGACCGTGCTAATTCCTTTCTCATGTGTTATAGAGGTATAAAGACTGCACACATCGAAAGTAACGAGGGTGCAGTCTTTATCCATATGCAGGGACTTGATCTCATTCAAAAAATATCCTGTATAGGATGGTGCCAACTTAGTCAGCGGTGTAAGAACCTTTTCAAGAAAGATTGCTAGGGGAGAGAGAATGGAATCCGTTGATGCCACAATGGGGCGACCAGGAGGATGCCTGATAGATTTATGCACTTTTGGCAGTGTGTAAAGAACTGGAGTAATAGGGTGATGGTTAATCAAAAACTCAACCAATTTGGCCTCAATGGTCCCATTCTCTTTAAATCTCTTAATGATAGTTTGTATCATATCTTTAATGTGATAAACGGGGTCAATTTGTAGTTCCTGATGTGTCTGAACATCACTTAATTGCCCTAAAATCTCTGATATCTAATACTCTCTATCTAATACGACCAGGGCTCCCCCCTTATCAGCTGGCTTAGGCTACTTTCACACTAGCGTCGGGGCTCCGCTTGTGAGCTCCGTTTGAAGGGTCTCACAAGCGGCCCCGAACGCATCCGTCCAGCTACCAATGCATTCTGAGTGGATGCGGATCTGCTCAGAATGCATCAGTCTGGCAGCTTTCAGCCTCCGCTCCGCTCAGCAGGCGGACACCCGAACGCTGCTTGCAGCGTTCGGGTGTCCGCCTGGCCGTGCGGAGGCAAACAGATCCGTCCAGACTTACAATGTAAGTCAATGGGGACGGATCCGTTTGAAGTTGACACAATATGGCTCAATTTTCAAACGGATCCGTCAAAAGTCTGGACGGATCCGTCTGAACAACTTTCAGACTTAGAATTTTTTCTAAACTATAATGCAGACGGATCCGTTCTGAACGGATCCAAACGTCTGCATTATAGGAGAGGATCCGTCTGTGCAGACACCAGACGGATCCTCTCTGAACGCTAGTCTGAAAGTAGCCTTAAAGACAAGAGATTTATCGTCTAACAAGTGACTAAGGCAGGGCTTGACAAATTTCCTTGGAATCTAGGAGCCAGCTAGGCTGGGGCTCCAATCGGTTACCATGGCAGCCAGGACGCTACTGAAGTCCTGGCTGCCATGGTCAGTTTCTCTGCAGCAATATACTTACATGCGCTGTGGCCGCCCAACGCTCCTTCTTGTAACTCATAGGTCTGTGCGGCGCATTGCTTATTCTTATAGCAATGCGCCGCACAGACCTGTGATGAGTTACAAGAAGGAGCGCCGGACGGCCACAGCGCATGTAAGTATATTGCTGCAGAGTAACTGGCCATGGCAGCCAGGACTTCAGTAGCGTCCTGGCTGCCATGATAAACCGATCAGAGCCCCAGAATTACACTGCTGCTGCCATCAATGATGGGGGGGGGGGGGGGGGGGGGGGGGGGTTCCGTTTTTCCTTGATCCGTGACCGTTTTTTCGTCCGTGAGTCTTCCTTGATTTTTGGAGGATCCACGGACATGAAAAAAGTCGTTTTGGTGTCCGCCTGGCCTTGCGGAGCCTAATGGATCCTTCCTGAATTACAATGCAAGTCAATGGGGACGTATCACGGTCGGCGTGGCTATCACATACGTGACACAGAGGGAGGGAACGAGGAAGGCCCTGCCCAAGTGAGAGGGAAGATGGTGACCCCTGACTCACCTGGCGGCTGGCACCTGGCTGCCCTGACGTCCCTAGACGGGTTCCTCACCCGTACGCCGATCACGTGCCTAAAGCCCTGGCTTTCCCTGAGCGAGCCCTAGGTAGTGAACAGGGCGATGGGAACACTAGTCCGCACCACTAACTCTAAGGGAAAACACCAAGGGGAGGACAGACAACACAGACACAACATATATTCCCAGGTGGCCGACAACAGGAGACAACAATAAGCCAAACAGGGATCCGGAGGGTAGCACTCAGGAACGACAACCAGGATTAACCACTCCAGTGGTTCAGTATAGATGTCCAGGCAGGAAGCTCTATAACTGGCAACTAGAGAAGTGTGAGGGGAGAATATAAGGAGGTAGGGAGTGGCAGACAAGAAACAGCTGAGGAGGAGAAGCTACGGATCCCTGAGAGAGACAAAAAGGATAGCAAGGCAAACACAGAAAACAATCACTAAGAAACACAGTGATCTTTAGATATAGAGCGCGCAGCCACCCGCTGCGACTTCCTGACCCCGGGCATAACTGAGTCAGACGAGGCTCTTGATACCCTCGTGACAGTACCCCCCCCTTTCACGAGGGGCCTCCGGACACTCAGGACCAGGTCTCTCCGGATGAGAGGCATGGAAAGTCTGAATTAACCTGTTGGCGTTAACCTCTGACGCTGGAACCCACATTCTTTCCTCGGGACCGTAACCCCTCCAATGCACCAGATACTGAAGAGAGCGGCGGACCCGACGAGAATCAACAATTCTGGCTATTTGAAACTCCAGATTACCATCCACAATAACAGGAGGAGGTGGCAGCGGCGATGGTTCTAGAGGTGGAACATACTTCTTGAGTAACGATTTATGGAAGACGTTATGGATCTTAAAAGTCTGAGGTAGCTCCAGGCGAAAAGCCACAGGGTTAATGACGGCTACTATTTTATAGGGACCAATGAACCTAGGACCCAGTTTCCAAGAAGGAACCTTCAACTTAATATTCCTAGTAGACAACCACACATAGTCATTCACTCCTAGGTCCGGACCTGGCGACCGTTTCTTATCGGCCATGCATTTATATTTACCACTCATCTTTTTCAAGTTAACTTGCACCTTCTGCCATACCGATGAAAGAGATGAAGAAAACCTTTCCTCTTCGGGAACCCCAGAAGACCCCCCCCCTCTTTGAAAGTACAAAATTGGGGATGAAAACCGTATGCACCAAGGAATGGTGACTTGCCAGTGGACTCCTGATAATGATTATTTATGGCAAACTCAGCTAACGGTAAATATGATGACCACAACTCTTGGTTTTCAGACACAAAACACCTTAAATATGTTTCTAGGTTTTGGTTGGTACGCTCAGTCTGTCCATTCGACTGAGGATGGAAAGCTGAGGAAAAGGACAAGTGAACCCCCAAACGGGAACAAAAAGCTTTCCAAAACTTAGAAATAAACTGGGTTCCCCGATCCGAAACCACATCGGAAGGGACCCCGTGAAGCTTCACGATTTCACTGATAAACACCTGAGCGAGAGTTTTAGCATTAGGAAGTGCGGGTAGCGCAATAAAGTGTACCATTTTGCTAAACCTGTCTACTACTACCAAGATAACTGTTTTACCCACCGACAACGGTAAGTCAGTGATGAAATCCATTGACAGATGTGTCCATGGCCTATTGGGGATGAAAAGTGGCAATAAAGACCCTGCTGGACGTGTATGAGAGACTTTCGCGCGTGCACAAGTAGACACGAAATCCATTACATCCTGACGCAACCTTGGCCACCAAAAACGACGAGATAAAAGCTCCAAGGTTGCTTTACTTACCCGGGTGTCCAGCAAGTGCCGAATTATGATGTTCTTGTAATAATTCAAGACGCAGGTTAAACGGTACAAACAATTTCTCTGAGGGGCAAGAGGCCGGGGCGTCCCCCTGAGCCTCTAACACCTTTCCCTCTAGAACAGAGTGTACAGCAGAGACAACCACTCCTCTTTGTAAAATAGGTACCGGATCACAAACATTACCCCCTCCAGGGAAACTACGAGATAATGCGTCTGCCTTGGTATTTTTTGCCCCAGGACGATAGGTGATTACAAAGTTAAATCTGGTAAAGAATAGCGACCACCTAGCTTGTCTAGGGGTGAGACGCTTAGCCGATTCTAGGTACAGAAGGTTCTTGTGATCCGTAATCACCGTGACGGGGTGGATTGCTCCCTCTAAGAAGTGACGCCACTCTTCAAGCGCCAGTTTAATCGCCAACAGTTCCCTATTTCCAATATCATAATTCTTCTCCGCAGAAGATAATTTTTTGGAAAAGAAAGCGCAAGGACGCCATTTGCCAGGAGACGGACCCTGAGACAATACAGCTCCCACTCCCACCTCTGACGCATCTACCTCGACAATAAAAGGCTGGGAGACATCAGGTTGAATTAGAACAGGTGCCGAGGTAAACCTCTCCTTTAGAGAGGAAAATGCATCTTTAGCGGCGTCAGACCATTTGGAAAAATCCGTCCCCTTCCTAGTCATGTCGGTAAGGGGTTTAACGATCACTGAATAATTTTTAATGAACTTTCTATAGAAATTAGCGAAACCCAAAAACCGTTGTAGGGCTTTAAGGTTCTCAGGAAGATCCCAATCTAAAATTGCCTGGACCTTCCCAGGATCCATGCGGAAACCTGAAGCAGATAATAGATATTCCAGGAACTGTAATTCCTGAACAGCGAAGACATATTTTTTAATTTTCGCATATAATTTATTCGTCCGTAGGACCTGCAGTACTTGCCTGACATGCACCTCATGTGTTTTCAGATCAGCCGAATAAATTAAGATATCATCTAGGTATATGACTACAAACCTGCCGATGAGATGACTAAAAATATCATTAACGAAATGTTGGAAGACAGCAGGGGCATTGGTCAGACCGAAAGGCATAACTAGATTTTCATAATGCCCCTCAGGGGTGTTAAAAGCTGTCTTCCACTCATCCCCTTCCCTGATACGAATCAGATTGTAGGCCCCCCTAAGATCAAGTTTGGAGAACCACTTAGCACCCGCAATCTGATTAAAAAGGTCAGGAATGAGAGGAAGAGGGTATGGGTCACGGATGGTTATCTGGTTTAACTCACGGAAATCTAAGCAAGGACGCAGGCCCCCATCTTTCTTTTTAACAAAGAAAAACCCTGCAGCCACGGGTGAAGAAGAGGGTCTGATGTGTCCCTTAGCCAGACTCTCGGAGATATAATCTTTCATGGCTTGTCTCTCGGGACCCGAAAGATTATACAACCTGGACTTGGGTAATTTTGCCCCTGGGAATCAGGTTAACCGGGCAATCATAAGGACGATGAGGTGGTAGTTTCTGACAACCCTTTTCAGAAAAAACGTCCTCAAAGTCCGAAATAAATGTAGGTAGGGAAGCTATGGAGGCGATTAAGCAATTGTTATTTAAGCAATTCTCTCTGCAATGCTCACTCCACTCCAATATCTCCCTGGCCTGCCAATCCACCACTGGATTGTGCGCTACCAACCAGGGAAGACCCAATACCACCGGAGAGGGAATGCCCTCCAGAACGTAACATGAAAGACACTCATTATGGTGGTCCCCTACCCGAAGGTGTAAATTACGAACAATGTGGGTGAGGTTTCTCTGAGACAGAGGAGCAGAATCTATAGCGAATACGGGAATAGGTCTCTGCAGCGTACAGAGAGACAAACCCATAGTGCGGGCAAAATGGGCATCAATCAAGTTTACCCCTGCTCCACTGTCTAGAAAAACAGAAATAGACTCCGTCTTAACACCAAAAACAATGACCGCTGGTAACACAAATTGAGATGTTCGTATGGAGGAAACGTATACCCCCCGGCTGACATCCTCCGCACAGCCCGGGGTTAGTAGTTTTCCGACGGTCTTTTGTTTTTGAGAAAGGAGGGACAGACATTAATGAAATGACCCCTCCCCCCACAGAAAAAACAAGCCCCCCCCCCCCCCCTACGGCGAACCTCGGGAGGACGGACCTGACGAGAAGTTCCGCCTAGCTGCATAGGCTCATCTAAGTCAGTACAGGCTGACTGTTGCTTGGGAGAGGTAACCAATTGCTCCGGAATTTTCGATCTCTCCCTAAGACGTCTAGATAACCCAGAGCAGAACTGACTCCTGAGAGCCGGGTCGTTCCACTGAGTATCCGTAGCCCACCTACGGAACTCTGAGCAATATTCCTCTGCTGACCGATCTCCCTGTAGGAGTCTCCGTAACTTCGACTCAGCCAGGGCGACTCGGTCAGGGTCATCATATATGAGACCCAAAGCCCCAAAAAATCCCTCCACTGACCGAAGAGCCTGAGAACCAGAGGGTAACGAGAACGCCCAGGATTGCGGATCCCCCTGAAGCAGGGAAATGACAATCCCTACCCGCTGTTCTTCATGACCTGAGGAGTAAGGGCGCAACTTAAAATATAATTTGCAGGCCTCACGGAACGTCGCAAATTTGTCCCTTCCCCCAGAAAATCTGTCGGGAAGAGCAACTTTGGGTTCAGTGACAACCTGGTTACCCATAGCAACCGCTGGGGGTGCGGTCTGCTGCATTTGCTGCTGTTGTTGGAGAACAGACGCCTTCAATCTTGCCACCTCCAAAGACAGGCCTTGAAGCTGTTCTGCCAAGGCATCAATAGGATCCATATTGGATTCTAAGTAGAGAGAGAGAAAAAAAAAAATAACAAACAAAAAATTATATAAATTTTTTTTATATTTTTTTTCTCAAAAAGTAAGGGCCAGTTATAATATCACGGTCGGCGTGGCTATCACATACGTGACACAGAGGGAGGGAACGAGGAAGGCCCTGCCCAAGTGAGAGGGAAGATGGTGACCCCTGACTCACCTGGCGGCTGGCACCTGGCTGCCCTGACGTCCCTAGACGGGTTCCTCACCCGTACGCCGATCACGTGCCTAAAGCCCTGGCTTTCCCTGAGCGAGCCCTAGGTAGTGAACAGGGCGATGGGAACACTAGTCCGCACCACTAACTCTAAGGGAAAACACCAAGGGGAGGACAGACAACACAGACACAACATATATTCCCAGGTGGCCGACAACAGGAGACAACAATAAGCCAAACAGGGATCCGGAGGGTAGCACTCAGGAACGACAACCAGGATTAACCACTCCAGTGGGTCAGTATAGATGTCCAGGCAGGAAGCTCTATAACTGGCAACTAGAGAAGTGTGAGGGGAGAATATAAGGAGGTAGGGAGTGGCAGACAAGAAACAGCTGAGGAGGAGAAGCTACGGATCCCTGAGAGAGACAAAAAGGATAGCAAGGCAAACACAGAAAACAATCACTAAAAAACAACGTGATCTTTAGATATAGAGCGCGCAGCCACCCGCTGCGACTTCCTGACCCCGGGCATAACGGAGTCAGACGAGGCTCTTGATACCCTCGTGACAGGACGGATCCGTTTGACGTTGACACAATATGGTGCAATTTCAAACGGATCCGTCCCCCATTGACTTTCAATGTAAAGTCAGGAGTTAATATACCATGGGATCGGAGTTTTCCATGGGAACGCCTCTATGTTAGAATATACCATCGGATTTGAGTTACATCGTGAAACTCAGATCCGACAGTATATTCTAACACAGAGGCGTTCCCATAGTGATGGGGACGCTTCTAGTTAGAATATACTACGAACTGTGTACATAACTGCCCCCTGCTGCCTGGCAGCACCCGATCTTTTACAGGGGGCTGTGATCAGCACAATTAACCCCTCAGGTGCTGCACCTGAGGGGTTAATTGTGCATATCATAGCCCCCTATAAGAGATCAGGGGCTGCCAGGCGGCAGACCCCCCTCCCTCCCCAGTTTGAATATCATTGGTGGCCTGCTGGCTGCTGCACTGTCTGTGTCCGGCCGGGAGCTCCTCCTACTGGTAAGTGACAGGTCTGTGCGGCGCATTGCTTAATGATCTGTCACTTACAAGTAGGAGGAGCTCCCGGCCGGACACAGACAGCGCAGCAGCCAGCAGGTAAGTATGATGCTTCTAATATTGTAATATTGCTAAGTAACCATGGCAACCAGGCCTGCAGTAGCGTCCTGGTTGCCATGGTTACCGATCGGAGCCCCAGAGTGATTAAACTGGGACTCCGATCGGAATCTCCGCTGCCACCAATGATCGGGGGGGGGGGGGCCGCACACTGGCCACCAATGAAATTACAATAGAGGGGGGCCGACGGAGGCCGCACACTGGCCACCAATGATATTACAATAGAGGGAGGGAGGGGGGCCGACGGAGGCCGCACACTGACCACCAATGATATTACAATAGGAGGGGGAGGGCGGGGGGGCCGCACACTGGCCCCTGATCTTATAGGGGGCTATGATATGCACAATTAACCCCTCAGGTGCAGCACCTAAGGGGTTAATTGTGCGGATCACAGCCCCCTGTAAGAGATCAGGGGCTGCCAGGCAGCAGGGGGCAGTCATGTACATAGTTCGTAGTATATTCTAACTTGAAGCGTATATTCTAACTAGAAGCGTCCCCATCACTATGGGAACGCCTCTGTGCTAGAATATACTGTCGGATTTGAGTTTTCACGAAGTGAAAACTCATCTCTGAAAAAGCTTTTATGCAGACAGATCTTCGAATCCGTCTGTATGAAAGTAACCTACGGCCACAGATCACGGACGCGGATGCCAATCTTGTGTGCATCCGTGTTCTTTCACGGACCCATTGACTTGAATGGGTCCGTGAACCGTTGTCCGTAAAAAAAAATAGGACAGGTCATATATTTTTTTGACTGACAGGAAACACGGATCACGGATGCGGCTGCAAAACGGTGCATTTTCCGATTTTTCCACGGACCCATTGAAAGTCAATGGGTCCACGAAAAAAAAAACGGAAAACGGCACAATGGCCACGGATGCCCACAACGGTCGTGTGCATGATGCCTTAGGAGGTGAAAAGGTGCTTTTAATCTTCAAGCCAAACTGCTAAGAGAGAGTGCACCAGTTACTGTCGCATCACCCAGTTGAGAAGCATGATATTCATTAGAAAAATGAGCTTTCAAACTTATGTTACGATAAAATCTCTACAAATCCATATCAAGGTCTGATAGTATCAAAACTTCCCGTGGGGCTAAAGGTCCTTTTTGCAAATTGCAATAAGTTCATCTGTGCCGGACTCAGGTTTTTAGAGGACAAATTTTAAAACCAAGTTCTCTGTCATACCTGTGGCCGTGTCAGTCTTGAGCTTCGCAAATGATGGCGCCAACACCAGGAGAGCAGGGTGCCATCATCGGCGAAACGGACGCTCCAAGAATGACACGGCCACAGGTATGACAGAGAACTTGGTTTATATAGTTTTTTGTGAATCAAGTTTTAATGTAAATCTCGTTTCCTTTTTTTTTATAGCGGAATTGAATTGTGTCAACTACAGGTGAAACCAGGGTGGATTTGATTTAAATCAAAATGATTTAAATCACGATTTAAATCACTAGTCAGTAAGGCTTGATTTAAATCATAGTTTTCTACATAAAGACTAATTCTTGCTCGTATAACTTATAATATGCAAGTAGATGAAGATTTAAACAACTTTTCATATTAGTTTGATTAGGTTGATTCTGCATTCATATAGGTTTGTAGAAGTTAGGATTAAGGTATTTTTCTCAACTCTGTTCATGTTATAACATTTTTGCTGTGAAGAAGAGGCCTGTGATCTCTGCTGAGTCAAAAGTCAAAAGTAAACCAAGCATCTGTGATAATATCTTGTAGGCAGAGAAACTGCCCAATAATCTTACAAAAACCTCTGGAAGAGCATGACATTGTGAATGGATTAATGGAATTTATTTACCCAAAAAATTACACATATAGAAACATAGAATGTGTTGGCAGATAAGAACCATTTGGCCCATCTAGTCTGCCCAATATACTGAATACTATGAATAGCCCCTGTCCCTATCTTATATGAAGGATGGCCTTATGCCTATCCCATGCATGCTTAAACTCCTTCACTGTATTTGCAGCTACCACTTCTGCAGGAAGGCTATTCCATGCATCCACTACTCTCTCAGTAAAGTAATACTTCCTGATATTACTTTTAAACCTTTGCCCCTCTAATTTAAAACTATGTCCTCTTGTAGCAGTTTTTCTTCTATTAAATATTCTTTCCTCTTTTACCTTGTTGATTCCCTTTATGTATTTAAAAGTTTCTATCATATCCCCTCTGTCTCGTCTTTCTTCCAAGCTTTACTTGTTAAGGTCCTTTAATCTTTCCTGGTAAGTTTTATCCTGCAATCCATGTACCAGTTTAGTAGCTCTTCTCTGAACTCTCTCCAAAGTATCAATATCCTTCTGGAGATATGGTCTCCAGTACTTCGCACAATACTCCAGATGAGGTCTCACTAGTGCTCTGTATAGCGGCATGAGCACCTCCCTCTTTCTACTGGTAATGCCTCTCCCTATACACCCAAGCATTCTGCTAGCATTTCCTGCTGCTCTGTGACAGTCTGCCTACCTTTAAGTCTTCTGAAATAATGACCCTTACATCCCTTTCCTCAGATACTGAGGTTAGGACTGTATCACTGATACTGATTTTATATTCTGCTCTTGGGTTTTTACTCCCCAGGTGCATTATCTTGCACTTATCAACATAAAATTTTAGTTGCCATATTTTTGACCATTCCTCTAGTTTTCCTAAATCCTTTTCCATTTGGTGTATTCCTCCAGGAACATCAACCCTGTTACAAATCTTTGTGTCAACAGAAAAAAGACACACCTTACCATCGAGGCCTTCTGCAATATATATTAAACAATATGGGTCCCAGAACAGATCCCTGAGGTACCCCACTGGTAACAAGACCATGGTCTGAATATACTCCATTGACTACAACCCTCTGCTGTCTGTCCCTCATCCGATTTATTTTTTTTTTTTGATTTTGAAAAAAAAAATCATTGATTTTTATCCACGCTGGGTGAAACTAAGAATTAGAATATCGTGCAAAGTTCATTTATTTCAGTAATGCAACTTAAAAGGTGAAACTAACATATGAGACTCATTACATGCAAAGCGAGATATTTCAAGCCTTTAGTTGTTATAATTTGGATGATTATGGCTTACAGCTTCTGAAACCCCAAAGTCACAATCTCAGGTACCGTTTGCTCAGGGGATATGGATTAATTAGCTGACTAGAGTGTGACACTTTGAGCCTAGAATATTGAACCTTTTCACAAAATTCTAATTTTAAGTTGCATTACTGAAATAAATGGACATTTGCACGATGAGTTTCACCTGTATGAATCATTGTGCATTGAAACATGTGATACGGGCTTCACTATAGGGTTCGGTACATTTGCTTGTCCATTTTCCTTTGAAAGAATGTTGTTTTGTTTTGTGGGTTGTCATGGTAACATGACGTCAGTTCCTTGTTAATCTGGCGGGTTATTTAAATGCTGGATGATTTTTGTATGCACACGGTTTGATGAAGGCATGCACTGTGCCGAAACGCATTATAAACAGCAACAATCTGTGAGTGCCGGTCCTTTCTTCGTTATTGTTGTTTGGGACGAAAGCCCCTGGACACGTGCACCACCACGCTAACTTCAGCTGCAGTGCCGTTCAGTGGTTATTGTATCCTACTGTCGTGGTGATGTCTCCTTGAATTCCTGGCCTCTATCAATGACGTATTGACCCTTGTGACCACTGCTACATGTGTTTTTGGTGGCATTGGTCATGTGCCAACTGGACACGTCATTTCTGGGTTGGGCAGCGGAGCATGGAAATGTCAGGATATGAAGACCAGGGGATTGGTATGTGAGGATATTTGTTGGGGAAATGGGAAAAATCTGTAACCAGAAATCATACATCAGTAAGCTTGCATTTATTTAGTCCCGTGTGGTCCAGAACGTTTCATATGTTTATAGTATACAGCTACTCATGGAAAATGACGTTTAAGTCATTTATGGACCTTCCTTAGAAGCATGAAACTGTGGCTGAAACCAGGGTGGCATGGAGACACTTGATCTTTGGGGTAGGGTTTGGCACCCCTTCTTTGTGGGCTGACCTGGGATGGGAAGCTTGCTTGCTTGCTACCCGGCATTGGCAATCTGCTTTTTCACTCTACAGCCTCGGATGCTCCGCTGGGCTCCCTGGATGTAAACTTCCTGTTTGACGCTGCAGCAGCCAATCACTGGCCGCAGCTGTGACCTGCTCCCTTGCGTCACATGACACAAGAGGAGCAGATCACCACTGCCGCTAGCAGTTGTAGGTTTATGTCCAGGGAGCTCAGTGGAGCAGCCTTAGAACAAACATGCGTGGGAGCTAGTGCCAGGAAGCAGGTAAGTATAGCCAAAGGTGCAAAACCCCTTCAATCTTCAGGTATTTCATGCTTAGTTGGTCTCCTGTTTGAATAGATTTGGGTTACACATGTGTACAGCTGTCTCAAACTCTATAGAGTGGCTTGTACTCTGCTGTCTCTGGGAGTGCCACAGACAAAAATGGAGGGCAGCAGGACTCCTATATGAATTCAGCATTTGGAACCCCCTTGTCCAGTGGATAAGGGGTAACTTGTTACTGGAGTACCCATATGACGTTTCTAGGTTTCTCAGTTCAGTTACCTTCAATAATTTTTTTTAGTCAATGGGGGACAAATACGTTTTCAATTGCACCATATTGTGTCAGTGAAAACGGATCCGTCCCCATTGACTTGCATTGTAAGTCAGGACGGATCCGTTTGGCTCCGTATCGTCAGGCGGACATCAAAACGCTGCAAGCAACGTTTTGGTGTCCGCCTTCAGAGCGGAATGGAGGCTGAACGGAGCCAAACTGATGCATTCTGAACGGATCCTTATCCATTCAGAATGCATTGGGGCTAAACTGATCCGTTTTGGGCCGCTTGTGAGATTCCTGAAACGGATCTCACAAGCGGACGCAGAAACGCCAGTGTGAAAGTAGCCTAACTCTGCTATTCTAATGATTATCCGTACCCCATTACTGTAGAATTCTTACTTTTATTATATGTAAATGAGCCTGTAGGAGCAGGGTTGGGGCGTTGCTCCTGCACCTAGAGGCTTCAGTCTCCCACCTCAAGTCACGCCTTCCAAGTGTTGATTGACAGGGCCAGGCATCGTTCGCATCCTTCTGCCTGCCCTGTGCCCTGGGGACATCTCACGCCGTTCGGTATTCTGCGCAGGCGCAGTGAGGAAGCTGGCAGCCCGCGAGCGTCCTTCCCTCACCGCTCCTGCGCAGAATACCGAACGGAGCAAGATTTCCACAGGGCAGGCAGAAGGATGCGAACGATGCCTGGCCCTGTCAATCAACACTTGGAAGGCGTGACTTGAGGTGGGAGACAGGAGCCTCTAGGTGCAGGAGCAACGCCCCCCCCCCCCCCCCCCCCCCCCCCCCCCTGCTTCTAGAGGCTCATTTACACATTATAAAAGTAAGAATTCTACAGTAATGGGGGCACGGATAATCATTAGAATAGCAGAGTTAGGTGCAGCTGACATTTGCACATCGCTAATGTCAGCCAGTTTAATACTGAAAATTCTAGTGATAGAGGCCAATGTCTGTTACAGGATAACAGAAGGTCACATTTACGTATTTAGCAAGATGAATGTGAACAACATAGTAATTTACCAGATAAGCAATAATAGGTACAGGGAAGGAGCAAAGTTCAGAAAGTCCTTCAAAACCCAGGTAGTGCGGCCTTTCCCATACGTACAATACGGACATGGGAGTGGGCTAGCACTCATTTTCTAGAAATATGTGTTTCATTGGGAAAGGCTGTGCTCCTCTTATCTGTTAGGGCTCATTACTTTTTGGGGTTTGGCCACATGTAATATGTGAGATCCGTGCCGACATGAGGTTTTGTGGGCCATTTAAGTGCACATAAACTTTTATACCATTTTTGACATGTCCTAGTGACCTCAGAGATGTTTTGATTGGTGAGAGTCTGTATGCTGAGACTACTATGTTCTCTAAAATGAAAGGGCGATGCCGTCAGTCCAGCACAGTGCCCCTTGGTTTCTACACGGCCAAGCAGCACCTATCAGAAACAAAGGGGAGCTGCGTAAATGGGGTTGGCCACTTTGCAATAGTTTTGCTATTTAATTTACTCACAGTATTATCTGTCCCTGCTCCTATTGCCATCATTCACGTATTCTCTTTCTTCTGCTGGTTGCTCCTGCTGTAATCGTGCCTGTGCAATGTTTTTGCATCCCTGGCACCTTAATATGACATCACAAAAATTAGCTCCTTAGCCTGTATTGCCACTGGTTAGACTCTTCAACAAGCGTCTGACGTCTGCGCAGTAGAATCAGTGTCCACTGCGGTCAGTGCGCACACTCTCTTCTCTAGCCAGCTGCGCTCCGAGGCCTGGACACTGGAAGCAGGAATTCATTCTGCTGCGCAGACGCCAAACAGCAGCAGCCAGGTCAAAAACCAGCAGAAGAAAAACAATATGGATGAAAGTTAATGAAGGCAACAGGAGCAGAGTCAGAAATACAGTGAGTAAACTACAAATATTGCTAAGTGGCCAACCCCTTTAAGCCAAGCACCTTTTGTTTTAGCAGTCTCAGCAAGGCTCTGAGCATCGGACCACCACCCCATTTCTGGCATGGCACTATGATGTGGCAAAAGTTTGTTATAGTGTACATAAACTTTCATAAATCATGAAAGTGAACATTTCTGAAAAATCACAGTGCGAACTGTGAATGTGAATGCTGTAATAGAGCATAATGACAATTTATATTCTACTGTGAGAACCACTTTCCTGCTCTGTGATTCAACACAGGTAAATGTTTTTTCAGGGATTTTAATATAGATGACATACTCTATCCTAGGATAGGCTATCGGTATTAGATCGGGGTTGGTCCAACTGTTGTGTGAAGAAACAGTGGTCAGCAAATATGCCGTTACTGAGATTACCTTTGTAGAAGTGATTGATTATATTGTCATTTGTGATACTGAACAATGAAAGCAGCCTAACTGTCTCCCATTTTTATTTGCAGACAGAGACCACGATCGGCCTCAGTTCATATCAGCAGAAAAGGTGAGTTGTTTGCTGGGTGCTGCTGTCCTTTCATTATGGTATTCCTGGAATTCTTCTGTTTGAGACACAAATGCACAAAGAAGGAGAACCTACAGCAAACAGCGGGCGGGGGCCACGGAACCTACAGCGCAGACAGTGGGCAGGGGCCACGGAACCTACGGCGGGGGCCACGGCGCAGACAGCGGGCGGGACCATCTGTTTTGCTGCTCCCTTTGTGGTACCTCAAGCGTAACCCCCTAAATGTCAGAATCAGTAGTGAAACTTCTGTTTTCACCTAAAACCCATGACCGTGTGAATATTTTTGGACTGCCGATGTAAATGTAAGGCTGAATTCACATGTCCGTGAGATACCGGACTGGCAGGCAAGCGGCCAGGGCTGCTGAGCCTACGGCAGGCAAGCGGCCAGGGCTGCTGAGCCCACGGCAGGCAAGCGGCCAGGGCTGCGGAGCCCACGGCAGGCAAGCGGCCAGGGCTGCGGAGCCTACGGCAGGCAAGCGGCCAGGGCTGCGGAGCCTACGGCAGGCAAGCGGCCAGGGCTGCGGAGCCTACGGCAGGCAAGCGGCCAGGGCTGCGGAGCCTACGGCAGGCAAGCGGCCAGGGCTGCGGAGCCTACGGCAGGCAAGCGGCCAGGGCTGCGGAGCCTACGGCAGGCAAGCGGCCAGGGCTGCGGAGCCTACGGCAGGCAAGCGGCCAGGGCTGCGGAGCCTACGGCAGGCAAGCGGCCAGGGCTGCGGAGCCTACGGCAGGCAAGCGGCCAGGGCTGCGGAGCCTACGGCAGGCAAGCGGCCAGGGCTGCGGAGCCTACGGCAGGCAAGCGGCCAGGGCTGCGGAGCCTACGGCAGGCAAGCGGCCAGGGCTGCGGAGCCTACGGCAGGCAAGCGGCCAGGGCTGCGGAGCCTACGGCAGGCAAGCGGCCATCGGTTTTACTGCTCCAGGTGCCTGTGCTACTTCCTTTGTGGTACCTCAAGCGTAACCCCCTAAATGTCAGAATCAGTAGTGAAACTTCTGTTTTCACCTAAAACCCATGACCGTGTGAATATTTTTGGACTGCCGATGTAAATGTAAGGCTGAATTCACATGTCCGTGAGATACCGGACTGGCAGGCAAGCGGCCAGGGCTGCGGAGCCTACGGCAGGCAAGCGGCCAGGGCTGCGGAGCCTACGGCAGGCAAGCGGCCAGGGCTGCGGAGCCTACGGCAGGCAAGCGGCCAGGGCTGCGGAGCCTACGGCAGGCAAGCGGCCAGGGCTGCGGAGCCTACGGCAGGCAAGCGGCCAGGGCTGCGGAGCCTACGGCAGGCAAGCGGCCAGGGCTGCGGAGCCTACGGCAGGCAAGCGGCCATCGGTTTTGCTGCTCCAGGTGCCTGTGCTACTTCCTTTGTGGTACCTCAAGCGTAACCCCCTAAATGTCAGAATCAGTAGTGAAACTTCTGTTTTCACCTAAAGCCTATGACCGTGTGAATATTTTTGGACTGCCGATGTAAATGTAAGGCTGAATTCACACGTCCGTGGAACATGGTCCGTGAGATACCGGGCTGGCACCCTGCTTAGTGCAGGAGCGCCTGGCGTCATTGGTTGCTATGACGCCATGCGCTTTGTGCCGCAGTACAGTAATACACTCGTATAGATCATACGGGTGTATTACTGTACTGCGGCAGCACAAATCGCACGGCGTCGTAGTAACCAATGACACAGTGCGCTCCTGCACTAAGCAGGATGCCAGTCCGGTATCTCACGGACGTGTGAATGAAGCCTAAAGGGAATAATTGGCTTCCTCTGAAACCATGCTGCAGACTGCATCCGAAACTAAATTTGCATTGTCGATGCAGCTTTCTGTACCGTAATATTGAGTGAGAAAGTCTCGCAGTCTGCTTTCCTGTTCATCCCAATTGAAATCAATGTGGTTGGTGTGGTCACTTGAGTTCCTCCACACCAAACACAGCAAGCCAGATCTAGTAGATCAGAAATTTCAGAAACTGGTTTGTGGCAAAGGCGCTGTCGTGTGACAGGCCACGTTTATAGGGGCTGTCTAAGTGTTTAATACTGATGACTTGTCCTCGGGGTAAGTCATCAGTATCTAATCAGTGGGGATGTGACTTCTGCCCCCACAGATCACATACAGATCTATCTTCTCTTGGACAACCCCTTTAAATGTCTGTTGGTGCAGATATTAAGAGACATAGAAGCACGTTTATTAAGACCGGCATTTTAAATGCTGATCCTAATAAAGCCCCATAGCTGTTGAGAAATCTGCCGAAGTTATGAAGGGGCACCTGGCTCTCCATATCGTTGGCGCATCCAGCACCAGTTCTAAATGTAAGACCGCTTCCTAGCTGACTTACATTTAGACCATTTTCTACGCCTAAACCAGGTGGGGAAAATAATGACTGAGACGGGCCTGTCAGCCCTTCCCCGCCATGCCCACAATGTTAGACCTGACGCGAGTGGGGAAAAAGTTGCAGATAGCGGCACAACTAACTGCGGTTAGTTGCGACGTCATCTGTGGCCTGAAATACGCCTAATTTAGGCATATTTCAGATTAGTAAGTTACCCCCATAGGCTTTTAAATAAATTTGGTGCACCTCCAGGCAATCTGTGTGCCAGAAATTCCAATCTACACCAACTATGAGCTGGTTTAAATGCTATTAAATCTGCTGGGCCGTGCGATGTGACACCCCCTCCCGCCAACTCCTGCCCACTTATTAGACACTTGAAAACTAGCAAAGGGAGTGCATAGTCCAAAGTATGGCGCATACATGGTGTGCTCCGCAT
This sequence comes from Bufo bufo, assembly GCF_905171765.1. NCBI lineage: Eukaryota > Metazoa > Chordata > Amphibia > Anura > Bufonidae > Bufo > Bufo bufo. The sequence goes on from NC_053391.1 coordinate 450,539,137, forward strand.
TTAGTAGTGCTGGAAATCAAGCACCCATTGCTGCTACTAATATTTGTCTATGGAGATTGCATGGCTGTGTGCATGAAACACTCAGTTATGAGGGGGCACATACTTGGCCATATAGTGTGTAAAATGTTGAGTAACTGTACCCAATATACTGTATCACCCCAGCTGAGGTCGCTATGTACACACTGCGGGTTTAGTTGGTGACGGAGACGGTGCGCTTTGTCCATCTACACATAACGTTATCAGTAGAATCATACGATTAGTCATGTAAAGCCTAGCGACTGTTGTGTCGATAATAGCAACATTGAGAGGCAGCAGTTGAGATGTGAAGAGGCGCCCCCTTTACCATCACAATAACATATCTGAAATGAGAACACTAGGAGAAGACTTCCTAGATCTGTGCTGTCACTCTGATTCTGTGTTTTTCTGACTTGTGTGAGTCAGTGCTGTAACCAGTCCTTCCCCTATAAATAGAGTGTGAAGTGGCCGATCACTATAGGCCGCGGCCTGCGACAGCGCCCTTCTATGGGAGTGTCTGACTGGTGACTGTGTGCATTCCTGCTGGAGCACACCATAGCAATAACCTGTAATGTAGTGCTGCTGCAGAATCCCTACCGGTTTTGGCTTGGCTGATGGATTATGATTATTATTATTATTTTTTATATATCTAATATATAATTAGAGCACACTTTTCTATATATAGTACATGTGCGCAAAAACAAAGCACGCAAGTCCACACTATTTGTGTTTTTTTGTTGTGGATTTTTGTGTAGATTTTCTATCCAGCAATCCCATTGAAGTCTATGGGGAAAACTGCTCTACAGAAGTTGTGGAATTGCACAAATAATTGACATGCCGCAGATTTTAAAATCCACACAACAGGTCATTTTTCGCACGGAAGAAAAAAAACTGTGTACATGACATTTGTCAGCTCTCCTTCACGTTGCTGGTACTGTATTACACTGTGGTTTTTCTACAAGAAAAACTGCATGTCATACGCAACGTGTGCAGGCTAGCCAATTCCTATAATGACCCCCCTTCCCCAATGCCCGACTGTAAGACGCACCTAGGATTTAAAGGAGGAAAATAAGAAAAATTATTTTTTTCATCAGACCCTCATCACACCCCCAAGCTCCATCAGACCTCAGATCAGACATAAAAAAACAAAAAAACAAAAACAAACACACTTTGCTTGGTCCAGACAGTGCTGCCACTCTGCAGATCCAGGACTTACCACTCCCTGGTCTTCTTCAGGACCGCAGTGCACTGTGACCTGACATTGCACAGTGTCAGGTCATAGTGCATGCCCACATGCATGACGTCCTGAGGCTGTAGTCAGTCAGGAAAACAGAGCGGCGCGTGGCCCAGAGGAAGGACAGTGAGGGTGTTTACGGCGCAGCACTTCCCATACCACTCCCCGCGTCACCTGATACTTATGAACAGAAGTGGTCATTAACATTTGGAGTATAAGACGCACTGCCGTTTTCCCTGTCTTATAGTTCGAAAGATGGTATATGGTCAGAGGAAAGTGGATGAGTGAGTCTTCAGTCTGAATGACCACCGTTCACCATGTAGCTTACTTTACTGATCTGACTGTTGCTCCAGCTCGGTTATTCCCTAAAGGGGCCCTGGATAGAGTTACAGTTTGTGTTTCCTTTCTGGTCTATGCATCACTAATTAATTTTGTAATTTGACATCTAAAGTTAACCATACGTATGACTATTTCTAGTCCTGAAAAAGAGAAGTGCTGATGTGTCAGTAATGGTTAGATGAAGGTTGCATGTGGTTTCCTTTTTACCGTTTCTGAGTATTTACTATGCACCTGGTGTCTGCTCTGTGCAGCCGTGTCATCCTTCACGCTGTAGGTTTCCCTAGCACGTTGTGTGAATTTGATTTTAGAATTCACTTTGACGTTTTGCTGTCAGTGTGGTCTGTGTTTGAATAATGTTTGCCGGTTAATCTTTCTGCTTGTATCCACTTAAAATGAAATCTTCAGTGGAGGAAATCTGTAGCCTACGTCTCTAGAAATCCATGGAGCCATTCTGTACCCCTCCGAGATATTCCCTATTAGAAGCATTACTTCACGGATACAAGATCTCCCTTGTGTGTTGCGGTATAGAAGCACAGTGGTGCTGCAGGTTGTTTGGGAGCAATCACTTTGCTGGTGTCCTGTTGCAGACAAAGTACAGAACAAAAATATATCGCTCACTTCTCCATTTTTATTTTTGGGGGTATCTACTAGATTTCAGAATTTTGGGCCTATACTGTCTTGAGTTACAAAACCAGAAAAAAATGAGTCTAGCTCCATGACTTTTTTAGATTTGGCCACCTGTTATTTATGCAGTATAAGGGCTCATTCAGACGACCGTATGTTACATGCATCCGTTCTGCATTCATTCCTATGGCTTCGCAAGATCCACGGATAGCATACCCTGTGCTATCCGCATCCGTATGTCCGCATAAAAGATGGTAAATGTCCTATACTTGTCCACAAAATGCGGTCCTTGGCCCCATTGAAGTCTCTAGGTCTGTAAAAATGCAGAATGCACACGGAATGCGTTCTTTATGCAATCCATATTTTGTGGATCCGTGTCCGCAAACTTTAACACCCTGCCCTCAAAATAATTTGTCACTTTTTAATATAAAAAATCAGACTGTCTAATAAATGTTTAGATTCCAAGGGGCACTCCATGAATTTTGGGCACAGAGATCAAGAAATACTGGCTTTAAAATAATCTAAATATGTAAAAGGTATTGCCTTGAATGTAAGTGTAGAATAATTGTCTCCAAACACATCAGTGTATTGTTGGCTGAACCTGCCGATAACGTATGATATTTGGGAAGAGAAGGATCGAGGAAAGGTACTTTTTTTCTCCTGATCCTTTTGTTCTCCCAGGAGATAGGCCGCTGCAAGAGGTTTTTGGCAATGGCTTTCTCCCTTTTGGAAGCACATTCATGCTTGGCAGAACCAAGGTAGATAGCTGGCAGCTATTGAAGGGCATCTTTAGTAAATGATAAGTTATTTGCTTTGTTTTGTGAAGGTAATTTTGGAGACACATTTTATTATGATACTCTGTCACCTTTTTATAGATTTTTGACAGTCTAAATAATGAAGCATGTGGCACAATTCAATCCAATAATCTGAATTCTGGTGGGGGTCTTGAGATCATGATGATTGATCATGGTGGTCCTATCCATCCATACTTTCATGCTTACAGCTGAGATTTACCTTGATCAATGGCATTTGTGTGGTATTTTCTCTCATAGATTTTAATGGAGAAAATGTAGCATGTAAGAAATGGAAACTGAGCGGCTTCCTATAAAAAGTGATTACAGCTGCATGTCTCATTCTGCTGCGGTGTCTACCTGAGGCCGTTGAGTTGCTTCAACCAAACTGGGCATAAACATCATCTACCCCTACCCACTGCCATAGCTTCTCTGTCTGTGCCGGGAGAGTTGGCATCAGCGGGGCAATGCATTACAGTCAGGTCCATAAATATTGGGACATCGACACAATTCTAACATTTTTGGCTCTATACATCACCACAATGGATTTGAAATGATTCGAACAAGATGTGCTTTAACTGCAGACTGTCAGCTTTAATTTGAGGGTATTTACATCCAAATCAGGTGAACGGTGTAGGAATTACAACAGTTTGCATATGTGCCTCCCACTTGTTAAGGGACCAAAAGTAATAGGACATAATAATCATAAATCGAACTTTCACTTTTTAATACTTGGTTGCAAAACCTTTGCAGTCAATTACAGCCTGAAGTCTGGAATGCATAGACATCACCAGACGCTGGGTTTCATCCCTGGTGATGCTCTGCCAGGCCTCTACTGCAACTGTCTTTAGTTCCTGCTTGTTCTTGGGGCATTTTCCCTTCAGTTTTGCCTTCAGCAAGTGAAATGCATGCTCAATCGGATTCAGGTCAGGTGATTGACTTGGCCATTGCATAACATTCCACTTCTTTCCCTTAAAAAACTCTTTGGTTGCTTTTGCAGTATGCTTTGGGTCATTGTCCATCTGCACTGTGAAGCGCCATCCAATGAGTTCTGAAGCATTTGGCTGAATATGAGCAGATAATATTGCCCGAAACACTTCAGAATTCATCCTGCTGCTTTTGTCAGCAATCACATCATCAATAAATACAAGAGAACCAGTTCCATTGGCAGCCATACATGCCCACGCCATGACACTACCACCACCATGCTTCACTGATAAGGTGGTATGCTTAGGATCATGAGCAGTTCCTTTCCTTCTCCATACTCTTCTCTTCCCATCACTCTGGTACAAGTTGATCTTGGTCTCATCAGTCGATAGGATGTTGTTCCAGAACTGTGAAGGCTTTTTTAGATGTTGTTTGGCAAACTCTAATCTGGCCTTCCTGTTTTTGTGGCTCACCAGTGGTTTACATCTTGTGGTAAACCCTCTGTATTCACTCTGGTGAAGTCTTCTCTTGATTGTTGACTTTGACACACATACACCTACCTCCTGGAGAGTGTTCTTCATCTGGCCAACTGTTGTGAAGGGTGTTTTCTTCACAAGGGAAAGAATTCTTCGGTCATCCACCACAGTTGTTTTTCTTGTGGTCTTCCGGGTCTTTTGGTGTTGCTGAGCTCATTGGTGCGTTCCTTCTTTTTAAGAATGTTCCAAACAGTTGTTTTGGCCATGCCTAATTTTTTTTTTCTATTTCTCTGATGGATTTGTTGTGTTTTTTCAGCCAATGATGGCTTTCTTCACTGATAGTGACAGCTCTTTGTATCTCATCTTGAGAGTTGACAGCAACAGATTTCAAATGCAAATAGCAGACTTGAAATTAACTCTTGACCTTTTATCTGCTCGTTGTAATTGGGATAATGAGGGAACACACACCTGACCATGGAACAGCTGAGAAGCCAATTGTCCCATTACTTTTGGTCCCTTAACAAGTGGGAGGCACATATGCAAACTGTTGTAATTCCTACACCGTTCACCTGATTTGGATGTAAATACCCTTAAATTAAAGCTGACAGCACATCTTGTTCATTTCATTTCAAATCCATTGTGGTGGTGTATAGAGCCAAAAATGTTAGAATTGTGTCGATGTCCCAATATTTATGGACCTGACTGTAACTAGTGAAGGCCTCAGCAGCAGAACACCTCAGATCTCCTCTAGTTTACTGGTTGTGCGCGGTTCTCCCCTAGGCCATCAATATCAAAATCCTGCATACTCCTTTAAAGGGAGTCTGTCATCAGTTTCACCTTTTTAACCCTTCCCATAGCTTTCTAGCAGCATTACAGTTGATAAAAACGTTACCTTTATAAGCAATCGTGGACTTATAAAACTGTCAAAAATCATCTTAGTAGGATATGCAAATGAGGGCTCGCAAGTGCCCAGAGGCGGCGTCAACCTTGTAGGTGCCCAGGCAGCTCTGCCTTATCGTCGCTTCCCCCCGCCCAGTCTTTCCCTCTGCCCGCCCATCCTTTCCCTCTGCCCGACCATCTTCTTACTACTTCTCTCGCCGAGATCCCGCGCCTGCGCACTGCGATGTCCATTCCTGGTACGGCATCACAGTAATTAATGCGCGTGCGCCGGCTAACTGCGAGTTAGCCGGCGCATGTGCATTAATTACTGTGATGCCGTACCAGGAATGGACATCGCAGTGCGCATGCGCCGGCTGACGGACTCAGCGCGCAGGCGCGGGATCTCGGCGAGAGAAGAAGAAAGAAGATGGGCGGGGGGAAGCGACGATAAGGCAGAGCTGCCTGGGCACCTGCAAGGTTGACGCCACCCCTGGGCACTTGCGAGCCCTCATTTGCATATCCTACTAAGATGATTTTTGGCAGTTTTATAAGTCCACGATTGCTTATTATAAAGGTAACGTTTTTATCAACTGTAATGCTGCTAGAAAGCTATGGGAAGGGTTAAAAAGGTGAAACTGTGATGACAGACTCCCTTTAAAAGCAAACTAAAACCTTTGCTATTTCTTTTTAATTGTATAGAAATGTTTTCCTGAAATATGCTTTTTACCATTCTCTTACTGAATCAGAACTCTATACCCCAAAGTAATAGTTACAGTTTCTTTTTTTGAAGCACTTAAAAACCAGTTCTAAATGGATTGTCATGTTTGAATGCAGCTCAGTTGCTACAGAAACAACAATACAGCTGAAACGCGAAAAATCTGAATATCGTGCAAAGTTCATTTATTTCAGTAATGCAACTTAAAAGGTGAAACTAACATACGAGATAGACTCATTACATGCAAAGACAGATATTTCAAGCCTTTATTTGGTATAATTTGGATGATTATGGCTTACAGCTTATAAAAATCCCAAAGTCACAATCTCAGGGTACCCTTTGCTCAGGGGGTATGGATTAATTAGCTGACTAGACTGTGACACTTTGAGCTTAGAATATTGAACCTTTTCACAAAATTTTAAGTTCCATTACTAAAATAAAAATGAACTTTTGCACGATATTCTAATTCTTCGAGTTTCACCTGTAGGTTACAGAAACAATTATCTGCTGCTGAAAAGATACATTGGTGTATGATTGAAATGAGGTCACACATTTAACTGCTAGCCTGCGAAGAACTATTATTCCTTCTGTATTCGACCGTGTCCGTATTTTGTTCCGCTAAATACACATTCATTCCATGTGTGCTCCATGTTGTTGTTTTTTTTCCCTATAGAAATTACTATTCTTGACCGCAATGCAGACTGTAATAAGACTTGTTATATTAGCAGAACAGCCACACAAATACCCCCAAAAAATTTCCAAATGCAGCCAGTGCTAGGCCCTCTCTACACTTGTGCCTTAGGCCTCACATCAGCTTTTTTGTATTTTTGGTGACAAGAGTGGCGTCTTCTGTTACCAGTGCTGTGGTCCAGGTTGTTTACATCTCTAACTCCTGAAATCTGCTGCTTCCTTTGCTTGTTTTCCATCAACCCTATGATCTTTTGCACTGGCTGCTCCTCCACTGCAACCTCCACTCACTAAAGTTTGATGCCTGCTGTAAAAGTCCCTGCCGGATTCCGTACCACTTATGCTGATGTCCTCTCAGAACACTGCAGGATTGCAGCATTGCAGTCAACGAGACACGGGCAACTGTGCATGTGCTAGCTCTCTGGCCTGAAATTATGGCTGCAAAGTGAGTTATATCAGTGATGACGCCCAAAGTTTCCTGGACCGGAAAAGAAGAGACTTATTTTTCCTGAGCAGGTCAGTGGAAGTATTGAAAAGAGGGAGTCCTGTGACTGCTGTGACAACCAAGTTTTGTGGCAAATATATCTTATATCTCATATGCAAGATTTACTTTTTTTTTTCTTAAATATAGAAATCCTGCAGTTTTCACACTGGCCACTGAGCCTTTGGATTGGTGGAACTTCTTGTTGTTTTAGAGATCTTGTTGTTTAAGAGATGCATGTAAAAACAATTGGGCTGCTGACCGTTCTGGGTTTTTTTCAGTTATTGAAACCAGAACCTGGAGCGGATTACAAAAATAGGTGTTTTCTCTGTCCTTTATAATTTCCCTCTGTGACGAATACCACACCTCGTGCCCGCTTGACGCCCCCTACATCGAGCTCACGAGACGCGGTATGGTCACGGGTTACCAAAAACGTGACGTTACGCCCTCCAGAGGAGCAGGTAAGGTCAGCTTGGTACACTTTACACAGACACCTCGTGTCCACGTGGGCACAGAGAGGCAACAAGCCGAGAGAGCCTTTGCACTGCCGCAGTGAAAACAGCGCTGTCTCAGCCCGGGTATCTGCCACCAGCTTCTCGTTTGATATAAACCCGGTCCGCTAACGGGATTATATAGGGTGAGAAACTAGGCCAAAACACAGACGTGGGGGATTCGTGATCCAGCTACAAGATGGCACAAGATTAAATTATATATTTAATCGCCGTAAGGGCACACTAGCTATAACCCAATATTCACAGAGAATATATACAGTGGTCTGAGGTTACAGATACAGGTTATATGGGTACAACAGGGTTAAGCAGAGCAAAAGTCAGTTACCGGGTTAGATGAAAGTTCTTTTTGGTTGTGGTGTGTTCTTTGCTGTAGTCACATGAAGGGCAGTGATCTCAGCTAGTTCCTGGGTCCCCCTAAACACATCACACGATGTGACCCTTCTTCAGAGAAAGACACGCCCGCTTGCTGGCACAAGCTTTTTAACCTGTAGCCAGCTCCTCCCCTACGGCCTTTGGGAGGGGACCACTCCCCCCTCTGCTGGACTGGCTGCACATGGTACCGTTAGTTGGTTTCTGTGGGGAGATATGTATATCTCCCTTCCCTGGCATCCCACTATCAAACCATGGGCACATTCCTCGTGGCCACCGGGACACAAATATGTATCCGGTTTGCGCCTGCGATGGCCAGGTGATTAGTAATTCCTTATGAAATGTAGGTGCCAACATGTCTGGGAGGTATCGTTGATCTTGAGCAAGAGCTGAGACCCCCTGCTGTGGGTTTTCCAGAAGATTTGGTTGCCTCCAAACTGGCTAGTTAAGGTGTGACATTATTCACCTGGGGCCTCCTTGAAGCCTGGACCCCTGGGGCTTTCTCCCTTGCTAGCTGACGATCAGATGGCTGGGGGGATGGGAACATATTTTGCATGTACACTGACTGTGTACAAGCCAAAAGGTGAATCAACTGACAATCAGGGCTGCCAGTGAATAATAATCTATATTCCTCACACCCTGTTACTTTTTAATTATCTCCAAAAACTGCATCAAAAATGTGAATGTGTGGCAGAGCCTTTCTAGGTCATACATTCACTGTAAACCTATTGCATGAGAGTCTATATTTGGGACTGATCAGTGTCTCTGTGGACACTCTTAATGTCTTAAAGTTTCCGATATTGATGACCTATCCTCAGAAGAAGCCTCTGACTCCCTCCAGCTCTTTAAAGGGCCAGTGCACGTGCACCCTAATATTCCCCAGCCTATGGCTGGCAATCCAAGGATACTTAAGTCACCTAACCTTTGGGAGGGTGCCTGAGCAATAGGTTCTAGCCCACTAGTGTCCTGCAAAGGTGTGCTGTTCTATGTTTGCCTGTGTACTGACTTTCACCTGTTTTCTGGATTTAACCCATCATGACCTGCCCTCTGTCTGATCTCCATTGGGACTGAACTGCCTGCCCTGACCTCAGGTTATTTATCAGATTGCACAAACTCTGCCTGCCCTGACCTTGGCCTGCCCGTACAGTGGTTTTGCCTGATCCCTGAGCACTTTGTTGCATCGTTGTCTCTTGACACCGTGGGTCAGCCGTCACTTGAACAGAGACTACTCCAGGAAGAAGTGGTCAGGTACTTTTCTTCCAGTGAAATACAGATCCCTGTCTAGGGGTTAAAGAGTGACGACCAGGATACCAATTTAGATAACTCCCTTAGGAGTGGCCTTAAGCCAAATCTGTTCAGTGGTAAAGCGGATACACATCCGCTTTGTAACAGTGATGCATATAGTTTGGTTGTAATATGTAGTGTTTGTAATTAGCTTCTGTATCCGGGTTTTCTTCCTAGGACTTCGCTAAGAAATTCATATTACTCAGTATTTTACAGTTTAAGTACAATTCTAATAACTCAGCATTAAAGGCTATGAACACCTTTGGCTGCAGTTTTAATGTTTGCATTGTACTTATTTTGGGCTTAAAAGCTTTTTTTCCAATTGATCTTTATTTTGAAAAAAAATTATCACAGCATTCAGTCCGAGAAGCTGCTCTGACGGCTTGTTCTGTAGCCCTTATCTCTACTTTTCTAACAACTCATAAACATTTAAATGTACTTCTTACTAATTTAGATATTTCAAGTCCTCAAAAAATGTACACCCACAACAGTTAGATGACCGCTTCATCTTTTTCACACGTGTATATTTATTACACCTAAAGTGTTTCAGATTTGAGAGCCGGACACAGATGTGCCAACTGTATGTATGTGTATATTTATGGATAGATATAGCAGCAGCACTGAAGTAAAAATGCAAAACTAGTGCGTGCAATCCAGACCCCAGACTACAGGTCAAAGGAATACGTTCTAGAAGAGATCACAGCACTTCAACCGCAATACTTGAAAACCGCTGACTTATTCTCACATGTCCACAAATATACGACATTTCTGCTCCCACCAGGAGCTTTTTTTCAAGCATACAGCCAGGTCCATAAATATTGGGACATCAACACAATTCTAACATTTTTGGCTCTATACACCACCACAATGGATTTGAAATGAAACGAACTAGATGTGCTTTAACTGCAGACTGTCAGCTTTAATTAAGGGTATTTACATCCAAATCAGGGGAACGGTGTAGGAATTACAACAGTTTGCATATGTTCCTACCACTTGTTAAGGAACCAAAAGTAATGAGACAGAATAATCATAAATCAAACTTTCACTTTTTAATACTTGGTTGCAAATCCTTTGCAGTCAATTACAGCCTGAAGTCTGGAACGCATAGACATCACCAGATGGTGGGTTTCATCCCTGGTGATGCTCTGCCAGGCCTCTACTGCAACTGTCTTCAGTTCCTGCTTGTTCTTGGGGCATTTTCCCTTCAGTTTTTTCTTCAGCAAGTGAAATGCATGCTCAATTGGATTCAGGTCAGGTGATTGACTTGGCCATTGCATAACAATCCACTACTTTCCCTTAAAAAACTCTTTGGTTGCTTTTGCAGTATGCTTTGGGTCATTGTCCATCTGCACTGTGAAGCGCGGTCCAATGAGTTCTGGATCATTTGGCTGAATATGAGCAGATAATATTGACCAAAACACTTCAGAATTCATCCTGCTGCTTTTGTCAGCAGTCACATCATCAATAAATACAAGAGAACCAGTTCCATTGGCAGCCATACATGCCCACGCCATGACACTACCACCACCATGCTTCACTGATGAGATGGTATGCTGAGGATCAAGAGCAGTTCCTTTCCTTCTCCATACTCTTCTCTTCCCATCACTCTGGTACAAGTTGACCTTGGTCTCATCTGTCCATAGGATGTTGTTCCAGAACTGTGAAGGCTTTTTTAGATGTTGTTTGGCAAACTGTAATCTGGCCTTCCTGTTTTTGAGGCTCACCAATGGTTTGCATCTTGTGGTGAACCCTCTGTATTCACTGTGGTGAAGTCTTTTCTTGATTGTTGACTTTGACACACATACACCTACCCCCTGGAGAGTGTTCTTGATCTGGCCAACTGTTGTGAAGGGTGTTTTCTTCACCAGGGAAAGAATTCTTCCGTCATCCACCACAGTTATTTTCCATGGTCTTCCGGGTCTTTTGGTGTTGCTGAGCTCACCGATGCGTTCCTCCTTTTTAAGAATGTTCCAAACAGTTGTTTTGGCCGCGCCTAATGTTTTTACTATCTCTCTGATGGGTTTGCTTTGTTTTTTCAGTCTAATGATGCTGATAGTGACAGCTCTTTGGATCTCATCTTGATAGTAGACCGCAACAGATTCCAAATGCAAATAGCAGACTTGAAATGAACTCTGGACCTTTTATCTGCTCATTGTAATTGGGATAATGAGGGAATAACACACATCTGGCCATAGAACAGCTGAGAAGCCAATTGTCCCATTACTTTTGGTCCCCTAACAAGTGGGAGGCACATATGCAAACTGTTGTAATTCCTACACCGTTCACCTGATTTGGATGTAAATACCCTCAAATTAAAGCTGACAGTCTGCAGTTAAAGCATATCTTGTTTGTTTGATTTCCAATCCATTGTGGTGGTGTTACTGTATGGAGCCAAAAATGTTAGAATTGTGTCGATGTCCCAATATTTATGGACCTGACTGTATATGTATATATGAGCCACAGTGCTGCCCTATGCTATTAACTTGTGTTCTCGTGAATTAAATTATCTTCCTTAGCTAAAGAGGCTCCAGAAATGCTTTGAGAATTATTTTTACTCTGCTGATAATTAGTGAGACCTCGTCCCTGTAGTATATTAAATTTGATGTTGCTCGTGTGAGGTCTCTTCCAAGATTCACACTAAGATTAACATATTATCAGCACGTTTTAATAAACACATGAACCGCTGACCTTTTAGTTTGAAGTGGCTGTGAACAGTAGTTTGTTCACATGTGGTTCTTCCACCAGGGGTGTATTTAATGATCTGTCACAGGCATAGGTTCATATTTGAGGGACTTGGGTAGGACATCCGCGGCTGTCCACTTATGTTTCTGGTGCCAGCAGCTGCCAGGCTTAGCTGATGGGTGGGGTGCCGGTTGTCAAACCTGGACCGATTTGGTATTATTGATTTATCATGAGTATAAGTCTGGGTAAGGGTACTTTCACACTAGCGGTTTTCTTTTCCGGCATAGAGTTCCATCCTAGGGGCTCTATACCGGAAAAGAACTGATCAGTTTTATCTTCATGCATTCTGAATGGAGAGCAATCCGTTCAGGAGGAATCAGGATGTCTTCAGTTCACTCTTTTTGACTCATCAGGACAGAGATAATACCGCAGCATGCTATGGTTTTATCTCCGGCCCAAAAAAACACTTGCCTGAATGCCATTTTTTTTTCCATAGGAATGTATTAGTGCCGGATCCGGCATTCAAAATACTGGAATGCCGGATCCGTCCTTCCGGTCTGCGCATGTGCAGACTGAAAAAAATTTGTAAAAAATAAATGCCGGATTCGTTTTTCCGGATGACACCGTAAGACAGATCCGGCATTTCAATGCATTTGTAAGACGGATCAGGGTCCTGATCCGTCTTACAAATGCCATCAGTTGGCATACGTTTTGACGGATCCGGCAGGCAGGTCCGGCAACTGCTTGCCGGATCACTCTGCCGCAAGTTTGAAAGTACCCTAAGTCATTGAAAATCCCCTTTAAAGTGATGAGGGGTTCTTGTAATCTTATTGCAATTTTGTTGAAAAAAAGGACTGGTCCATCAAGTCCAGTCTTTATACATCAGTTATACAACATTAATTGTTAATTATAACCCTCAATACCATTTGCTATTACATAAGCATCTCGCCCTTTTTTAAATGCTGACTTAGTGTCAGCCGCATTCTCTATATAGATGCCTAAATCCCCTTTCCACCAAACACAAAGAATACTTCCCCCTAGTCCTTTGTACAGTACATGGAAAGAGGTAATCATGTGCTGTTTGTATTGACTATACAGTATATATAATGTGTGTACTGTATATATAATAAAAGCGCCGACCTCTTTGGTGGCCAGGACCGGGAGGGCACATAGGATGGTGCTTTTTCTTAGAGTGTACATGAATGGTCACCTCTGCTGGATTGCAAGGTGGTCTGTAACACTAGGTACGAGCAGTGTATAATGTGATGGAAAAATGAACCAAGCCAGCAAAGGAAGCAATATGGATAATAACAATACATTAGTAAGTGCCTTGTATTAACTTTCTCTACATAATAACAACCCCATCACTGACTGTGTGCTTTTGCAGGTGCTGCCTAGCCATTAACCATGAAGACTGACTAAACATTTCAGCCCTGGTTAGTTAATTGGAGCCCTCTCGTCTTATACGGCTGCGTGGTACTTGTGCCATGTGGTCATACCATTAGGGTATATTTACACAGAAGATTTTGTCTGCCACATATCCCATGGCAGAATCTGCTATGCTGCTGTTTCTGCCTTGGGCTTTTATGTGGATTTTTGTCATGCTTTGCTATAGTCTGTCCATAGTGGATGCTCTGAATACCTTGGATATCTCTTCCAATTTGCTGCAGCCAAATGAGTATTGCTGAAGCAATCAAGTTGCTAGAGACAAGTAGCTAGTGATTTACGGTACTTTTTTAATCACTACATGCTAATGGTTCAAAGTGATTTTTCCTTCTTCTTTTTCCCTCCATAAAGTAAAAAAATCTCCTGCCAATAAAACCGCATGCGTAGCCGCCCTCCATTCATTTCTATGGGGCCGCCGAAAATAGCCAAACGCTGGCTCGGCTATTCCCGTCAGCCCCATAGAAGTGAATGGAAGTAGTGGCCGCCCAAGAGCGATGCGCTCCCATTAATTTCTATGGAGATTTTTATAATAGCTGAGTGCCACTCGGCTATTTTTGGCGGGCCAAAAGGAAGGCTTGGTAGTGGCAGCACACGTCGTCACTGCTGGCCACCACTTTGCCGGCTGCGTTTACGAGATAGGTGCAGACCCCTAGTGATATGCCCCCATTGTCTGAGATGGGAATAACCCTTTAATCTCTAGCAATTAAACCGCTCAAGCTGATGACTTGGCTGCCGCAATGTTGAAGTGGTTTTCAAGCAATTCAATGCATTCCCTATAGACGGCGAGTTCAGAGATTTTTTTTGTAATGTGATTAAAAAAAACCTAGGTGTAGCTTGAGCCCTTAGGGCCCATCCACACACAGTTTTTCACAGGTTGAATTTGGTGTGGTTGTTTCACCAAAAAGCCATGGAGCGGCCATCTTGTAATCACCTCTCATTGCTTTTAGTTGGGAGTCTGTGGTTTATGACCACGCCAAGAAAGGACGGGTCCTAACAGTGAACCATGGCGGCATCAATGGCAGTCCCGCCTCCCATTAACCTCCTCAGCCCCCAGTGCTTAAACACCCTGAAAGACCAGGCCACTTTTTACACTTCTGACCTACACTACTTTCACCGTTTATTGCTCGGTCATGCAACTTACCACCCAAATGAATTTTACCTCCTTTTCTTCTCACTAATAGAGCTTTCATTTGGTGGTATTTCATTGCTGCTGACATTTTTACTTTTTTTTGTTATTAATCGAAATGTAAAGATTTTTTTGCAAAAAAATGACATTTTTCACTTTCAGTTGTAAAATTTTGCAAAAAAAAAAACGAGATCCATATATAAATTTTGCTCTAAATTTATTGTTCTACATGTCTTTGATAAAAAAAAAAATGTTTGGGTAAAAAAAAAAATGGTTTGGGTAAAAGTTATAGCGTTTACAAACTATGGTACAAAAATGTGAATTTCCGCTTTTTGAAGCAGCTCTGACTTTCTGAGCACCTGTCATGTTTCCTGAGGTTCTACAATGCCCAGACAGTACAAACACCCCACAAATGACCCCATTTCGGAAAGTACACACCCTAAGGTATTCGCTGATGGGCATAGTGAGTTCTTAGAACTTTTTATTTTTTGTCACAAGTTAGCGGAAAATGATATTTTTTTTATTTTTTTTTCTTACAAAGTCTCATATTCCACTAACTTGTGACAAAAAATAAAAAGTTCTATGAACTCACTATGCCCATCAGGAAATACCTTGGGGTCTCTTCTTTCCAAAATGTGGTCACTTGTGGGGTAGTTATACTGCCCTGGCATTCTAGGGGCCCAAATGTGTGGTAAGGAGTTTGAAATCAAATTCTGTAAAAACTGACCAGTGAAATCCGAAAGGTGCTCTTTGTAATATGGGCCCCTTTGCCCACCTAGGCTGCAAAAAAGTGTCACACATCTGGTATCTCCGTACTCAGGAGAAGTTGGGGAATGTGTTTTGGGGTGTCATTTTACATATACCCATGCTGGGTGAGAGAAATATCTTGGCAAAAGACAACTTTTCCCATTTTTTTATACAAAGTTGGCATTTGACCAAGATATTTATCTCACCCAGCATGGGTATATGTAAAAAGACACCCCAAAACACATTCCTCAACTTCTCCTGAATACAGAGATACCAGATGTGTGACACTTTTTTGCAGCCTAGGTGGGCAAAGGGGCCCATATTCCAAAGAGCACCTTTTGGATTTCACAGGCCATTTTTTACAGAATTTGATTTCAAACTCCTTACCACACATTTGGGCCCCTAGAATGCCAGGGCAGTATAACTACCCCACAAGTGACCCCATTTTGGAAAGAAGAGACCCCAAGGTATTCGCTGATGGGCATAGTGAGTTCATGGAAGTTTTTATTTTTTGTCACAAGTTAGTGGAATATGAGACTTTGTATGAAAAAAAATAAAAAATCACCATTTTCCACTAACTTGTGACAAAAAATAAAAAATTCTAGGAACTTGCCATGCCCCTCACGGAATACCTTGGGGTGTCTTCTTTCCAAAATGGGGTCACTTGTGGGGTAGTTATACTGCCCTGGCATTTTCCAGGGGCCCTAATGTGTGGTAAGTAGGTAAATGACCTGTGAAATCCGAAAGGTGCTCTTTGGAATGTGGGCCCCTTTGCCCACCTAGGCTGCAAAAAAGTCACACATGTGGTATCGCCGTATTCAGGAGAAGTTGGGGAATGTGTTTTGTGGTGTCATTTTACATATACCCATGCTGGGTGAGAGAAATATCTTGGCAAAAGACAACTTTTCCCATTCTTTTATACAAAGTTGGCATTTGACCAAGATATTTATCTCGCCCAGCATGGGTATATGTAAAATGACACCCCAAAACATATTCCCCAACTTCTCCTGAATACGGAGATACCACATGTGTGACACTTTTTTGCAGCCTAGGTGGGCAAAGGTGCCCAAATTCCTTTTAGGAGGGCATTTTTAGACATTTGGATACCAGACTTCTTCTCACGCTTTGGGGCCCCTAAAATGCCAGGGCAGTATAAATACCGCACATGTGACCCCATTTTGGAAAGAAGACACCCCAAGGTATTCAATGAGGGGCATGGCGAGTTCATAGAAAAAAAAATTTTTGGCACAAGTTAGCGGAAATTGATTTTTTTGATTTTGTTCTCACAAAGTCTCCCTTTCCGCTAACTTGGGACAAAAATTTCAATCTTTCATGGACTCAATATGCCCCTCAGCGAATACCTTGGGGTGTCTTCTTTCCAAAATGGTGTTATTTGTGGGGTGTTTGTACTGCCCTGGCATTTGAGGGTCTCCGCAATCATTACATGTATGCCCAGCATTAGGAGTTTCTGCTATTCTCCTTATATTGAGCATACAGGTAATAAGATTTTTTTTTTCCGTTCAGCCTCTGGGCTGAAAGAAAAAAATGAACGGCACAGATTTCTTCATTCGCATCGATCAATGTGGATGAAAAAATCTCTGCCAAAAAAAGAAAAAGGACATAGGAGCTCCGCCCAACATCCATACCCACTTAGCTCGTATGCCCTGGCAAACCAGATTTCTCCATTCACATCAATCGATGTGGATGAATAAATCATTGCCGGGATTTTTTTTTTTATATATACAAAGTGTTTGCCAAAGTATATGAACACCGCCACCTCCTCAGCTCATATGCCTCGGCAAACGTATCTTTTACTGCAGAGGAGAAATCTCGTCTTGCAGCGCCGCATACACCGACTTGCGTGTAATCTGACAGCAGCGCAATGCTTCTGTCCGAATGCACATCAGTGCTGCAGCTAGTCGATCGGTTGGTCCACCTGGAAGGTAAAAAAAACAAAACAAAAAAGAAAAAACCAGGCCGCAACGCAATAACTTTAGAACAGAACATATTAACTTTTTTTTAACTTTTTAAACTTTTTTACTTACCGGTAATTTTTTTTTTGTTTAGTTTTTTTTACCTTTATAGAACAAACCTCTCCTTCCCCATGGGACAATGTGCAAAGCGCAAATCGCCCAAAGATGTGGCAAAGTACGTTATGCACTTTATCCCAGGTGAAAGGAGAGGTTTGCAGCAGCTGTGAGTAAAAGGGCCCTAATAGCCCTGTGTGCCTGTCCTGTGAGATGCAATCCCTATGCTAGGTGTACCTGTGTGTGGTACTTCCGGAAACACTCACCAAAGCATAGGGCAGGGTGGTCAGGACAGTCAGGACAGAAATAGCGGGTGTCACGCCTTATTCCACCCCTGCTACAGACACGACATCTTTTTCGGGGTGACGGTTGGGTTGAGGTACCAGGAACGACACTGAGGAAATGTCGCTCGTGTAGACGGCTAACTACACTGGTGGATGGGGCCACGGAACCTCCTGGATATAGGAGGTTCTCGATGATCTCTTCCTGGAATTTGAGGAAGGATCCTGTTCTCCCAGCCTTACTGTAGAGAACAAAACTATTATACAGCGCCAATTGAATTAAATATACAGACACCTTCTTATACCAGCGTCTGGTTCTGCGGGAAACTAAATACGGAGACAACATCTGGTCATTGAAGTCCACCCCTCCCATGAGCGCATTATAGTCGTGGACACAGAGGGGCTTTTCAATGACACGGGTTGCTCGCTCAATTTGGATTGTCGTGTCTGCGTGAATGGAGGAGAGCATGTAAACGTCACGCTTGTCTCTCCATTTCACCGCGAGCAGTTCTTCGTTACACAAGGCAGCCCTCTCCCCCCTTGCAAGACGGGTGGTTACAAGCCGTTGGGGGAAGCCCACGCGACTAGTTCGCGCGGTGCCACAGGCGCAAATCCGTTCTAGAAACAAATGCCTAAAGAAGGCCACACTTGTGTAAAAATTGTCCACATAAAGATGGTACCCTTTGCCGAATAAGGGTGACACCAAGTCCCAGACTGTCTTCCCACTGCTCCCCAGGTAGTCAGGGCAACCGACCGGCTCCAGGGTCTGATCTTTTCCCTCATTGATCCGAAATTTGTGGGTATAGCCTGTGGCCCTTTCACAGAGCTTATACAATTTGACCCCATACCGGGCACGCTTGCTTGGGATGTATTGTTTGAAGCCAAATCGCCCGGTAAAATGTATTAGGGACTCGTCTACGCAGATGTTTTGCTCGGGGGTATACAAATCTGCAAATTTCGGGTTGAAATGGTCTATGAGGAGCCGAATTTTGTGGAGCCGGTCAAAAGCTGGGTGGCATCTGGGACGGGAGGTGGTGTTGTCGCTAAAATGCAGGAAACGGAGGATGGCCTCAAATCGTGCCCTGGACATAGCAGCAGAGAACATGGGCATGTGATGAATCGGGTTCGTGGACCAATATGACCGCAATTCATGCTTTTTTGTCAGGCCTATGTTGAGGAGAAGGCCCAAAAAAATTTTAAGTTCGGAAACTTGGACTGGTTTCCACCGGAAAGGCTGGGCATAAAAGCTTCCCGGGTTGGCGGATATAAATTGTGTGGCATACCGGTTTGTCTCTGCCACGACTAAGTCCAAGAGCTCCGCAGTCAAGAACAGCTCAAAAAATCCCAGGGCCGAACCGATTTGAGCCGTCTCAACCCGAACTTCAGACTGGGCGGTGAAAGGGGGAACTACTGGTGCGGCTGAAGTTGGTGACTGCCAATCAGGGTTTGCCAGCACCTCAGGGATTCTAGGGGCTCTACGGGCCTGTCTGTGCGGTGGCTGCGACGGGGTAACTACTGCACGTGCCACCGTACCAGCTTCAACTGCCCTTCTGGTGCTCGCCACGTCACCATGTTGTACGGCAGTGCTGGTACTAGGTCCAGGGAGGGCTGCGCTGCTGGTGTATGCCTCACCACGTGATCCGACAGCGACAGCCCCACTCTGCTGCTCTTGAAGCGGATCCTGCATAACCTGTGGTCTAGCGACACGGGGCCGGGTACGCCTGGTGCTGCCAGGGACCTCAACCTCCTCGTCCGAACTTTGGGTCAGAGAGCCACTGCTTTCTACAGGTTCATATTCTGACCCGCTAGATTCGTCAGATGAGGGTTCCCACTCCTCATCCGACTGGGTCAGAATCCTGTAGGCCTCTTCAGAAGAATACCCCCTGTTTGACATTTTGGACTACTAAATTTAGGGGTATTCCCTGAGACTACCCAAGA
Organism: Bufo bufo; assembly: GCF_905171765.1. NCBI lineage: Eukaryota > Metazoa > Chordata > Amphibia > Anura > Bufonidae > Bufo > Bufo bufo. The sequence goes on from NC_053391.1 coordinate 450,558,717, forward strand.
AAAAAAGCAAGCCTGTCTTACAAAGGGGAGGCTAGTGAAGTACCGGAGGCCGCTGCGGTTGATAAAAAATATCAAAACTGATTTTTTTATCGCCGCAGTGCGTGTAAAATGAATGTGCAGTGATCAAAAAAAAATATATTTTTGTCACTGCGGTGGGGCGGGCGTGGGTGAACGCACGTGTGGGCGACCGATCAGGCCTGATCGGGCAAACACTGCGTTTTGGGTGGAGGGCGAGCTAAGGTGACACTAATACTATTATAGATCTGACCGTGATCAGTTTTGATCACTTACAGATACTATAAAAGTACAAATGCTGATTAGCGATACGCTAATCAGCGAATAAAAGTGACTGCGGTGGGCTGGGCGCTAACTGACGCTAACTACCTAACCAAGGGGCCTAAACTATCCCTAAAACCTAACAGCCAATACTAGTGAAAAAAAAGTGACAGTTTACACTGATCACTTTTTTTCCTTTCACTAGTGATTGACAGGGGCGATCAAAGGGGTGATCAAAGGGTTAATTGGGGTGCAGGGGGGTGATCTGGGGCTAAGGTGTAGTGTTTGGTGTACTCACAGTTCAGTCTGCTCCTCTGCTGGATCCAACCGACGAAAAGGACCAGCAGAGGAGCAGAGAAGCCATATAACAGATCATATTTACTAATATGATCTGTTGTATGACTTGTGATTGGATTTTTTGAAAATCGCCAGCCTGCCAGCCAATGATCGTTGCTGGCAGGCTGGTGACGAACTTCTTCTTTAACTTTTGCCGGCCCGCGATGCGCATGCGCGGGCCGGCTTGGAGCGAAATCTCGCGTCTCGCGAGATGACGCGTATATGCGTGATTGTGCGCAGCGCTGCCACCTCCGGAACGCGAATCTGCGTTAGGCGGTCCGGAGGTGGTTAAAGAGTTTGTGTGGCCTCCCAGAGCTTTTTTTTTTTTCCCCAGATGGGGATCGCCATTGAATAATTTTTATGATTCATTCTGCAGCATTCTTAGGACCCTTTTACGTGGACTGAGGGCTGCATTAACATCCGCTGTCCCCCTAGAAAATCATTGTTCCTGCGCAGCAGATCACTGTTTAGACAGCTACATCTGCTGCACAGAAATGCAGATTTTTGGTGACAGGATCACCCCATAACGAGCGTTTGCGTGTTCATCAGGTGACCTCCGGCAATTATCGGGAAGAGGCATTTCTATAAACTCATGCCAGATTAATGGCCTGACCTTCAATGAGATTTGAGTTGCTTTCCTAGTAGCTCGTGTACACAGACAGAGATGTATGACATGCAGGCACAGGTGTAGGCATCTCCGGCCTCCTACCTGGCTGATGTTCAGCCATCATCTGATCATTACCTAATGTAATATGGAAACCTAATCCTGTTCTCTGCTTCACTGCCCTAGTGCAAACAAACTCCTTGGCTGCTCCTTGTATCCATTCCTTGAATCTTCTGCATATGTCGTTTGCCAAGAGATTTTGTTTGTTGACTCTGGGTCATAAGACATTTGCAATTATTTTCTTATCCAGCCTGTAATGGCGGTACAGCCAGGAGTGTTAACATTGGCAAATGCATCTTCTGATTAGTAACTGTTCTCCACCTAAAATGACTAATAATGCAGGCATGGCATCGGATATTTTGAGAGACGGGTAGTTAGAGAATATGGATTATTTTTCCACCACATGAAAAGCTGCATATAATAAAAGTGAACTGGCAGCAGAGATTCTATTTAGTGTGGGATTATATCTGATGTAAGGCAGGGGCTACATGGCAGTTTCTCCTGGGCCTCCCTTGGCATGTGCCTGAGATTGCTGTGTAGCGGTTGCTGGGTTAATCAGTCAATCAGTTAATCAGCCAGTGCTAGGCAATTTTCGGAGCTCTCATTGGAATAAATGGACGGTGGCCACGCCTGCATGGTGCACCCTCCAGGTCTTTGAAGGCTCTGTTGTAAGCATAGTGTGGGTCCCAGAGGTTGGACCCACACCTGTAAAGCATCGGGGGCATATCCTAGCGATATGCCCCAATGTTTGAAATGGGAATAACCCTTTAAATCTCTAAAAACCCTTTTAACTCCTTGGGACCTCTGATGTCATACTGGCATGGAATTCAGATCCTACTTCTCCTCTCCCTGCACGCTGCCAACACATCTACTGCGGCCCCCCTGCTCTTCCCATAGACTTAGATGAGAGATGCACCTACTGTATATGTAACACCCCCTTAGCCTGCGGTATCTCAGGCTAGAGAGCATCTAGAGCTGCTATCCGGTTTCCTTTTGTAGCTGAGATTCTACTGTCCGGCTGAGGTCTGGTTTTGTCACTATGCAGGGGACAGATTGAGACCTTTCACTGTGAGATTGCTTGAAAGTCCTCTTTCTTGCCTTATTACCCCAGACTACCCAATAAATTTAGACAAAACATTATTTTGCTGTAATCAATGTGACAGGACCTATATTCTTTGTAAAATCTTGAAGAATACATTCCTTCTCCTCACGTTTTGCACACTTTGTGCTCTACAGGGAGATTTCCATTTTATTTTCCGATTATCCAGTGCTAGTTCTTGGAACTCTTGAAACGTGTGATACATTAGTGGTTGGAAAATATATCCTACTGACAAGCCTGCGATAATGAATACAGTAGCTGACAATGCTGTATAATTATTAGCAATTCTAGAATGTTTTCGCTGTTCCTTGCGTGTTGGGCTCATGTACGCAAACTTATTTTTTTTGTGGCCCGTATGCGGAACCATTCACTTCAATGGGTCCGCAAAAAAAAAAAAGTTACTCCGTGTGCATTCCGTTTCCGTATGTCCGTATTTCCATTCCGCAAAAAAATAGAACATGTCCTATTATTTTCCGCATTACGGACAAGGACAGTACTGTTCTATAAATGGCCATCTGTTCCGTTCCGCAAAATACGGAATGCACACGGATGTCATCCGTTTTTTGCGGACCGCAAAATAAGTACGGTCGTATGCATGAGCCCTTAGTTTGATTTCATTCTATCAGCAAGTTCAGAGCTGCCCAAATGTTTTCCACTCCGAGCTTATCTCCGCTTCCTTGTTATCTTGCCTGTGTTGCATTCATAAGATCAGTGAAAGATAATTTAGTGCTGAGGCCATGTGGTCTTTGTGAAACGAGGTACGGTAGTTACTAGTATAAAGGTACAAAGACTGTATATTCACTGAATAAGGCGTTACTGGAACATAAAGACCTGAGACAGAGAGAAATGCAGACAGGATTTGTGCACAACAGATCTCATTAAACATTTAGCAACGGCAGAGTTGATCCCTAATTGGATGCTGTTGCATGTCCTCATCGGTACAACGTCAATTACTGCAGCGATTATGTAACATGATGCCGCTAATAGGAAAACACCTGTGCCCGGCCAGTACACCAATTACACCATAAAACTGAAGACCTTTTCGCTTCGCCCTCCTTTTGCATGTCTATACTTGATGAGTCATCTAAAATATTGGAACTTTTGATATTTAAGAACTCTTTTGAAAGTGAGCCTCCAATTCATTTGTACAGTAGGACTGCAATTCTGCACAGATGAATTTTACATATTTAACGCTGGAAGCTCAGTCTTGGTGTTAATGGGTTTCTAAATCCCCTGCTTTCGTTTACACAACCATGGAGATAAATATAAGGATATTTTTTGTCTGACGGATGCCATATAGAGGATACCATAGAGTTCCATTGTTAAAAAAATAAAATAAAATAGTCTGTATGTAATTGAGCACCCATAGGATAAAAAGGGAGATTTGCACGTTAAGGCAAAAATCTGCAGCACTGCATAATTCTATGCAGAACTGAATCTGAGATGGCTCCTGCTTGGTACTGGAAAGGTGTAACTAGTAAAGCAGGCCTGGGTGAATCTTTTCCAGATATAGGAGTCATGACATGACTAATGTAAAAATGCAAATCATACATCATGTAGTACATGGCAGCCTCTTTCTAAAACAGCAACAACCAGTCCTAGGCTGATGCTCCAGCATTGCAATGGAGGAACAGAGATCGGTGTAAAAAGCAGGTCTTTTTAAATGACCCCCAATATGTACACCTGATGAAATCTATCATGGGTTACACAGCGGTACCAATACACCTTGCGATAAATGAAAGAACCAGCTGGTGCTACCGCATCCAGGGTTTCGCTGGTGTGTTGTGATTTCTCCTGGAACCAGAACAGGGTGGTTGTGATGATAAAGCAAACAGAATAACCACATAAACAGGGCATAGTAACTGCCCATGTGAAATCCCCAGAAGGGGGCGCTGTGCTGGCCTGTAAGACCTAGCCATCCAAATGGTAAACTTGTGCTATCACACATTAGTTATTCTTACATTGTGCCCCCCTCACTGTAGTAATGTCCACATTGTGCCCCCACACAGTGGTAATGTCCACATTGTGCCTTCTCATAGTAGTAATGTCTAAATTGTTCCCCTCACAGTAGTTATGCCCACATTTTGTTCCCTCACAGTACTTCTGTCCACATTGGACCCCTTCACAGTAGTAATATCCCCATTGTGCCCCCTCACAGTACTGTTCACATTGTGCCCCTTTCACTGTAGTTAGCCCACATTGTGTCCCCTCACAGTAGTAATATAAAATCCACATTGTGCCCCCTCATGGTACTGTTCACATTGTGCCCCCTTTTACTGTAGTCAGCCCACATTGTGTCCCCTCACAGTAGTAATGTCTATATTGTGTACCTCACAGTACTAATGCCCACATTTTGCCCCCTTACATTAGTAAAAAAACAACAACCTGAATACTCACCTGATTATCGGCACATCTTGCGTCTCTCGCCCCTTGTGCCATCGCCTCTCCCCCCTTGTGCCATCGCCTCTCCCCCCTTGTGCCATCGCCTCTCCCCCCTTGTGCCATCGCCTCTCCCCCCTTGTGCCATCGCCTCTCCCCCCTTGTGCCATCGCCTCTCCCCCCTTGTGCCATCGCCTCTCCCCCCTTGTGCCATCGCCTCTCCCCCCCTTGTGCCATCGCCTCTCCCCCCCTTGTGCCATCGCCTCTCCCCCCCTTGTGCCATCGCCTCTCCCCCCCTTGTGCCATCGCCTCTCCCCCCCTTGTGCCATCGCCTCTCCCCCCCTTGTGCCATCGCCTCTCCCCCCCTTGTGCCATCGCCTCTCCCCCCCTTGTGCCATCGCCTCTCCCCCCCTTGTGCCATCGCCTCTCCCCCCCTTGTGCCATCGCCTCTCCCCCCTTGTGCCATCGCCTCTCCCCCCCTTGTGCCATCGCCTCTCCCCCCCCTTGTGCCATCGCCCCCCCCCCCCTTGTGCCATCGCCTCTCCCCCCCCCCCTTGTGCCATCGCCTCTCCCCCCCCCCTTGTGCCATCGCCTCTCCCCCCCCCCTTGTGCCATCGCCCCCCCCCCCCCTTGTGCCATCGCCTCTCCCCCCCTTGTGCCATCGCCTCTCCCCCCCTTGTGCCATCGCCTCTCCCCCCCCTTCTTGTGCCATCGCCTCCCCCCCCCCCCTTGTGCCATCGGCTCTCTCCCCCCCTTCCCCTTGTGCCATTGTCTCTGCTCCCCTTGTGCCCTCCTGCCCCTCCTCCTGACACCCAGAGTGCACAGCATCATTGGTTGCTATGACGCTGTAGACTCTGGGTGCCCGGCCATAGTCGTGCACCCACCCCCTCGGTGTCGCCAGCTTACGTTTCCAGCAGGGATGCCGCCGACACTCAATCGTTCTGCACTGCTCTGGGCCGGACGTCACACAGCGCGTCTGGTTACAGCGTGCGTACGTCAGGAGGTCAGTGCAGCTCGGGACAGTGGACGTGCTGTGGAGTGTCCGGAGGCCCCCTGCTGGAAAGGTGAATATTCCAAGTGCATTGCGGGCCAGCTGGAGACCACAGAGCGGGAATAATAGCAAGCGCTTCAATCCCGCCCCGTAGTGACGTGGCACAAACGAATCCGCGATGCAAAAAATTTGCATAGAAGATTTTTCTGTGTCGAATTACTCGATTTAATCGAGTACTTGTTGCAACCCTACTAGCAAGTGATTGTTAGTAGTTAAATTTTACCCATCATTTCAATCGTTTTCGTGGAAATCATCTGTTTTCAATAATATTTTCTTGTCCTGTATGTTTTTAACATTACATTTTCAAGGCTAATATTACTGAATGGCTATAACGTAATTGATCTTCTCTATTACTCCTACAACATTACATTTTTAGCAATCTTTGGTTTTTACATTACATCTCCTCTAGTACCCACCCATAGGAAATTTGCACATTTGTTTTGCTCTTGTATGGCAAGCCTCCCTTTGTCATAACATTATTTGTGTCTGTCAGAAGAATGACCCACGGACACCATGAATAGATACAAATATGACTAGAAGCCAGGACTATGTGGTTTCTATAAACACAAGTGGTTTGGTCCCGTAGCTGCAGCATTTCTTGTGCTCTAACCAAACTAGTTTGTCAGGTTCCCCCTTCTTGAGCCGTACCTAGTGTAGTCCTTTGGGCATTTCATTGTGAGAGGAACTTGCAAGTGCTCCAGTCCTCCCCGCTGACAACATGCACTATCCAATGTGCCTTTTTTTATGGACTTTTCTCTTTTTCCACAGCGTGTCCTTGCACAGAGGCAACTGTAGGCCAATACGGTTCGAACCTCCAATGTTGGACTTCCACGAACAGTAAGTACACGGGACTTCTCCTTATTTCTAATGATTTCCAGCTTGTGTTATGGCTGGTTGTGTGCTAGCTCAGCTGCTTTCACATAAGTCCTTACACAGTATTACATCACTTGGTGACTTATTCCGTGCTATTATGGTTTTTACGTAGTGCGGATGTTTATTGATTAGATCTGGATGGGTGACTTTTTTTTAAATCAATGGACTTGTATCTAGTCAGTACATCGAATTGTGTGTTCTTTTTATTTGCCTTGTGTTTGAGCTGATAAAGCTAAAAGAGCATGACAAAGCAAAGCTGCGAGCAGCACTTTCTACACAGATGACCAGACACATGGCAGCTTTGTTAACTGCACCCCAACACCCCAGCGCTAGTCCATGCTGTGTGATGCCACCTCCGTGGACATGCCATCTGCTGTCATTGTTTTACTATTGCCTCATGTAGGTGGTCTCACCCTTAGTGAGGACCTGTTTCCATTTGCCATGCTTGTTGATACCATTTAGTGTGTATTTTGTGTAAGAAGATGTAAACTTATATACTGTATACATTCTTGTATAGGGGCATTCCTCTGTCATTTTTGTAATGCTTATGAACTCAAGCAGAACAATCATGCATTAAGCCTCATTCACGTGTCCGTGCCTAAATCCCTGAAAAGGTGTTCAGTGATGCCTCCGTGAAGATGTCCGTGATAGATCCGTGTGTCAGTTTTTTTGCTGTCCGCGTGTCATCCGTGTTTCACTGACACTGCACAGCTGAAAAATAGTTTTCACAGCATCTCTTCCTAATGATCTATGAAACGCGGATGGCATCCGTGTTGCATCCGTGTTTTTCACAAACCCATAGACTATAATGGACATGATGGACAAAATAGAGCATGTCCGTGTTTTCTGTGAATCACTAACGTATGAATGAGGCTTTATACTTTATAATAATATTTATATCATAGCCTGCAAGATGCGGCAAAGAATATGACATGTCTTGTCTTGACTCAGAAGCCCTACCGTGTGCTTCTGAGTCCGTGCTTCTGCACCACAAAAGATAGGCCATGTCCTGTCTTTGGCCACAACATGCGGATGATGGATCATTAAAGCCACGGCCAGTGTCCATGTTTTGCGGATCCTCGGTTAGTGTGAATGCACCCTTTGCATACATCACGCTAACATGATATGCATCTGACAGGAGTCTAGTGGAGTAAAGGTATGGGATTGTTTTCTGTTTGGGTAATATACTCCAGAGTAACAGATTTTTGGAGGCCCTGTTTCATATACCTCCCAGTTCTCTCTTTTTGGTTGTTACTTTAAGCACTTTATTTGTATCTAGTTTTGAGCATAGATACATTCCTCCCGATTGTGTTTCTGGATAGCCCAGTAAAATGTAGCAAAACGTGTTTCTGCTGTGGCTGGAACGTATGCTCAGAAATAGATAGTATGACATCACGGTACAGCTCTGACCATGTCTTATGTGAAGACGAATGTACAAGGGAGTAGTGCTGATTATTTTGTCATTATATTTTTTCAAGTGGTTTGAAGTCAAACAATAGAAAAAGGTGTAGTGCTGATTATTTTGTAATATTATATTTTTCAAGTGGTTTGAAGTCTAAAACAATAGAAAAAGGTGTTTAATACATTCTTACATCAAGTTTTATGGTTTTCTAATGAGAATGGAAGGAACAGAGTACAAATATTGGCAGCAGGTTGTACACTGTTGTATATAAAAAGCCATTGTTGTTCCTCAGAAGCAATATAAAAAGTTGCTTTAGGGTATAAATATATGTCTGCCGTAATAATACGCAGTTAAATAGCACTTTGTGGTCAAGGCAGATGCAGGAGGCAAGGGAGAAGAAAACAGAACATCTAAGGGAGCCACTCGCAGGATGTGAAGACAAATGTTCTGTCTAGAAGGACAATCTGGACAACCAGGACTGCATGCTCATGGATTCCCTAAAAGTATCCTAGAGATACCTCGAAAATGTGGTTTGAGAACATAGTCAAGTGATGTAAAGAAACCTAGGAGTGAATGATAAGTATAATTATTTGAGTTGTCCATATCAAAACTAGTCCTAAAGAACTGTTGTGGAGAAGTTTCAAGAAAGGCTATGGTCATTGCAGGAATGCAGACCCCACATGTATTGCCATTGAGTGTGACTTCATCAGGACTGATCGCAATCTTTGAACCATGTGGGGGTCTTTTGGCTCTGTTCTGGATCTATGATATGGTTTGTAAACAGCCACACACGTGGATAAAAAGTTGTCTATGCTGAACATGCCAAAGAGCTGAGCAGCTACACACATGGACAAAACTGTTACCCTTCTGTGAAAGAAAAATCCACAATGGTCACTGAAACAACTTGAAACTGACATAAGTAATAATAAATAATAATAAAAAAAATACTGAAAATCAGACATTGCTTTTGAATTGTGGTTCAACAGAATAATTCATAAAACAAACTAATGAAACTGGCCTGGACCAAAATGGTGGTACACCTAACATAATATTTTGTTGCACAACCTTTTGAGGCAATCACTGCAATCGGGCGATTTCTGTAACTCTCAATGAGACTTTTGCACCTGTCCAGAGGTATTTTGACCCACTCCTCGTGAGCAACTTGCTCCAGCTGTTTAAAGTTTGAAGGGGGCCTTCTCCAGACTGCATGTTTCAGCTCCTTCCACAGATGTTCAATAGGATTTAGATCAGGACTCCTAGAAAGCCACTTCAGAATAGTCCAATGCTTTGCTTTTATCTATTATTGGATGTTTGTCATTATCCTGTTGGAGGACCCATTTCCCTGCGAATGACACCAAGCTTTCTGACACCGGGCAGCACATTTCTCTCCAGAATGCCTTGATAATCTTGTGATTTATGGTACCCTGCTCACATTCAAGACACCCTGTGCCAGATGCTGAAAAGGAGCCCCAAAACATAGCAGAGCCTCTTCCATGTTTCATACTAGGTACAATGTTCTTCCGTATGCTTCATTTGTGTCTGTGAACATAGAGCTGATGTGACTTGCCAAAAAGCTCCAGTTTTGTCTCATCTGTCCAAAGGATATTCTCCCAGAAGCTTTGTGTGCCTGTCAATATGCATTTTGGCAAATTCGTCTTGCTTTTTATGATTTGCTTTCAATTGTGGTTTACTCCTCGGTCATCTTCCATTAAGTCCACTTTAGCTAAGACAGCGACAGATGGTGCTCTCTGACACTGTTGTACCTTGACCTTGAAGGTCACCTCTAATCTCTTTGGAAGTTGTTCTGTGCTCTTTGGTTACCATTTGTATTATCCATATCTTCAATTTTCCTCCGGTGGCCAACATCTAGGGAGGTTGGTTACAGTACCATAGACCAGGGGTGGCCAACCAGCCGCTCTCGAGCTACATGCGGCTCTTTGCCTCTTCAAGTGCGGCTATAGCGGTGGAGCTGGGAAGAAGTCAGGCCAGCACACTCTCCACCCCATGCTCAGATCTCCTTTCCTGATAGGGCACCATTACTACTCTGCAGCTCCAGCTCGCTCGCCACTACGTCCTGATGCGCACCGTGTCAGAACGTAGTACATGGAGACGCGCACTATGACCTGACGATGTGCGCATCAGGTCACAGTGGAGACCATGTCAGACCTGCAGAGTAGCAGGTGCCTGATCAGGAGCTGGTGCCCGATCAGGAGAGGTAGGCGATTTCTTTAAATTATAGAATTGAGCATGGGGGTCTGATCTGAGCATGGGGGAAGGGAAATTTTATCTGAGCAATGGGGGTCTCTGGTCTGAGCATGGGGTGGGTCTGGTCTGAGCATGGGGGGGGGGGGGGTCTGACACTGGAGACCATGTCAGATCTGCAGAGTAGCAGGTGCCTGATCAGGAGAGGTAAGCGATTTCTTTAAATTATAGAACTGAGCATTGGGGGGGTCTGGTTTGAGCATGGGGGGGTCTGGTCTGAGCATTGGGGGGGTCTGGTCTGAGCATTGGGGGGGTCTGGTCTGAGCATGGGGGGGGGGTGTCTGGTCTGAGCATGGGGGGGGGGTGTCTGGTCTGAGCATTGAAGGGGGGGGTCTGGTCTGAGCATTGAAGGGGGGGTCTGGTCTGAGCATTGAAGGGGGAGGGTCTGGTCTGAGCATTGGGGGGTGGGTCTGGTCTGAGCATTGAAGGGGGGGGTCTGGTCTGAGCATTGGAGGGGGGGGGGTCTGGTCTGAGCATTGATGGGGGGGTCTGGTCTGAGCATTGATGGGGGGGTCTGGTCTGAGCATTGAAGGGGGGGGGGGGGTCTGGTCTGAGCATTGGGGGGTCTGATTTGGAGGTCTGATGAGGATTGGGGATCTTAGTTGGAGGTCTGATGAGAAAAAATTTTTTTTTTCTTCTGCTAATGAAAAATAAGAAAAAACCTCAGATCGGATGAAAAATATAATTTTTTCTTATTTTTCTCCGCTAAAACCTAGGTGCATCTTATAGGGCGTGACCGTGTCAATTCAGACCTGCGGTTTGCGGCTTTTAGCTGTGGTTGCGGCGGCTGGCGGCGGTGCCATCGGGTCCCCGTGCGGCTGATTTTTTTTTTAATAAAAACTGTGCTAAATAAACCATTTTTTGTCACCTTACATCACAAAAAGTAAGCGATCAAAAAGTCACACGCACCCCAAAATAATGCTAATCAAACCGTCATCTCATCCCGCAAAAATCATACCCTACCCAAGATTATCACCCAAAAACTGAAAAAATTATGGCTCTCAGACTATGGAAACACTAAAACATGATTTTTTTGGGCTTAAAAAATGAAATCATTGTGTAAAACTTACATTAAAAAAAAAAAGTATACATATTGGGTATCGCCGCGTCCGTGACAACTTGGTCTATAAAAATACCACATGATCTAACCTGTCAGATGAATGTTGTAAGTAGCAAAAAATAAAAATGGTGCCAAAACAGCTATTTCTTGTTACCTTGCCTCACAAAAAGTGTAATATAGAGCAACTAAAAATCATATGTACCCTAAACTAGTACCAACAAAACTTCCACCCTATCCCGTAGTTTCTAAAATGGGGTCACTTTTTTGGAGTTTCTACTCTAGGGGTGCATCAGGGAGCTTCAAATGGGACATGGTGTCAAAAAAACCAGTCCAGCAAAATCTGCCTTCCAAAAACCGTATGGCATTCTTTTCCTTCTGCGCCCTTCCGTGTGCCCGTACAGTAGTTTACGACCACATACGGGGTGTTTCTGTAAACCACGGAATCGGGGACATAAATATTGAGTTTTGTTTGGATGTTAACCCTTGCTTTGTAACTGGAAAAAAAATATTAAAATAAAAAATCTGCCAAAAAAGTGAAATTTTTAAATTATATCTCTATTTCCATTAATTCTTGTGGAACACCTAAAGGGTTAACAACGTTTGTAAAATCCGTTTTTGAATACCTTGAGGGGTGTAGTTTATAGAATGGGGTCATTTTGGGGGGGTTTCTATTATGTAAGCCTCACAAAGTGACTTCAGACCTGAACTGGTCCCTAGACATATGGGGAATGTAAAGTAATAACTATTTTTGGAGGTATTACTATGTATTATAGAAATGCAAAAAAATTGTGTATATTTTATTAAATAACATGATTACATACATGACGTTACGTTTAAAAAGAAGTAGCAGCAGGAAAAAACCACCATCCCAGTGGTACACTACATAAGGAATAACGATGATGGCATGCCAATCACAAATCTATATAGTATGTGGTAAAGTCTCCTATATACATACGTTCAATATCCCTGTGTAGGACAAGATTGCATTGGACCTGGGACTATTCGGTCTATCTTGTTGGGACCCCTTCGGCCTGGTGGCATAGTCTTCGCCAGGGGGATTTTTTTCTAGTTTGCACATCTTGTATGTTCTCTCCATAGAGGATTTATATATTTTGGTTAGATATGATGTATATTTATTTATTTATGTATTCTTCTTGAGCATGTTATATGTCACACAATTGCAGGATGGACAAGATTGGGATATAGGGACAATAGGAATAAATTGGTTTCGTCATCAAGCTACATTGGATGAGGGTTGGCTGTTACCGGCAGCCTCCCCCCTCCCCCTTTTTCCAGTCATTAGGTTGAGTGAGATCTTCACTCTGTGGCTTTTTCGTTCCTTCCCTCTCCCCATCCTCCTCTCCCACCCCCCTACCCCCCTCTTATGTTTTGGTCAGCACTCCGCTAGGTACCATGGGTACACATAGTTTCCATATGGTCCGGCTATTTTTGGAGTTCTGACTGTGGTTACTTCCCTGGAAGTGACTCTCTTGTCCTACACAGGGATATTGAACGTATGTATATAGGAGACTTTACCACATACTATATAGATTTGTGATTGGCATGCTATCATCGTTATTCCTTATGTAGTGTACCACCCGGATGGTGTTTTTTACCTGCTGCTTCTTTTTAAATGTAACATCATGTATGTAATCATGTTATTTAATAAAATTTACACCATTTTTTGCATTTGTACCTTTGGCTTGGATTCTTGTAGGTCGTTGTTTTGTTAAAGGAGCTGGTACTTTTTGTACTTCACAATAGTTGACCCCCTTTATATTGCCGCAACATGTGTTGCATTGACTCATTGTAGTTTTGGTATGGGTATCAACGTTGGTCTTATATCGGTATTAATATGTATTATAGCAGTAGAGAAATTGAAACTTGGAAATTTGCTATTTTTTTTTTTTTTTTACAAATTTTTGGTATATTTTGTATTTTAAAAAAAAAAAAAATTAAGTTTTTTGACTTCATTTTACCAGTGTCATGAAGTACAATATGTGACGAAAAAACAATCTCAGAATGGCCTTCATAAGTCAAAGCATTTTAAAGTTATCACCACTTAATGACACTGGTCAGATTTGCAAAAAATGGCCTGGTCCTAAGGTGAAATAAGACTGTGTCCTAAAGGGGTTGAGGCCTGTTTCAGATGAGTGTGTCCTGTGCAGAAATCACGCTCTGTGTGTGTGCGGCATTTCCCGTTATGGACACTGCTATTTTCTCAGGAGTGCACGGCATTATAATTTTTAATGATGGTATTTCTGCATGACCTTATGTCTACAGAATTGAGCCTTATTTGGGCTACTTTCACACTCGCGTTTGGTGCGGCTCCGTCATTGATCTGCACAGACAGATCCATTCAGATAATACAACCGTCTGCATCCGTTCAAAACGGATCAGTTTGTATCATCTTTAACATAGCCAAGACAGATTCGTCTTGAACACCATTGAAAGTCAATGGAGGACAGATACGTTTTCTATTGTGCCAGATTGTGTCAGAGAAAACGGATCCGTCCCCATTGACTTACATTGTGTGTCAGAACTGATCCGTTTGGCTCAGTTTCGACAGACGGACACCAAAATGCTGTAAGCAGCGTTCTGGTGTCCACCTCCAAAGCAGAATGGAGACGGAACGGAGGCAAACTGATGCTTTCTGAGCAGATCCTTTTCCATTCAGAATGCATTAGGGCGAAACTGATCCGTTTTGGACCGCTTGTGAGAGCCCTGAACGGATCTCACAAACGGAAAGCCAAAACGCCAGTGTGAAAGTAGCCTAACACGTCCGTGTTTTGATCAGTGATTGTGAGCCAAGACCAAGATTGGAGGCTACACAGAGATCAGGTATAAGGGAAAGATCTGCACCAGTTCTGTGTTTAGTGTCACATCTGGTTTTGGCTCAACATCACTGGTGGAAATCACTGAGTAAAACACTGACATGTGAATAAGGTATTATACTGACATAATGCTGTCAGTATAATTAAGTAGATACAGGTCAGGCAGAGACGCACAGTATTATAACTCATTATACTGCCGTACGCTCCTAAGAAATGAGCAGTGTCCATAACGGGAAATCACATTCACACACGGAGCGTGAATTCCACACCGGACACGCTCGTCTGAAACGGGCCTAAATAGGCAAACTGATTGCAAGCTTGAAGATACCCGTGATGCTAATTACAGGACACACCTGAGTTTAACATGTCCCTATGGTCAGATTATTTCCAATCTTTTTTAGGGGTGCCATCATTTTTGTCCAGGCCAGTTTCATTAGTTTGTTTTATAAATTATTCTGTTGAACCACAATTCAAAAACAATGTCTGATTTTCATTAGTTGATTTTCAGTATATTTTTATTTATCATTACTTTTGTCAGTTTCAGGTTGTGTCAGTGACCATTGTGGATTTTTCTGGAAGGGTACCAACAAGTTTGTCCACATGTGTATGGGCTCAGCCCTTTGGCCTGTTAACTTTATCCATATTTAGGCTCATGTGCAAACTGCAGCCAAATAATATATGCTTCATATCTGGTTAGTCCTAATCCCCTGCAATCTCTGAAAGAGGAATGGCAAAGCCTGACAATCCCCAGGGACCAAAATCAATTTAATCAACGTGAACCATATCTTGGAGAAGACACAGGGTTTATAAAGAATCTTGGGAAGGATGTCCATTTCCAGTGCCACCATCCTACAAAACCAAAACAATGGTTTTATCACTCCTGGAACTCCCAAATTCTGCTTTAAAAAAATCACACAACAAGGCTTTTGCAACGTTTTGTTTTGACTCGTGCAAAAGTTCTAAAAATTAGGTGAAAAAGTTGGTGTGGCTAGCTGTGTTAGGCCTTTTTCACACGAGCGTGACGGATTAGGTCCGGATGCGTTCAGTGAAACTCGCACCATTTTGCAAGAGCAAGTTCAGTCAGTTTTGTCTGATTGCGTTCAGTTTTTCCCGCGCGGGTGCAATGCGTTTTGATGCGTTTTTCATGCACGTGATAAAAACTGGAGGTTTACAGACAACATTTCTTAGCAACCATCAGTGAAAAACCCAAACGCATCGCACCCGCACCCTTGGCTTCATAGAAGTGAATGGGGCTTCAGTGAAAAACACATTGTACCCGCATGGAAAAAACTGAACGCAATTGCAGACAAAACTGACTGAACTTGCTTGCTAAATGGTGCGAGTTTCTCTGAACGCCTCCGGACCTAATCCGTCACGCTTGTGTGAAAGAAGCCTTAATGAGTTTCGCTCCCGATTTATGACTGGGGCTTTTTTTTTTTTTTTTTAAAAGTCACAAAAAAATATTTCTCAAGGCTACTCCAGTAGGGGGTAGTGCGGAAAAACTGGAGTAGAATTTTTAGTTAAAGTTTTAGGGGATGTTCATACAACAGATTTTGAAAATATGCAGAAAAAAAAATTTGTGCGGAATCTGTTAATTTTCTGCATGTTTTTTGTGCGGTTTTTGGCACTTTCTTTTTCACCTTCTTATTTTTTCAGCTTTCCTTTCATATCAATGGGAGAATCAGCCATGTTGAGCGTGCTGCTTCTCTGCCTCCCTTTTGAAATGAATGGGAGACTTTTTAGATGTCCTTTTTGGCGTGGAAAATGTGAGAAAAATGGCGCCACAAAAACCCTTGGGCCCTTAGGTTTAAAGATGAGCCACATTTAACAAACAATGGACCAGATTTATCATTAGCTCCAGTCAGAATAATGGAGTGAAAAAGTCTCAAATTTTTGCGCAATCGCTTGAACTGCGCAAAAATTTGCGACTTTTATTGGCTCTGCGCAATGCTCGCCAGGTTTCTGAAAGTGGTGGTGTTTTCTTATGTAAATGAATCTCTAGACAGATTTACTATTGCGACAACTTAAAAAGTCGCAAAAAAAAAAAATGCGCAAAATCACTCCAATGAGGACCATGCTTTTCTTATGCGAGTTTTTAAAAGGACTTGCGACTTTTTCGTAAAGAAGTGCGACTTTTGTAAAGCTGCTTACTGACGGATAAACTGCTATCATCAAACCACATTTATCACGGTCTTTGAGGCCCGATCATAAATCTGACTTGGCTAAAACTGACCTTAGCCATATGTAAAAGTGGAGTGAGCTGTCAGAGTAATGATAAATCTGGCCCAATGTGTGCCATTTGACAAATTTGGAGGAAATTACTCCAGCACGGACTCCAAATATTAACCTCATGATAAACTCCCCCAGTGAAGCGGCATTCACATTTTGGAGAACGCTTTCTGCTATATACGGGCAGTAAAGAATTCACTGTGTCCAGATTGAACATCCTTGGCATTTGAAGATTGGACGCATTTCATACGTTTCCAGGGCAGGAGCAATATGTAGCATTTGGACTTATGGGTGTTATTAGACTTTTAAAGCTTCCCTCAGCCGGTTGTTTATTTCAAACATGTGACAAATGTTTTAGGCACTTGAACGTTTTGTATATGTGTACGTTGTCTTAAGGAATTTGGCCTGTGAAATACCAAAAAAAAACAAGACATTCAATAAGCAGTCAAACCCAAATGCCTGTTATTTGTGTATCATACCTTGTGGCAGATGAGTAATAAAAGCATACCAGAACGTACAGCATGTTTGTATCCTTAAAGGGGTTTTTCACCTTCCTGAGCTTTCTTTCAGACCTGTAGTGGTGAGCGTAGTTACCTGATCCCCGCTGCTGGGTTCCAGCTCCATTGCTCTCCCCCTTGTCCTGCAAGTCACTGGTCTACCCACATCAACCTCTTTTTGATGCAGGTCATGTGACTGGCGTTACTGGATTTAAACTGACCACGGCATCTGAGGGGTTAAATGTCTGCGGTTATCTCATGGCTAATCAGACATTTAGCAACAAGTGGTTGCAAAAAAAATATTCTAGACAATGTCTATGCATTTGAGGCAGCTTCCGTTTCCTTTCTCATGGCAGTGTGTTTGGTACAGTGTTTCATGTCAGACGCTCTTCCCCATGCTCCCGAGGATAGTTAATTGCATACAGTATGTGATTCACCTGCATCAGGCTCTCGTGTTCATTCATTAGCCTTTAGGCTAGGGCTAGATGGTGACGTGTTGCAGAAAAGTAGCGCAACGTTTTTTTATAATGATAGTCAATGGTGTCAAGTTGGATTTCTGTGCGACTGTCGCATTGCAGTCACAGCGCGACACCATTGGCTATCATTGCAAAAAAATGTCATGTGACATAAAAAGCTTGTCACAAAGAGGGGGAGGGGATAGTGCACCACTGACTCCACCCACACCCCTGTCCCTGCCTACCTGCACTATCCGTCCTAAGTAACCGAGCGCTACTGGGCGGCGTTCCCTAGTCTTGGTAAGTGTGGCGGGACAAACGAGACAGACAAACATAGAAAGGTCAACAAGCCGAGTCAGAACCAGGAGGTAACAACAGTACAAGAGGATAAGCAAAGAAGGGTCACCGAGTGCTCAGCTTGGCGCTCGGACTCCTTACAGTTGCCATGGGAGTGGAGGACGCCGACCGCGCTAAGGAGGAGAGTGCGGCCAGGTCCTCCCCGCTCCCTGTTGCTGTGGAGACAAGGACGCAGCACACGGCCTCGCTCCGTACTAGCCGCAGGGCGCCGGCAGCACTGAGGAGGGGAAACGTGAAGCCGGTGCCTCGTGACATAGCAATGTAGTTGTACCCTTTTTGTTGCGCGACACGCGTCGTCATGCAGCCCTAACCTTAGTGTGAAGCAGGGATCAGCAACCTCTGGCACTCCAGCTGTTTTTATACTACAACTCTCAGAATCCTCCTTTCACATGCAGGAATTGTAGTTTCACCGCAGCTGGAGTGCCGAAGAGTGCTGATCCCTGGTGTAGAGTAGTACAGAATAATCATACCTCTAAAAACAAACACATCTATTATTTATTTCCCAAACAACGTCCAGAAATCAGTTCACGAGTCTGATGCAAAGTATGAACATGGTTCTAAACGCTATATACATTGTTCAAAATGTCAATAAATAGTTTTTAACTGTATGATTTTAAGTGATTGTTACTGTCACGAGGCTCCTCCAGTACCATTTGTAGGTTCTGCCTCACATACAGTACAGACCAAAAGTTTGGACACACCTACTCATTCAAAGAGTTTTCTTTATTTTCATGACTATGAAGGCATCAAAACTATGAATTAACACATGTGGAATTATATACATAACAAACAAGTGTGAAACAACTGAAAATATGTCATATTCTAGGTTCTTCAAAGTAGCCACCTTTTGCTTTGATTACTGCTTTGCACACTCTTGGCATTCTCTTGATGAGCTTCAAGAGGTAGTCCCCTGAAGTGGTCTTCCAACAGTCTTGAAGGAGTTCCCAGAGATGCTTAGCACTTGTTGGCCCTTTTGCCTTCACTCTGCGGTCCAGCTCACCCCAAACCATCTCGATTGGGTTCAGGTCCGGTGACTGTGGAGGCCAGGTCATCTGGCGCAGCACCCCATCACTCTCCTTTATGGTCAAAAAGCCCTTAGGCCTCATGCACACGAGAGTGTTTGTTTTTTCTCACGGTCCGCAAAACGGGGTTCCGTTGGTCCGTGATCCGTGACCGTTTTTTCGTCCGTGGGTCTTCTTTGATTTTTGGAGGATCCACGGACATGAAAAAAGTCGTTTTGGTGTCCGCCTGGCCGTGCGGAGCCAAACGGATCCGTCCTGAATTACAATGCAAGTCAATGGGGACGGATTCGTTTGACGTTGACACAATATGGTGCAATTTCAAACGGATCCGTCCCCCATTGACTTTAAATGTAAAGTCAGGAGTCCCTATTAATATACCATCGGATCGGAGTTTTCTCCAATCCGATGGTAGATTTTAACTTGAAGCGTCCCCATCACCATGGGAACGCCTCTATGTTAGAATATACTGTCGGATATGAGTTAGATCGGGAAACTCATATCCGACAGTATATTCTAACACAGAGGCATTCCCATAGTGATGGGGACGCTTCTAGTTAAAATATACTACGAACTGTGTACATGACTGCCCCCTGCTGCCTGGCAGCACCCGATCTCTTACAGGGGGCTGTGATCCGCACAATTAATCCCTCAGGTGCTGCACCTGAGGGGTTAATTGTGCATATCCTAGCCCCCTGTAAGAGATCAGGGGCTGCCAGGTAGCAGGGGGCAGACCCCCCTCCCTCCCCAGTTTGAATATCATTAGTGGCCAGTGTGCGGCCCCCACCCCCGGCCCCCCCCCTCCCTCTATTGTATTATCATTGGTGGCCGGTGTGCGGCCGCCCCCCCCCCCCTCCCTCTATTGTATTATCATTAGTGGCCAGTGTGCGGCCTCCCCCGGCCCCCCTCCCTCTATTGTAATATCATTGGTGGCCAGTGTGCGGCCTCCCCCGGCCCCCCCCCCTCCCTCCCTTTATTGTATTATCATTGGTGGCCAGTGTGCGGGCCCCCCCCTCCCTCTATTGTAATATCATTGGTGGCCAGTGTGCGGCCCCCACCCCCGCCCCCCCCCCCCCTCTATTGTATTATCATTGGTGGCCGGTGTGCGGCCGCCCCCCCCTCCCTCACTCTATTGTATTATCATTGGTGGCCAGTGTGCGGCCTCCCCCGGCCCCCCTCCCTCTATTGTAATATCATTGGTGGCCAGTGTGCGGCCTCCCCGGCCCCCCCCCCCCCCCCCCCCCCCTCCCTCCCTTTATTGTATTATCATTGGTGGCCAGTGTGCGGGCCCCCCCTCCCTCTATTGTAATATCATTGGTGGCCAGTGTGCGGGCCCCCCCTCCCTCTATTGTAATATCATTGGTGGCCAGTGTGCGGGCCCCCCCTCCCTCTATTGTAATATCATTGGTGGCCAGTGTGCGGGCCCCCCCTCCCTCTATGTAATATCATTGGTGGCCAGTGTGCGGCCTCCCCTCTCCCCCCGATCATTGGTGGCAGCGGAGAGTTCCGATCGGAGTCCCAGTTTAATCGCTGGAGCTCCGATCGGTAACCATGGCAACCAGGACGCTACTGCAGGCCTGGTTGCCATGGTTACTTAGCAATATTACAATATTACAATATTAGAAGCATCATACTTACCTGCTGCGCTGTCTGTGACCGGCCGGGAGCAGCTCCTACTGGTAAGTGACAGGTCTGTGCGGCGCATTGCTTAATGATCTGTCACTTACCAGTAGGAGGAGCTCCCGGCCGGTCACAGACAGCGCAGCAGGTAAGTATGATGCTTCTAATATTGTAATATTGCTAAGTAACTCTCCGCAAAGCAGTAATCAAAGCAAAAGGTGGCTACTTTCAAGAACCTAGAATATGACATATATTTTCAGTTGTTTCACACTTGTTTGTTATGTATATAATTCCACATGTGTTAATTCATAGTTTTGATGCCTTCATAGTCATGAAAATAAAGAAAACTCTTTGAATGAGAAGGTGTGTCCAAACTTTATATTCTAAGGTGTGTCTGTACTGTATATTCTACAGTGGAGGCTGATGCAGTTATCTACTCCTGGGAGTACGGGGAGGGGCGTCTGTTAGCTATTTTAGGCAAACAAAATATGGCAGCACGCTTGTATACATGCAAACAATGGAACTAGGGATTATTCTGGATTACAGTAGTACTATACCTGTTATACAGGAAAAATGGAAGCCCTTTGTGCACATTTTTGACCCAACATCAAGATGGGTGAGTACCTAACACTAACAGAACTGCCTCTCCTGTGCCTAACATAAGCCTACATGTTCAGGGCGATGTAGGAGCCAACCTTATTTATTCTCTGCTTAGAAGCCCTGGGCAGATGGGCAGGGATTGCTCAATCTAAAGGAGTCCAAACACTGCAAAAGTCATGTGTGCATGTGCACATCCATAAAGCTAGCATGCAGACATGAAGCATTGTACTAAACACACTGCCATGAGTAAGGCTTGTATTACACTGCCCGAGGGTCCACCAGATCATTGCTAATAAGTGTTCCTATAGCCCCTGATGAACAAGCATTACCTGATGCACAAGCAAATGTTCGCATCTTTTACACAGGCACCAAAACCAGCGCTTGCCGGCAGCAGATTGTACAACCTAATAACTCTGCTGACTATAAATAATGAGTCTGTATGGGGATGAGTGATGACATTAGCGATCGATCCTCACCATACTGTGGGTGAGATCACTGCATGTAAGTGCAGCAGTCTACTTCACTGACGAGCAGGCGGTTACAGGGAGGGAATGTGTCCTTCCCGGCAATTGGAAGGCTCTCTGCCAGTTTAAGGGTACTTTCACACTAGCGTTTTTTTTTTTTTTTCTAGTATAGAGTTCCGTCCTAGGGGCTCAATACTGGAAAAAAACTGTCAGTTTTCTCCTAATGCATTCTGAATGGAGAGCAATCCGTTCAGGATGCATCAGTTCAATCCCTCTTACGTTTTTTTGGACGGAGAAAACACCGCAGCATGCTGCAGTTTTCTCTCCGGCCAAAAATACTGATCACTTACCGGAATGCCAGATGCAGCATTAATTTACATTGAAGTGCATTTGTGCCGGATCCAGCATTAAGTGTTCATGCAAAACGGATCCGGCCTTCTGGTCTGCACTTGCGCAGACCTTTTTAAAAATGCAAAAAAAAATTAATACCGGATCAGTTTTTCCGGATGACACCGGAGAGATGGATCCGGTGTTCCGATGCATTTGTCAGACGGATCCGCACCCGGATCCATCTGACAAATGCCATCAGTTTGCGTCCAGAATCCTCTGCCGCAAGTGGGAAAGTACCCTAATACTGGGGGTCCATTCATCTACTGTTTTTGTCAGAGAAATATTCTTAGTCAGGCTTGTCTGCACAGCTGATGGCTCTCAAAGGGGAAATGTGGTCGAATACCGTTATTTTTACATAAACCTGTTTTCTGTTCATGCGAGCATATAATGTATGTCCGGAGACTGTCTATCCTTCTTTGTCTCATTTTAATAAGAATTAACCTTTTTAATACTGCACACATTTTTCTACTCAGGCCCCTTGCAGATGAGCGTGTCCGGATGCGTTCAGTGAAAACTGTGCGATTTCACATACAAAGCTATTCAGTTTTGTTTGCGATCGCGTTCAGTTGTTCAGTTTTTATTGCGCGGGTGCAATGCGATTTACTGTATTTTGCACGCGCGTGATAAAAAAACTGAATGTTTCCAAACAACATCTCTTAGCAACCATCCATGAAAATCACATTCGCACTTGCTTGCGGATGCGATTTTCACACAGCCCCATTCACTTTTATGGGGCCTGCGTTGTTTGAAAATTGCAGAATATAGAGCATGCTGTGATTTTCACGCAACGCAAAAGTGATGCGTGAAAATCACCGCTCAAATGTACACAGACCCATTTAAATGAATGGGTCCGGATTCCGTGCAGGCACAATGCGTTTGCATCACGTATTGCACCCGCGCGGAATTCTCGCTTGTGTGAAAGGGGCCTTAAAGTGTACCTAAAACACTTTTAGGAAAAGTTTGGTTAGCCCAAGCTGCACCCTCTATAAAGAATAGTGGCTAACCCAAGCAGCAAAACACGATAATTTAGTTTGTGGCATATTCTAAACATAACGGGTAACATCCAAAAGTTCACAAAGTTCAGTAAGATGTGGAACAAGTGGATTAAATATAATGGTATGACGTGGTATGAATTAAGTGATTGGCTGCAGTGGTCGCATATTGTATATAGCTGTAGACAGGCACTCGTCGTCTGGAACCACCCCGAGATCTCATAGTCTAAAAAAGTATTTATTATTGCACATGAACCAATTCACAGAAACATAAAACCAATTCAAATGTATAGTAATAAAATATAAAATTCACGCAACTGAAAATCAGAACATATGGTACATCTTTTTAGAGGTGATCTTTCTTTCTCCACATCATCCAATATATGGTTATATATACAATATTGATGATGTCATCGGTCTTACATTCTATTGTAAGGAATATTATAACCATATATTATTAGATCACTTATATTGGCAGTCTCGCTCTAATTTTCCTAACCAGACAGTCCACTTTTATATATACAGTGCTGCCCATAATTATTCATACCCCTGGCAAATTTTGACTTAAAGTTACTTTTATTCAACCAGCAAGTAATTTTTTGACGGGAAATGACATGGGTGTCTTCCAAAAGATAATAAGACGATGTACAAGAGGCATAATTGTGGAAAAAAAATAATTTCTCAGCTTTTATTTACATTTGAGAAAGTGTCCAGTCCAAAATTATTCATACCCTTCTCAATAATCAATAGAAAAGCCTTTATTGGCTATTACAGCAATCAAACTCTTCCTATAATTGCAGACCAGCTTTTTGCATGTACATTTGAGTTGGTTTTATGTTTCTGTGAATTGGTTCATGTGCAATAATAAATACTTTTTTAGACTATGAGATCTCGGGGTGGTTCCAGATGAAGAGTGCCTGTCTACATCTATATACAAAAGAAACTAATCTTTGACAGGGTGAGTCATATAGACAGAGCACCTTGTTCAGAATAATCAAAGGGGTGAGCCGCTAAATGAATTATATAATCCAGTGGTCACATATTGTCAACATGACATGACTGCTGTAGTCCTGTAAAGGGAGCCCTGCCAGGAGAACTAGAGCGACGCTGCAGGATCTGTTGAATACAGGCCCCTTTACATGGAGCAGATGATTGTCGGGTAGGAAGCGTTCCTTCCTGACAATACTCCACAGTATAGTAGGGGGGGGGGGAGGGGGATCACTAATGCCATCACTCGTCCCCATACAGAATTGCTGTTTGCCGGCAGCAGAGGCTGTTAGATACCATGATCTGCTGCCAACAAGCAATGAATTTGGTGTCTGCATGAACAATCTTATTACCCGATGAACGAGGGTAATCGGCGGCACCTTTAAACCAGCAGATAATCACTACTGAGCAATAATCTGCCTGAACATCGAGCAGTGTACAGAGGCCTTCAGTAATGATCTTTGCAGTGTGTGGATCACATGTGGTGTCCAGTGTCTTCCTGAGACGTGACAACCCATTTAATTGGGATGTTTTAACCCCTTAAAGACTTATGATGTACCGGTACGGCATGGTTCCCGAGTCCTTAAGGACCCCTGACGTATCGGTACGTCATGTGTATTTCCGATCACCGGCGGGCGGTGATCGGAACCCGGTACCTGCTCAAATCATTGAGCAGGCACCTTGGCTAAATGCGGTTTGCGGCTTTACCTGCGGTTTGCGGTGGCGTGTGGCAGTGCCATCGGGTCCCCATGCGGCTGTAGGGGGGACCCGATGGCATGGAAGGCAGCGTGATGCCTAAGGAAGGCATTGCGCTACCTTCCGGTGACGAGCCTGTGAGATCCAGCCCCCTGGATCTCACAGGCCGGAAGCTGTATGAGTAATACACACAGTATTACTCATACAGCCAATGCATTCCAATACAGAAGTATTGGAATGCATTGTAAAGGATTAGACCCCCAAAAGTTCAAGTCCCAAAGTGGGACAAAAAAAAAGTAGAAAAAAAAAGTCCCCCCCCCCCCTCAAAAAAAATTAAAGTTTCAAGTAAAAAAAACAAAAAACGTCATTTTCCCTAAATAAAGTTAAAAAAAATATCAAGCGATCAAAAAGTCACATGCACCCCAAAATAGTGCCAATAAAACCCTCATCTCATCCCGCAAAAATCATACCCTACCCAAGGTAATCGCCCAAAAACTGAAAAAAATTATGGCTCTCAGACTATGGAAACACTAAAACATTATTTTCTTTTGCTTCAAAAAAGAAATCATTGTGTAAAGCTTAGGCCTCTTTCACACTTGCGTTGTCCGGATCCGGCGTGTACTCCACTTGCCGGAATTACACTCCGGATCCGGAAAAACGCAAGTGTACTGAAAGCATTTGAAGACGGAACCGTCTTCCAAATGCTTTCAGTGTTACTATGGCACCCAGGACGCTATTAAAGTCCTGGTTGCCATAGTAGGAGCGGGGAGCGGGGGAGCGGTATACTTACAGTCCGTGCGGCTCCCGGGGCGCTCCAGAATGACGTCAGAGCGCCCCATGCGCATGGATGACGTGATCCATGCGATCACGTGATCCATGCGCTTGGGGCGCCCTGACGTCACTCTGGAGCGCCCGGGGAGCCGCACGGACGGTAAGTACACTGCTCCCCCGCTCCCCGCTACACTTTACCATGGCTGCCAGGACTTTAGCGTCCCGGCAGCCATGGTAACCACTCTGAAAAAGCTAAATGTCGGCTCCGGCAATGCGCCGAAACGACGTTTAGCTTAAGGCCGGATCCGGATCAATGCCTTCCAATGGGCATTAATTCCGGATCCGGCCTTGCGGCAAGTGTTCCGGATTTTTGGCCGGAGCAAAAAGCGCAGCATGCTGCGGTATTTTCTCCGGCCAACAAACGTTCCGTACCGGAACTGAAGACATCCTGATGCATCCTGAACGGATTACTCTCCATTCAGAATGCATTAGGATAATCCTGATCAGGATTCTTCCGGCATAGAGCCCCGACGACGGAACTCTATGCCGGAAGACAATAACGCAGGTGTGAAAGAGCCCATACATAAATAAAATAAAAGTATACATATTAGGTATCACAGCGTCCGTGACAACCTGGTCTATAAAAATATCACATGATCTAACCTGTCAGATGAATGTTGTAAATAAAAATTAAAACGGTGCCAAAACAGCTATTTCTTGTTATCTTGCCTCACAAAAAGTGTAATATAGAGCAACCAAAAATCATATGTACCCTAAACTAGTACCAACAATACTGCCTCCCTATCCCGTAGTTTCTAAAATGGGGCCACTTTTTTGGAGTTTCTACTCTAGGGGTGCATCAGGGGGCTTCAAATGGGACATGGTGTCAAAAAAACCAGTCCAGCAAAATCTGCCTTCCAAAACCCGTATGGCATTCCTTTCCTTCTGCGCCCTTCCGTGTGCCCGTACAGCTGTTTACGACCACATATGGGGTGTTTTTGTAAACTACAGAATCAGGGCCATAAATATTGAGGTTTGTTTGGCTGTTAACTCTTGCTTTGTAAAAGTTGAAAAAATATAAAAATGGAAAATCTGCCCAAAAAGTTAAATTTTGAAATTGTATCTCTATTTTCCATTAATTATTGTGGAACACCTAAAGGGTTAACTACGTTTGTAAAATCAGTTTTGATACCTTGAGGGGTGTAGTTTCTTAGATGGGGTCACTTTTATGGAGTTTCTACTCTAGGGGTGCATCAGGGGGGCTTCAAATGGGATATGGTGTAAACAAAAAAAAAAAACAGTCCAGCAAAATCTGCCTTCCAAAAACCGTATGGCATTCCTTTCCTTCTGCGCTTTGCCGTGTGCCCATACAGCGTTTTACAACCACATATGGGGTGTTTCTGTAAACTACAGAATCAGGGCCATAAATATGGAGTTTGGTTTGGCTGTTAACCCTTGCTTTGTAACTGAAAAAAAAATTATTAAAATGAAAAATTTGCCCAAAAAAATGGAATTTTGAAATTGTATCTCTATTTTCCATTAATTTTTGCGGAACACCTAAATGGTTAAGAAAGTTTGTAAAATCAGTTTTGAATACCTTGAGGGGTGTAGTTTGTAGAATGGGGTCATTTTCGAGTGGTTTCTATTATGTAAGCCTCGCAAAGTGACTTCAGACCTGAACTGGTCCCTAAAAATTTGGTTTTTGAAAATTTCTGAAAAATTTCAAGATTTGCTTCTAAACTTCTAAGCCTTGTAACATCCCCAATAAATAAAATATCATTCCCAAAATGATCCAAACATGAAGTTGACATATGGCGAATGAAAAGTAATTATTTTTGGAGGTATCACTATGTATTATAGAAGTAGAGAAATTGAAACTTGGAAATTTGCATTTTTTTTTTATTTTTATTTTTATTTACAAATTTTTGGTAAATTTTGGTACGTACCCTTCTTATATCAGGCGGTTGACCCCTGTATGCAGAAGGTTGGTTTAGTAGTCCATGGCCTAACTGAACGTGGCATCAGTCACGCCCTGACATTCAGTACGTAGCAGTGTGACATTACATACATGTGCTGGGTCAGCACACAGGACATATTCATGTGATAAGTAAATAGGACTAGTAGAATCATGGATTTTATTCTGGTTATTACAGTAACATCATTGTTGCTTGACTGTAATGACTTGTAAAATGGAGGCCTCTCTAGGTGATGTTGACATGTTGTTAATAAAGTTTAATATAAAAAAAAACAACACAGATCTGCTTCTAAGCTGACAGGCATGATGAGGTACTGCGTACGGTGGTAGTACTGTATATAGTAAATATGTTCTGCTCCTCACTACACTACTGGTCGCCTGTTAGATACCTGGGCAGTTTACTCAAAGCCGGGTCACATGACGCCTCACATGACTGACACCCTGTTTTGTCCTAGCTCTCCTACTGGACTCTACCATTTTTCAGGGACAGGCTTTTTTTATGGATAAAATAAAAGTCTGAGTAAAACTTTAAATATATGTAAATTAGAAAATTGTTCAGCATCCTATTATCAGCATAAATAAATGTGATCTTTAAAATCGGAATACCTCTTTAAGTGCCGAGGATGGGAGGGCTCTCGTAGGGCAAGATATGATCCCATTCTTGGTATTACAGTGTATATATACAACACATGTGCGAAGCCATATTTACTACATGCACGTTCCCTACAGATGATGTATTTTGGGTGTGCTTCAGGTCACCTGGCAGGGAGTGCAGGGGTTTCTGTGTTCAGGCAGGACGATGGCTCTGATACAGGGGCGGAGGTGTAACCAATCCCATCTGAGGCATGTATGGGTTCTGTGCTTTATACAGGCAGCGTGTAGTACAGAGCCATAGGGGCCCTGTATGCAGATGACTTTGCTGTATGCTCGAAGCTTTACTTGGCTGAGCCCAATTGTTCATTCTGGACTTTACCCAACAGTGACAGGGGGCAAAGTCATGTGCAGTTTATCCAGTCTGCTACACATTAACCAGAGGCGTGTAGAACGTGCTGTTATTGCATCATTGCTATCCTTGGAGCGCCTTTATTGTCTATTTGCGATCATTGTAGTGTTCTTGGCGCTTTTCTAGATAGGTGACCAAAGTTTTAGTATGATACCCAGAGCTATGTGAAGCTCCTTTTGCATTGAAGGTATTTTAAGCGCACATTTGCTTATTATTTTTTTAGTAACTGTTTTGCATGATCTGATTTGCATTGAGGATTAAATGGATAAAAGCATAAAAATCAAAGTAGCATGCACAGGGTCTCAGAAGAACTGTTCTTCAGGGCAACCGTTTGTATGACAACCTATGTAATTATTGAAGCATCATTATTCACTTCTTATCCATTAAAAGGGATGATCTTCTCCTGTTGGGTCATATATGTCTGCTGCTCTGGAGTGCCATCCATCTGCTGGATTTGATGTGTCCATTAAATATAATTTTTTTTCCAACAGTCATAGCAAACGATGAGACAAGACCATTTCATGAGCATTATCTAGTGCCTAATTATGGCAGAAAAATTGTAGCATGTGATACATTTTTAACAGTTTTGCATGTCTTATGACACAGTATTTCCCTTTATGTCAGGCTCGTCTTGCCCAAATTTTAGGCATATATACATATAAACGTTGCAAATTTTGTCACATACTATATTTATTCTAAAATCTGCAGCTTTTTACTGTGGGTGGGTTGGAAAAGAGGAGTGAGGTCAAGGTTGGTCAGACAGATTTATAATTTATGCCAAAAATTGGTATAAATGATGGCACACGTCTACTTCTCGTAGTGGGAGTAGATTTCATTGTCTGAAATACATTGGCACACAGATGACACATACGTGCAAACAGTCTTGGTCGGTGCTTTATGTAAATGGGGCTTAAAAGGAACCTGTCACCTTTAAAATGCTGCCCACTCTACTGGCATCATGTTATACAGCAGGGATTTATATATAGTTATGTGGGCAAAGCAGGCACCCAGGCAGTCTTATCATTGGTTGACATCCCTCCCTGTATATACAGAGAGAACTGTCAGTTCATGATTAGGACTGCCCACTGGGCTCCTAAGCATAAGGAGTTGAGATTGAAATGAATAAAATAGAAGTTACACTAAATATTTTCAAACAAAACTCTATATCAATCCGCTCCAGCGCTATAACATGTCTGTCTGGAGGTCCGACTTCTTCAGCGTGACTGGCTTCCATTGAACAATAGACCTTTTGTATGAATTTTGGAAAGATCAGTTCACTTCGCACTAGGGCTGAAACGATTACTCAAATCAATCGAATAACTCATCAAAAAAAAATCCTCAATGGAGATTTTATGGGTGACACAGATCACTATTTAAAAGGAAAGCTCACAGAAACAACTAGAAAATCCCCAACTTTTTTCCTCGCCAACTCACATATAAGAGCTGTGTGCAGGGACGGCAGAGAAATACCGGTTCCAGAGATCCCTTACTGCTGACAACAACTCAAGCGAAACGAAGAAAGGTTTCTGAGGTCTGTTTGGTATTGGGAGGCCGAGGTGAGGTCACAAAACCACCATACTTATTGGCATGGGAAAAAGAGTTAGATATTGTACTCTCAGAACAGGAGACAAAAAGATACTAGCAACCTCACACGGATTTACGCAATGTGTCCGTCTACAAGAGAACCATTTTAAACTTCTCACTAGATGGTACAGAACACCTGAGGGCTTTCTGGTTCCCAGTGGTGCTGGAGATGCGAGAAAGGGGTTGGCTCTTTGTCACATATCTGGTGGTCTTGTCCCCAGATTATAAAGTACTGGGAAGAGGTAAATAAGGCTCTACCAGACTTTAACATCACTATTGAGATGGTAGTCCTGTCAAAACCTTCTAACCTACACACTCCTGCAAAGAAAAACCTAAAAACACACCTGATAGCGATAGCTAAAGCACTCATACCACTACACTGGCTAGATACACGACCTCCCACATTTCAAGAATGGAAAGCCAAGGTAGATCAAATCTATAACTTCGAGGAAATGACCAGCTGGATAAACAGAAGTCATGATAGTTTCCTTAAGGTGTGGAAATTTTGGAAACTTGTGAAAGCCGACGGTTAGGAATCTGTAAAAAAAAAAAAAAAAAAAAAAAAAAAAAAAATTGAGATAGCAGCGATGTTTTGAATTTGAATCACAGTCAAGAATGTCAAATCAACCCAAAGCTTATTGAAAACCAGATATTGGCTAACTAGAAATGACAAGGAGGAATTGGTTACACGTCCCCCTCCTCCCCACTCGTACCTACCCCCCCTCTCTGATACTTCTTGAGGTTCTGATAACACTAAACACTACTAGACTCTTTGTCCTAGACAGTCCAGAATGCTGTATAGAAGATCCTTGTTGAAAGAAGACAAGATATATGCGTAACATAGAAGAGCTCTACTTAAACAAGTTTGTAAATCAAAAATCTTACCTGTAACAACTACTGTTTTTTTTTTGTTTGTTATGGACATTGTCGACTGAAAAAGTTATCAGATTGTCTTTGAAATGTCTATTGAATCTGATATAAAAAATTAAAATAAAGTATATACAAAAAAAATAAAAAATAATGCTCGATGCAGATTTTTTTTCATCGAGGATTTTTGTGTGCCATGTGACCATGGAGCGGGAGTGAAGTGCTTGCTATTTCTCACCGCTCCATGGTCTCCCACCGGCTGGCGGTGTATCCTGACATACACACACCGTCGGGATGTAGTGCACGTTAGCGCTATGACCTGATGCTGTGTGACGTCAGGAGGACAGTGCAGCACGCGAAGAGGAGGATGGAAGAGCTGTGGAGTGTCCACAGCGCCCCCAGCAAGGAAGGTAAGTATTCGATTTTACTGGCGCTGGGGACTGAAGGCTAGGAGGGGGAGTAACTGATGGCATGGGGGGGGGGGGGGGGGGGTGATGGTGCTGAGGGCAGATGGCAAAGGGGTCTGCTGATTGCATGGGGGGCTGATGAGTTTTTATAAAGGAAAACGTTCTTTTAATTAGATTTTTCTTATTAGAGTACTTGATTAATCGTTTGATTAGTCGGTAGAATACGATACTTGATTACGGTACTTAAATAATTTATAGCTGCAGCCCTACTTCACACCCTCAGGTAAAACTAGCAAAGAATTGCAAAGCGCTGAGTTGTATTTGGTTTTCTGTACCGTATGTCCGGCTTCTACAAATGTCAAGAAAAAAAATTTAAAGAATCTTTAAAATATTTGTTTTTGGTGAATATGAAGTATTGAGTGTTTGTCTTAGAGAGGTGTGGCTGAGTGATGAGAGACAGATATCAGATTCATTCCATTGCCGAAGGCAAATTTGTGAAATACGCATCGTCGCAGGCTTTTACGGGGTTATTCTAAATTTGTAGATCTTGGCTCTGTATTTCTTTCAGCTAAAAGAATCCTCTGTAAAGTCTCGTTCACACGTCTGTTTTTCACAACCGTGTGGTGTTCACATTTTCCACGGACAGCGCACATACCCATTGATATTAGTGTGTTTGTTCACACATCAGTGGTCCACTGATCATGGGTCAGTGGAAAAATCAGAGACATGCACCACTTTGATCCGAGAGTGCGGACGAAGCACTGCTGTTGAAGTCTGTGAAAAAACCACAGACACAACACGGATGGCATCTGCGTTCTGTCAGTGTTTTACGGACCATTTTTGGGAGATGCTCTGGAAAGTGACTCAAGGAAGGCAAAAAAATTGGACACAAGGAGCAAACCTGTATTCTTCACAGATGAAACAGACAGATTTTTTGTTTTCCCGTGGACATCAAAATGACACTGGAATGTGAACAAGGCCTAAAGGTCAAAGTCGGATCATTCCTGAATTGGCGCTGATTTGTATTTCTGAAACAGACGCCCTACCTCTACAAGCAGCATAGCGTTCTGGTACTGTATATCAAAGATGATATTTGCATTTTATGAAGTTACATGCAAATAGGGCATGTTCACACTGGCTGCAAGTTTTGCCTTTGAAGGATAATCCAAAATGTATTTTAGGAACAGTAGAAAGTGGCTGGATTTTAACAGATCTCATTTACATGGTGAGCAAAAATATCTGTGAGGAAATTGACTTGCGGTGTGGATTTAATATCCCCAGCATTTCAGTTTTTTTCTGTGGATTTTCACTGCAGATTTTACCTTTTGCAATAAATAGGCTTAAATTTGCAGCATATACATGATAACATCTGCATGTTAAATATGCAAATTTTACAACAAATCCGCATTTGAATTTGCAACAGATTATTTGCGTGTGAGGTGCCTTGTTATGAAGCTTTCATTGACACCTGCTCTTGGGTAGGTTTTGGGCCACTGGTTTTCTGTAGCGTTTGTGGCTTTGCTCATGTCTATGCTGCAGACTTTCACACAGCACTGAACGGCGTCTAGTAGTACATGGCAAGATGCAATGCAAGGCCTCATTCACACGTCTGTGTCCGTGACAACATCCATGAGAAGACTGTCAGTATTTCATCTGTGACCGTCCATGAAGGGACCGTGTTTGGTCCATATGTCCTTTTTTTTTTTTTTTTAGCCCTACATCTGTCATCCGTTTCCCACGTGCACTGCACCAATGGATGGCATCCGTGTTCTGTCAGTGGTTTTCACGGACCCATAGACTTCAGTAGGCATGTTTTGTCCACATTATGGCTGTGATGTTTTTCCATGGTGATTGGAAATACAAGGATGTGTGAATAAGCACATTAAAACATGTGGATATGCAAGGTGTCCATGGAGAACATGGACTGCACATATCTGTGATTCACTGACCTGTGCATGAGGCCTAAGGCTGAAAAAAGACGTCCATCCAGTTCGGCCTGTTACGTTGATCCAAGTGAAGGCAAAACCCTAGGGGGGGTATAGGGCCAAGTTTTTACATCTTAAGGGGGAAAAAATCCTTCCCAACCCAAAATCAGAATAACTCCCTGGATCAACGACCCTTGTCCAGAAATCTCATAACTATAACCTGTAATATTATTACACTCCAGAAATACATCCAGGCCCCTTTTGAACTCTCTTTTTAGTGTACTCTCCATCATCACCTCCTCAGGCAGAGAGTTCCATAGTCTCACTGCTCTTACCGTAAAGAATCCAAAGTTAAAATACAGTAAGTTGATTGCTGGGAGTCTGTTGTAGTCTGTAACTTTTCTTGAGACAAAAATGAAAGCTACAAATTTAGGCTGTGTTCACCTCACCTTTTAGTCCCATGCTTAACATATGCATGTCACATACATGTTAAACGGATGCCTTACATACGATGACATCCATCCCCATAGGGTTTCGTTGCAAAACAAAAAACATTTTCTATATTTTATAAGATATGCTCCCTTGTTTGCCAAGTCTTTTGTGCTGTCCACAAAGAGGTCTTGTCCATAAGATGGCGGCTGATGGAGGGTCATGTGACCAGGCAAATCTTCTCCATGTGATGTCTCGTCTGTTCAGATACACTGTACCTGCCATCTGTACATGTACTGTTGGGGGTTAGTGCATGTGCACATACATATCGGTCACAAATAGCCCGAAAGTGGCCAACCCCTTTAAGGATGTCTAAAAGTGATCTAACTGCAGACGGTCAGCATCGGCTTGCGATCATGTTATGTAACAGTTGTACACTAGGTTCAATGTATATACACTAATTTAGAAAATGCATTAGAATCACTGTTGGTGTGAATACAATGTTACAATGTTTGTAGTGCATGGTATGGTCAGGTCAGACAGACATTGGCACGCAGATGTATCTGATGGTTGAATTCTTAGCCATTTTCATTTCGTTATCTTTCAAAGTTCAGGACGAGGAACCAAAATCTAGAGGCAGCTTCAGTTTGCCAACCAAAAATTGTGGTTCTTTCCAGAGTCTTTCAGTAGACAGCCAAACATGTGGTTGGCAGACGGTCACTGAGGGTTGGCGTCAGTGGAAAACATGGAATAGACAAGATGGAGAAAGGCAGTGCCATTAGTGTCTGTAAGCTGCACCATTCTGTGGAAATTATTGGGGTCATTTACCAAAGGAGCTGTGAAAAATGAAAGGCGAAATCTGATTAGTTGCTGTGGGCAACTAAGCCAGTTCTACTTTACACCGGTTTGATAAAATGCATATTCAGCTTGTTAATTGTTAACATTATGTATGACTCCTGCACTTCTCAATCTACACCTTCGGCCTGGGACAGCTTATAAAGTCCCATGGCTGATGACATGCAAAGTTATCTCTCTGGTCCAGATATGGCCTCCTTACTAGTCACAGCGTCTATCTGCTATATTCTCCTACTTCTCTTGCTTTCTAAAACTTAACATGGAGAAAACAGAGTTTTTGTCACTTTAACTCCCCCCAAAAATTTTATGAAAAGTAATCAAAAAGTCACACACACTTCAAAATGATATCACTGAAAAGTACAAAAAAATTAGCCCTCACACAGCTTCACACACATAACTACAAAAAGTTATAGGGATCAGAATATGGTAATGAAAACACATACTAACCTGGAGAATGAAGGTAATGCTGTAAAAAACAAACCATAAAGCTGTGACGAAATAATTTTTTTTCCCAATTCCCACTAAATTGTATGCAACCTTAAATGGTGCCATTAGAAAGTACAACTTGTCCCACAAAAAATAAGCCCTCATAAGTCTATGTGAACAATAAAGTTCTGACTCTGGGAAGGTCGTCAGTATCAGATCGTCAGGGGCCTGTCTCCCAGCAACTATGCCATCCTGTTTACTTCAATGGGTTTGCTCCTTCCTATTCTAGTGAATACTACAGTCGCCCCATTGAAGTTGTTGCCTTGAAGGGTCAAGTTAGAGTCCTGCTTTTAAAAGAGTTTTCTAAGATTTTAGTATCGATGGCCTATCTTCAGGAAAATCCTGGAATATCCCTTTCACTGTATGGAGATGCTCTGGCGTGACCCGAAGAGGGTTGTGCATGTAAGGCATCCCAGACATGTTACATAGTTAATACGGTTGAAAAAAGACATAAGTCCATCAAGTTCAACCAAGGGATAGGTGGGGACACAAATCCCAGAAGGAAGTGAGACTCAGATTTCTATACGTTTTTATTTAATGTCATTTACTTTTAAGAATTCATCTAAACCCTTTTTAAAACTGTCCACTGTTCCAGCTATGACCACAGATTCATAGTTCTTACAGTAAAGAAGCTTTGACGCTTCTGGAGACAGAACTTTTTCTTCTCCAGTCGGAGGCAGTGCCCCCTTGTCTTTTGAGGGCATTTGACACGGAACAGTTTTTTTCACCGTATTTTTTGTATGGCCCATTTAAATATTTGTATAGGTTAATCTTGTCCCCCCTTAGACGTCTCTTCTCAAGACTAAATAAATGTAATTCTTTTAATCTTTCTTCATAACTAAGACCCTCCATGCCCCTTATTAGTTTAGTCGCTCTCCTCTGTACTTTTTCCAGCTGTAGTGCGTCCTTTCTATGGACTGGTGCCCAGAACTGAACTGCATATTCCAGATGAGGCCGCACCAACGCTTTGTAAGGTGGTAATATTTAGGGATCGACCGATATTGATTTTTTAGGGCCGATACCGATAATTTGCACTTCGCCACCAATGTTTTTAATGTGGGGGTGGGGGGCGCACTGCGCCACCAATGATTAATACTGGGGGCTTGGGGGGGGGGGGGGGGGGGCGCACTGCGCCACCAATGAAGAGAAATCTCTCATTCATTCATATACAGGAGGCGGGAGCTGGCTGCAGAATCACATAGCCGGCTCCCGCCTTCTATGAGTGGTAGCTTCGATCCGCGGCACCTGAGGGGTTAACTACCGCAGATTGCAGCTATTGCTCATAGAGGTCGGGAGCCGGCTATGTGATTCTGCAGCCAGCTCCCGCCTCCTGTATATGAATGAATGAGAGATTTCTCTTCATTGGTGGCGCAGCGGCCATAGCCCCGCCCCTTCTCTTGTCCTCCTTCCACTCACTGGCTGCAGCGGCAGCAGCACAGGGGGGAGGGAGACACTGCTTCCTTCTCCTCTGTGCTGCTGAGGGAACACGGAGAGCGCTGAGAGCAGCGCGATCCTGGTTCCCAATACGTTATCGGAATATCAGCAAAATAGATGCCGATACCGATAACGGTCAAAATACTGAATATCGGCCGATAATATCGGTAAAACCGATAATCGGTCGATCCCTAGTAATATTACATCCCTGCCCCACGAGTCCATGCCTCGTTTAATGCATGACAATATCCTGGTGGCCTTAGAAGCAGCTGATTGACATTGTATGCTGTAATTTAATCTACTATCCACAAGGACACCCAAATCCTTCTCTATAAGTGACTCTCCCAGTGCTACATCACCTAGGACATATGAAGCACAGAGATTATTACTACTAAGATGCATAACTTTACATTTGTCCACATTGGGTATCAACTTGGCAAATGAGGGTCAATCACTGAGTGTTCAAGTCAGCTTGTAGTTTATGGACATTTTCCATAGACTGCACAGTACTACACAGCTAAGTGTCATCTGCAAAAATAGATATGGTGCTATTAATCCCGTCCTCGATATCATTAATAAATCAATTAAATTCAGTATATTGGGCAGACTAGATGGGCCAAATGGTTCTTATCTGCCGACACATTCTATGTTTCTATGTTTAAATAATAGAGGACCCAGCACTAAACCTTGGGGTACACCACTTATAACCCCGGACCATTCTGAATAGGAATCATTGACCACAACTCTCTGGACACGGTCCTTCAGTCAGTTTTCAATCCAATTATAGACTACTTTCCAAGCCTATAGGTCTTTAATTACCTGTGAAGGACCTAGATCCTTTTTTGAATATGGGCACCACATTTGCCTTGCGCCAATCACTTGGCACTGTACCAGTATCTAGAGAATCTTTAAAAATTATAAACAGGGGCACAGCAATGACTGAGCTGAGCTCTTTAAGCACTCTTGGGTGTAATCCATCTGGACACGGAGCCTTTTTCACATTTACCTTATTTAACTTAGCTTGGAGCATATCTACAGTTAGGCCTCTTTCACACGGGTGTCCCGCATTTGCTCCTGATGCGTCGCGTGGGCATCGCGGGAAACCCGCACGAGTGCGCACACAATTTCAGTCAGTTCTGACTGCGATAGCGTTGCGTTCAGTTTTTAGCACGCGGGTGCTATGCGTTTTGCACGCGCGTGATAAAAAACTGAATGTGGTACCCAGACCCGAACCCGGACTTCTTCACTGAAGTTCGGGTTTCGGTTAGGCGTTCTGTAGATTTTATTTTCCCTTATAACATCGTTGTAAGGGGAAATAATAGCATTCCTAATACAGAATGCTTACTAAAATGTGGCTTGAGGGGTTAAAAAATGATAGGGATGAGCAACCCCGGACTCCATTAAAGTAAATTCACTGTATTATGTTCCCTCATAACATGGTTATAAGGGAAAATAATAGCATTCTTAATACAGAATGTTTACTAAAATGTGGATTGAGGGGTTAAAAAACAATTAACTCACCTCATCCTCTTGTTTCCGCAGCTGGCATCGTCTCCTTCTTCTTTCAGGACCTTCAAAAGGACCTTTGACGTAATCTTCTATCTTTATTCAGCAGGACCTGCGCTGACATCACCACGTGGTGAGCGCGATTACGTTATCAAAGGTCCTTTTGCAGGTCCTGAAAGAAGAAGAAAGAAGATGATGCCGGCTGCGTGAACAAGAGGATGAGGTGAGTTAATACATTTTTTTTTTTTTTTTAACTCTCAGTCCACATTTTAGTAAGCATTCTGTATTAAGAATGCTATTATTTTCCCTTATAACCATGTTATGAGGGAACATAATACAGTGAATTTACTTTAATGTGTCCTGGGGTTGCTCATCTCTATCATCTCCTAGCAACCATGCGTGAAAATTGCACTGCATCCACACTTGCTTGCGATTTTCACGCAACTCCATTCATTTCTATGGGGCCTGCGTTGCATGAAAAACGCAGAATATAGAACATGCGGCAATTTTCACGCAACGCACAAGAGTTACCGATATTATCGTCCGATATTCATGATTTTCATATCGTCCGATATTCATGATTTTCAAAGTTATTGGTATCTGCTTTTAACCTTGCTGATAATGCGTCCGGCGCGCTATCACAGAACATGAGTGTGCTGCTGTCAGCGCGCTCATGTTCCCTCAGCTACACAGGGAAGAAGGAGTCGCACTCTCCCTCCACCCTGTCCCGCGCTGCCTATGAGGAGAGACGGGAGGAGGAGGAGGGGCGGGCGCACTGTGCCACCAATGATAATTAACTTCTAATACAAATACAGGATACAGTGCCCAGGCTATATGACAGGAAGCTGCGATCAACGGCAGTTAACCCCTCAGGTGCCGCACCTGAAGGGTTAACTGCTGCCACTGATTGTAGCTCCCTGTCAGAGGCAGGGTGCTGGCTGTGTGATTCTGCCGTCGACACACCCGCCTCCTGTATTAAACATTAATTATCATTGGTGGCGCACTGCACCCTCCCCAGTATTAAAAACATTGGTAGCGCAGAGCGCCCTCACCCGCCCAAGTATTAAAGTAATTGGTGGTGCAGTGAGCCCTCACCCCCCCCCCTCCACTAGTATTAAAGTAATTGGTGGTGCAGTGCGCCCTCCCCCCACCCCTTAGTATTAAAGTCATTGTTGACAGTGCGCCCTCCACCCCAGTATTAAAATCATTGGTGGTGCAGTGCCCCCCCCCCCCCCCCCCATTATAAAATCATTGGTGGCAGTGGCCACATGGTCCCCTCCCCTCCTCTTCATTGGTGGCAGTGGCAGCTTGTGATCAGAGCCCCAGTGTTGTAATCCTGGGGCTCCGATCGGTTACCATGGCAGCCAGGACGCTTCTGAAGCCCTGGCTGCCATGGTAATCTCCCTGCTGCTGTGTGCACAAAGCACAGGGCAGCAGGGAGAGTGTGAAGTCCTATTCACTCTATTAGGGTGAATAGGACAGGGGATTAAAAGATCCCAGGTTCTGGCCCCTAAGGCTGGGTTCACACTTGAGCGTTTTACAGCGTGTTTTTCAGCGCTGTAAAACGCTCAACACATGAAAACCAATGCTTCCCTATGGCCCTGGTTCTCACTTGAGCGTTTTACAGCGCTGAAAAACGCGCTGTAAAACGCCCTACGCTCAAACAAGTACTTGAGCTTCTTTGGGGCGTTTTGACGCGCGTTTGTGGCCATAGGACATTGCAGTCAATCACACAAACGCGCGTCAAACGCGCGTTTACTATTGCAAAAAACGCTCGTCAAAAACGCGCGTTAAACGCGCATATCAAAGACGCTCAGGTCTGAACCCAGCCTATGGGTTGGAATAGTTATTGCGGATCCCAGAAATGCGGATGCGGATCAGTTCCAGGCCCATTGAAAGTGAATGGGTCCGCACTTTTCCGCAAATTGTGGAACAGATGTGGACCCAAATTACGGACGTGTGAATGGACCCTAAAGGGGTGGTGTAGAGACTGGACTAACATCTCAAGACAGAAGTGTAAGACTTAAAGCGGCTCTGTCACCAGGATCAACGATATTAAACAAGACATACTGCCTTGTAGGGCTCATCATGCAGATTAAAATTATACCTTTCTTTTGTCTGTACGATAAATGGCTGCAGAGAAATCAGCGGTTTTTATTCATATGCAAATGAGCAATTCGAGCACTCAGAGGCGGGGCTGAATATTCTGAGCACTGCTATGTAACACCCCCTGAGCTCTGCACACGCCCCACTCCCCTTGACTGTCAGGGCTAGTCATCAGGCTGAGGGCAGAGCTGTGTCCTGGTTTATACATATCTCCTGTATATATGTGTATTAGGCCTCATGCACACGAACGTTGTTTTGGTCCGCATCCGAGCCGCAGTATTTGCGGCTTAGATGCGGACCCATTCACTTCAACGGGGACGCAAAACATGCGGACAGCACTCCGTGTGCTGTCCGCATCCGTTGCAACGTTCCGTGATCTGCAAAAAAAATATAACCTGTATGGAATAGCCTTCCTGCAGAAGTGGTAGCTGCAAATACAGTGAAGGAGTTTAAGCATGCATGGGATAGGCAGAAGGCCATCCTTCATATAAGATAGGACCAGGGGCTATCCATAGTATTCAGTATATCGGGCAGACTAGATGGGCCAAATGGTTCTTATCTGCCGACACAGTCTACAGTATGTTTCTGTCCTATTCTTGTCCGTTTTGCGGACAAGAATAGGCAGTTATATCAATGGCTGTCTGTGCCGTTTCGCAAATGGCGGAACGCACACAGACGCCATCCGTGTTTTGCGGATCCACCATTTTCGGACCGCAAAACACACAACGGTCGTGTGCATGAGGCCTTATCCACACTCTGTACTACAGCTCCACCTCACTGAGATCTGCTCAGAAAGCTAATCTTCATATCACTGCTGTATTCACAGCAGAATGTAGGATTATAAAGACACCAGTAATATATTCTAAGCATATCCTTGTGTGGTTATGCTGTAGCTTAGAGGTTAAGCTGTTGGATTTGTCTGTAGAGATCCAAGGTTTGAATCTTAGAGACTTTGAAGTTTTTTTTTTCTTCAGATATATTTTTTTTCTTCCACATTTACTTCACACATTTATATATGTAAGAAAAGTCTATGTCATTTCTTCATAATCATGTATTGTGTCTATGAATAAAGCAGTAACAGGTTTCAGAAAAAATAAACATTATTCTCAATATAGTAAGGCCTTATTATATGATTATATATTATAGTATAACCTTTTAATATGGTTTTAAATAAAAATAAAAAAGAAATAGAAAAAAAAACAAAACCATACTGTATATCTCTGCTGGCACTTGAACCAGGGATGTCTGTATTCAAGGCAGATCGCTGTACCACTAGGCTATAACATTACCACATAGAGATGCATGGTTTTTCTATGCTTATAAGCTAACACATATTACTGGTGTCTTTTTTAATGATACATTCTGCTGTGAATACATCAGTTATATGTAGGTTAGCTTTGAGTGTGGTGAGGCTGTAGTACAGAGTGTGTATAATACACATATATACAGGAGATATGTATAGCCAGCACACAGCTCTGCCCTCAGCCTGATGACTAGCCCTGTCAGTCAAGGGGAGGGGCGTGTGCAGAGCTCAGGGGGTGTTACATAGCAGTGCTCAGAATATTCAGCCCCGCCTCTGAGTGCTCGAATTGCTCATTTGCATATGAATAAAAACGCAGATTTCTCTGCAGCTATTTATCGTACAGACAAAAGAAAGGTACTTTTTTAATCGGCATGATTGGTGGCTCTACAAGGCAGTATGTCTGGTTTAATAGGATTGATCCTGGTGACAGAGCTGCTTTAAACATGCACTGAATTTATCAAACATTGTGCAACATTTGATAAATTTGGCACAAATCACGGCAATGATTGCTCCTGTAAAACTGACTTTAAAAATTCCCCTAGTGGTAAATCTCCCGCTATATATTTTGCCGCACAGGTATTGCATTTCTCTTATGACATGCCAAGCCCTTCTAGTTGAATTATCTTATTGCGTCATGACTAGGCAAGTTTACCCACCTGATTAGCAGACACCCCTTCTTGTGATGGGTGGTTATCCTAGAGGCCAGGTTCTCGCTGTTCAGACTCATTGGGTATATGTAGATGAAATGTCACACGAATAAGGTGTTTCTCAAATACCCTCTTTAGTGCTGGTATTTTTCTAACATAACCTCATATGTGATGGAGTAAAAATGTCACCACTGTATTTGTTGAAGGATTTTAACACAGTTTTTTGTATTTTATCATAGGCCTGTGGGGATGCCCAAAATGGAAAAAGTTTACTTGCACAATCCTAGTTCATATGAAACTATTACTTTAATATCTATATCAGCAACAACATCGCATTTTCATGCATCTTTTTTTCAAAATAGGGTAAGTAATGTTTGGTTAGCTGCAAATCTGATTGTTTTCCCGCTTCCTTCTTTCTTAGCTCATTTTATACAATTCTCAAATGAAGTCTTCATTCAGTGCATGTAATGTTTGTCTATGGAGTTGCAATGCAGCCTACTGCGACGCAACTAATGCAACTCTTGCTCTGTAGCCGCAGACTGGTCAGGGTGCCTATGCTTACCCTTGTCTACCACCAAATGTGCCTACATTGGTCAGGTAATCATCAGAACTGAACCATGGTGCAATGGAAGAAGGGGATATGATCATATTTTCTTTTACATCGTGTGGTTGGCCAGGTGTGTGTGCGTTACTTACCAGGCAAGAGATGGTAGCAGAATGCACTGTAGGAAAGAAGGCAGGCTAGTGGAGGTGGTGTGATATCATGATAGAAAGTTCATAGTGGTGACTTGGCCTCCAAATTACCCAGATCTCAATCCACTTAAGCAGCTATGGGATATTCTGGAATAACAAGTCCTTTGAGGCACACTTGACAACTTATAGGAACGCACTGCTAATGTTTTTGTGCCAGATGCTAAA
Organism: Bufo bufo; assembly: GCF_905171765.1. NCBI lineage: Eukaryota > Metazoa > Chordata > Amphibia > Anura > Bufonidae > Bufo > Bufo bufo. Next base: position 450,601,475 of record NC_053391.1, read on the forward strand.
GGACACCTACAAACATTTTGTAGAGTAAATACATTACTGGTAGGTCAATGGTTGCTTGCAGTGTTGTATGTAACATCGCCACTGCAGCCTAAACAATATGTCACTGTCTGCAGCCTGGGGAATAAGATTGAACTGCAGCGCAGGAGTGGGAGGCAGCTGGGAAGGAAAGTTTACATGTTGTTTTTATCTGTTTTCCTACATAAAAAGAACTTTGGTAATCACTTTAGCCCCCTTACGACCAGGTGCCATACAATTACAGCACTTGGTGTTGGGCTTTAATCCGTTGCACTATGCAGTATTAAAGCTCCTGCTATTTAGCAGGGGCAGGTTGAGTACCTGGCCATCAGAGGGAACCAGGGAGAAAAAAAAGAAGTGTTTTATTACTGACTCTCCCTTCTCCTGTGGTGCATAGCGCTCAGTGAGCTAATACAGGAAGTGGCAATTACGCTTCAGAAAATCACGTGATCGCCGGGTGTTTCAAGCAGTGAAGAGCTGCAGGGTCTTAGCAGACCCTGGTCATCTCTGCCTTTGTACAGTCCTTCCAAAGTGGGCTATTACAGTTAAAATAGTGTAAAAAATGTAAAAAAAAGTTGTCATTGTCCCCAGACATCTTATAATGACCTTTTGGGGACTTATTATGTGCAAAAATAAATTTAAGAGGTAAAAAAAAAAAAAAAACACCCACATGAACTGTAATCATCGCCATTATTACCCCGTTCACACTAGACTATACATATTATATATCAGAGCGACCAACACAAATTAGGGAACCTATTTTAATGATTTATTTTGGTGTCAGATTACATATTTAAACAATAAAGGGCTATAGTTTGAAAAAAGATTTAAACAAAATTTGGACAGTTTTCTCCAAATGGAAAAAAAAAAACTTAAGAAAACTATGGTAATTAAAAGCCCTATGTGTCACATAATAAGCATTGCAAACAGTATGTTGGTAATCCAACAAATGGTTATAACCATTAAACCACCATGTGCGCTAAATCAGGAAAAAGTGTCTGTCGTTAAGTCTTTTCAAGCTTGGTCATTAGGGGTTTAATTACGAAAGGAAAATAGAAGGAAGTTTCCCCATATTGCCAAACATAAAACTTAAAAAGTAAAACAATACTAGTTCTGTCCTAAAAACAAATTGGCCAAAGTATACTAAAAAAATATTCACTCTTAGAATATGCTATTACAAAAGTTGAAATTTTGCTTCGGACATTCAGGAGGCCTTGTTAAGGATTTAAAGAAGCACTCCAGGTTTTTTATTTCACACATATTGCTAACATATTGCTAACTCACCACTAGTATTCTAGCAGTGTAATTTGTTACACCCTAATTCACTAACATCCATACATGTAAACAGGAAGTCAGTCTATCCCTGTGGCTGACTTCCTGTGAACTACAGGATGACATAATCGCCAATCAAATCCCTAGAAGCTCCCAGGCCCCTTCCCTCTCCATCCTCTATGTTCCTCTGTATATCCCTGTTTTCTGGTGAAGATATAATATCTGAATAAAAAGTGACTGGCACTCGCTATATGGTTCACATCAACAGCATTTAATAGCCACCCACTCAACAATGGAGTGTGGACAGCATAAATAAAACAGCATATAATCAACATAGTGTTAAAACAGTATTAAAAATATAAATAGTGCGGTGCACTGATAATAGAATCCTATATGGAGAAGTAGTCCTCTAAGTATGGCGCAATCTGATATATAATCTATCGCTTGAATATTGTACCAAAAGTTCACTGTTATTTGTAGCAAATAATGAAAGTGTCCTTTAGATGCAGAAAATGTAAATCCGAGTCCGCTACTGGGAGTACTGTCTCTTTAAATGACACTGGATGTTATCATTAGGTCCACTAAATTGCGGAATTTTCCCTGACTGGGTGATCAGTTTCCTGACTAGAGCACCCTTGCCATACAGAGGAAGGTGGTGAGCTATCCACAATAACCATTTGAATAAGATATAATATCTCCCTTATCTAAATGACCAGGAGAGTTGATATATAGTACATACAGTAATTGTATACAGTGATTAGCTGCAGTTATGTAAACCTCCTGCATCACACTCCCTGTCTGTACTATCTGTGTGTGTTGACTCTCCAGTGTAGGTGGATGATGGGGCAGAGAGGGAAGATAGGCTCAAACTTCATCACATAGAAAAACCTGGAGACTTTGAGGGGCTAGCAGCTGTGTCACTAATCTGTCATGGCTGCCGTTACACAGAGGAGTGCCTTGTGGTGAGACTCTGCCCTTTCTGTCTCTACAAAGCCAGGCATGATGGGAAATGTAGTATTCATTAAGAAAACCGTATCTGAGGGTAAGAGGGAATCAAGATGGCAGACCCCCACAAATTGCACATCAAATAAAACAGGTATGCAGAAGGCAAACACAAGAGCCTGTATCTTATTCTTTAATAATGGCCTGTCCTGCACTATGTGTTCTTTTTTAGAATTGGTAAATTGCACAAAGTGTGCCACCTGTATTTTTAAAGCACTCCCTGAGCACTGAGCCTAGGATATCCTATTAATAGCAGTGTTATGGACCGGTGACCTTCAGTACCTCACATCCATCTCTTTTTATTGCTTTATTATTTTTGGAACAGTAGTAAAAACCTGGCTGTCCCAGCAATTCCGTCCTGCCCGGCCATGGCAGATGAATTACATCATTCACAAACTTACTCCAGTAAAATATACTTTTTCTACTGCTTGTGTCTATATCAAAGCCTTTTTCCTGAGTTATGTGTTATATAAAGACAAATTTCAGTAACGTACAGAAGGCAGCAATATAGAAAAAAATACCAGTCACACAACTCTCAACACGGCTTAATGCAGGAGTTTGTTCACTTTTTATTAGGTTGGTTTTGTTGGGAGGGATTTATAAAATAATAAATCAGTATTGTCTTATTCCTTTAGGCTTGTATGTGTGACATCTCAATTGTCATTATTTGTTGCTGTCAGTTTTTTGATACGATGTTAATGTGTTTCCTTTTTTTTTTCTGTGCAGAAAATCCTCCCAGGTGGGAACACATCGTTTGATGTGGTGTTTCTCGCGAGAGTAGTGGGAAACGTAGAAAATACTTTATTTATAAACACCTCAAATCATGGGGTTTTTACCTATCAGGTAGGACATCACGTGTAGGTAAAGATGACAATGCTGCAACATCTGCTACAAGGAAAACCACTTTTATTGTTACTTATCTGGTACTGAAAGGGGTTACTCATTCCTATCCTCAGTGAATGGGAGCAGCGCTACACTAACCAGCTCTGGCCAGTACTCAACCTACTGAGCTGTGTAGTCTGACACTTAGTTACGGAATGACTGCTTGACCAGAGTTCAGGGTGTCAGAACCCCCACTGATCAGATAGGCCATCTGTATAAAAGAACTGGAAAACCCCTTTAAAAGAGTGGTGCAAGCAATACAGGCTGTTTTTCAAAAGCCTTAGACTAGTAAAAAAACAACAACAACAACAACCACAAAAAAAAAAAAAACTCTACTGTTCCCTAGCCACTGACATTCCAACACTTGTCCGGGCCCTTGCTGGTCTCTACCTCCTGATGCCTTGTGACATGCAGAAAATCCCTGTTCAGCCAATCACCGACTACAGTGTGACCCGGCTCAGCCACTGGTAGGCTTATCTGGTATTTCCTATATGTCAGTAGGCACCAGTGGACCAGGGAGGCAGTGAGGAGGTGAATTTAGTTTTTTTTCCCCACCATTCTCAGGCTGTTGTAGATAATTTGCATTGCCTGGTCAAACCTTTTTAAGCTGAGCTGTTCCAGAGGTATACATTTAGGTATTAATGGGTGGGGCAAGGCTGACAGATAATTTCTATGGACAACTTTAAGTGTAAATGTCATTTTGGGTGATCGAATAGTCTAAGCTGTAACTGATCGTTACGAAAGGTCAGTCTGTCTTCAGTGTTTTACTGGACACTAAAGATTCCTGTGTGTGACAAGTCCGATAGGCAGGTGACGGACAGTGATAGTTAGAGGACCTGTCACCACTCCTGACATGCCTGTTTTAATAGCTTCATGTATTCCCCATGTAATAACAATTCTGGAGACTCTATTCTTATGTCTCTATGTTGTACCATTCCTTTATTATTTGCACTAGAAGTTATGAATGAATTGCTAGCAGTCTGTAGTAAGGGCACATAGGGGTAGTAACCAGTTGGGGGGGGTGTACCTGCACAGTCTGACTCTATCCAATCAGTGCTGCCATTGTCAGACTGTGCAGGTACACCCCCCAGCTGGTTACCACCCCTCTGTACCCTTACTGCAGACTGCTAGCAGTAATAATAAAGGAATGGCACAACATACAGACATAATAGAGACTCCGGAATTGTTATTACACGGGGAATGCAGGAAGCTATTAAAAAAGGCATGTCAGGAGCGGTGACAGGTCCTCTTTAAGGCTACATATCCACAGTCAGGAACTGGGGTAGTCACAAGAGGTGGCTGAAAGCCTCTGCATATCACACACAGGCGTCTTCTCCGTTAGAGCGAAGAAGACTGTTATACCCTGTTTATAGTAGAAAAAACATGTTTCTCTAATAAAGTATATGACAGAAATGTTTAATATCCCGGTCCCTACACTATATTAAAAATAAACTGAAACCACAGTCACACTTTAGGAAATACTTAGTCAGTATAGAATGGATTTTCTTTCTAATTAAGCCTTATTAATAAGTGTAAAATATTGACTGTATTCCAGGTTTTTGGAGTTGGGATCCCCAACCCATATCGTTTGCGCCCATTCATTGGGGCACGAGTACCTGTAAATAGCAGTTTTTCACCTTTAATTAATATTCACAACCCCCACAGTGAACCTTTACAGGTAGGTGAACATACTACTTACTCTTTTTGGTGTGAAATAAAAAATTCTAAGTCTTGTAAAGTTGTAGTATGTGCAAACGCCTTATTCATGTGTATGAAACACTGACAAATCTCTAGTAACTGGGTGCACGAGGACACTAATAATGAGTAGTATTTATCCTATTTCACCTAGACTTTATTTTAGCATGTACAGTGTATTTGCCTGCTGGTATTGCTGTTTTTATGATAATGCAAAATCTTGAAGCTATGCATATGTCCCTATATTATTGTCCTAATTGCTTCTCGGCATTACAAGAAGTAGAAGCAATGTCCACTGCTCACACACAGACATGCTGATGGTTCGTTCTGTTATTTGCTGGTATATAAAAGATACTCTGTATAAAACAGCTCTATATATTCTTTGCTATTCCCCCTGGAAATATATGAATACATTAAATCCCATTGCAGTGTATAGGAGCTAGGAAAACTGTATAGCTTGCTGTGCTATACTGTGTTCGTAGCTCCCATGCATTGCAGTGGGAGCTGGTGAAACAGGGGACTGCTGGCCCGCTCTGCTGTTTCCAGGCCACCTGGTTGTCAAAGCTTAGTTCCATCTTGCCTTGGTAATGGTGCGATTAGACAGCCCCTTAAACACAGCAGTGATAGGACAGACTGTGTAGGGACCAGCTCCATTGACACAGACAGTGGTAATGCCCAGTTGTCATTTTACTCATACATTTCCAGAAGGAATAACTGAGCAGAAGCGCAATACATATTTCTAAAAAGTAATGCTCCAGAATGATTATTTAAAGGGTTTCTGTCATCGGAAAAATCGTTATGTATCTGGCTGACAGCGATGTGCTAATGTCAGCAGAACATAACAGTATGATTTTTAACTCCCTGCCTGCCGCCGTTCCCTCAAAATAAAGACTTTTATATTATGCTAATGAGCCACTAGGTGCTAGTGGGGCGTTGCTGCAGCACCTAGAGGATCCGTCTTCTCACCCTTTGGCACGCCCATGTCCAAATGATTGACGTCCTAGTTCTCCTCAGTGCCCCGTAAATCCTGCGCCTGCTCCTTCACGTTTAGTATTCGGCGCAGGCGCAGTGAGTGAAGCCGGCAGCAGGAGAGGGTCCTTCAGTCACTGCGTCTGCGCCGAATACTAAACAGGACGGTGCAGGCGCGGGATTTACGGGGCACTGAGGAGAACTAGGACGTCAATCAACTGGACATGGGCGTGCCAAAGGGTGAGAAGACGGAGCCTCTAGGTGCTGCAGCAACGCCCCACTAGCACCTAGCGGCTCATTAGCATATTCTAAAAGTCTTTATTTTGAGGGAACGGCGGCAGGCAGGGAGTTAAAAAATCATACTGTTATGTTCTGCTGACATTAGCCTATCGCTGTCAGCCAGATACATAACGATTTTTCTGATGACAGAAACCCTTTAAGTATTTACTACAATGGTCATGTCAGAAGAGCTTACACCGTCTTCTTTAGATTTCCTATTAGCATTCTAGTCAGTGTAATTGCAACCACTAAATATCCCTTAAAATTAAGTCTACTTTCACACTGGCGTTTTGGCTTTCCGTTTGTGAGATCTGTTCAGGGCTCTCACAAGCGGTCCAAAACAGATCAGTTTTGCACTAATGCATTCTGAATGGAAAAGGATCCGCTCAGAATGGATCAGTTTGCCTCCGTTCCGTCTCCATTCCAATCTGGAGGCGGACACCAAAACACTGCCTGCAGCGTTTTGGTGTTCGTCTGACGAAACTGAGCCAAACGGATCCGTCCTGACACACAATGTAAGTCAATGGGGACTGATCCGTTTTCTATGACACAATCTGGCACAATAGAAAACGGATCCGTCCTCCATTGACTTTCAATGGTGTTCAAGACGGATCCGTCTTGGCTATGTTAAAGATAATACAAACGGATCCGTTCATGATGGATGCAGACGGCTGTATTATCTGAACGGATCCGTCTGTGCAGATCCATGACGGATCCGTACCAAACGCGAGTGTGAAAGTAGCCTACTGTAACTCACAAGGGCTGTAAAGATTAGATATTCACATTGTGCAACCCTCTCAACTATCAAGATACAACTTCTGAAAAATAGAGGTACTCTTGGGTCACATGAACCATTTTTAGGGAGAGACAGTGCTATTAGAGTATTTATTATATTTGTCATAGTGACATGTCCATTTAAACTATTTAATTATTAGAAAGGGATCATTTTAACTAACCTTATTGATTTTTGCAGGTGTGCTGGGTTTAAATGATAACAGGGCTTTTTTATTTTAATTTTTTTATTTTTATATAGGTGGTAGAAATGTATTCCAGTGGGGGTGATCTGCACTTAGAACTTCCAACAGGCCAACAAGGAGGCACCAAGAAATTATGGGTGAGCATCCTTATGATCCAGTTGGTCTGGACAATGCAACCTTCACTTTTGGCTAAGGCCTGATTGGGGTTATCTGCGTATGGGCCATATCGGGTCTTTTCGCCATACACCACACTCACAGCAAAAATCAAACAGTTGGATGGTTGGCAAAAGGGATCAGTATTAAAACCCTCTGTCATGGTTCTAAAAATGGAAATAGAAGGACTTTACTCTACTTTGATGACATCAAATAAATCAGGTGCTTCATGAAAAGGACGTCTTCGCAATCAACATATGGATAGATTCCCCAGCATACTCAGAGATTGAATGTAGTTCAGTTCCAAAGTTTATTGGAAAATCAAAAATTCCATCTAAAAGTCCACATATGGAGCATATTTAGCGATAGTGGTATCTGGTAATAGTGACTGAAGTCTAACCTTTCGATGCAACAATGAAAGAGGTTGAAAAGGAAGCTCTGGGAAAAGTAAGTTTAGAGAACCATGACTGAGCCCAACTCTGAGGAATGAGCACTATACACCGAGACCATTGTTAGGCTCCATATTAGTTTTCAAAATAAAATGGAAACTTCCACTTCATACTCAATAGACATAAACAATCTGACACGCTTGTAGATGGAATGCAATTCAGTTCCAAAGTTTATTAGAAAATCCCAAATTGTGTATAAAAGTCCACATATGGAGAACATAACAATAGTGGTATCTGGTAATAGTGACTGAAGTCTGAGTTTTTGGTCCAGCAATGGACCTTGGTCAAAGGAAACCCTGGAGAACAGCAGTGTGGCACCACAGGGGGTGAAAAATATCCTCCTGAGGGACAGCATTTTCCTGCAGTGCTGCTTTGCTTTGCTTTTTCTCAGGAGGACATTTTTGCCCTGTGGGGCCACACTGCTGTTCTCCAGGACTTCCTTTAAAACTACTCTTTTCTTCCATTTGTGACTCTGTGACCAAGGTCCATTGGTGGACCTTGGTCACACCTCCAAGTGTTCTGTGGATTCTAGTTTATTGACTACGAATTGGCAGTTTCAATTTTATTATGAAAACTAATATGGAGGAAACGTTGCATCATTTTACGACACTAAAGGCTCATTCAGACGGCCATATGCTGTCCGCAAAAAAAAAAACGGATTGCATTGTTTTTTTGCTGATCCATAGGTTTCAATAGGGCCATGTACTGATTTTCACTGACAAGTATAGGACAGGTTTCATTTTTTTTGCTGAGCTGTGCAATGGAAGAAAAGGGCCCCATAGAAATGAATGGGACAGCATCTAATCCGCAAAAAAACAGATCCGCATTTTTGCAGACAGCATACGGCCGTCTGAATGAGCCCTAAGGATGGAGCTCCTTACATTGATTTCGGTGTATAGTGCTTGTTCCTCAGAGTTGGGCTCCAGGTTTACTTTCTGCCCCCGATAAGGGCTGATTTTCCTTTGTCAGCTGTTAACGCGCATCAGTTGATGTTTTTCTCTGATGTATGGTTCTTAGCGTTGATGCAGCAATTTAGATGAAAAGAATGTATTGACAGGATGGTACTTACAATTCTTATTATTTTTTAGGAGATACCACCATATGAAACAAAGGGTGTAATGCGTGCAAGCTTCTCTTCTCGAGAGGCTGACAATCACACTGCGTTTATTCGAATTAAAACCAATGCATCTGACAGCGCAGAGTTCATTATCCTTCCTGTGGAGGTGGAAGTCACAACAGGTTGCTTACTTACTTAGAAACTATACAATACAAGTGTACATTTTTCTTCACTGGAGGCATAATGATGTGACTTTTTTTCTTTTCAGCTCCTGGCATTTATTCTTCAATAGAAATGCTAGATTTTGGTACTTTACGAACGCAAGGTGAGGCCGATTTAACCAAGCTAGCGTTCACTCAGTAATTGTTATTAGGGATGAAGTTGTCGGCTCTTGAATTCACGCAGTGCCTTGTCATTCTTTTCCACACTGCTAATTTGCATCTCCTTTCTCTATGTCTTTGGTTTATTGTAGTTTTGTACTTTGGTTATTATGTGCCCCATAAAGACACATATCAGAATTTTTCTCACAAACGTTCTCTTCTTTTGCCTTTCAGATATTCCTAAAGTTCTGAATCTCCATTTACTAAATTCAGGAACTAAAGATGTTCCAATAACTGTAAGTAGTCTTTCTTTTAGTTGTCTTCATTTACATTTTTGTAATTTTAAGGTTAAATGCACACAGCAGAAATGTCTTCTATTGAAAAATCTTTCCCATGCATCTGAACAGGGTTGTTTCTCCAGGGGGCAGACATTTTTTTCTGTTACAAATCTGCTACGTGCAAATATATCTTAGGCTTCTTCACACTGCAGTCAGGCAGTTCCGACAGAGAACAGCCTGCCAGAAGTCTCTGGATCTTGCATTGCTAGATGGTAACGGAATCCCCCTTTGATTATAATTGGGTCTAGTGGAGATCTGGCTGCTAGCCAGCAAATATGGAGGGATTCAGCCGGACAAATCTACCGCATGCAACCAAATTCTAGCATATTTGCTGGGTAGCGGACGGATCTCTGCCAGACCCTGTTATAGTCAATGGGGTCGGTGGGTATTCCAGTACCATCTGGCAGGCCGTTCTCTGCTAAAACACTTGCCAGGAGTGTGAAGCTAGCCTTAAAGGGGTTCTGCAGTTCTTTTAAATTGATGATCTGTCCTCTGAATAGATCATAAGCATCTGATCGGCAGGGGTCAGACACCCAGGACTCCTGCTGGTAAGCGGTTTGTGAAGGCAGCGGCGCTCCTGGAGCACTTTGGCCTTCTCGCTGTTTTCCTCAGGCCAGTGATCTCGCGACTAGAATGGGGCTTAGCCCCACCCAGGCCAGTGATGGCCTGAGGAAAACCGCAAGAATGCCAAGGGGCTCCAGGAGCGCTGCTGTATTCTCAAATAGCTAATCGGCGGGGGTTCTGGGAATCGAAATGCTCAGATGCTGATTATCTATCCAGATGATAGCTCATCAATTTAAAAGAACTGCAAAACCCCTTTAATGTTGTATTACATATCCTGATGTGGCAGACGATTTCGGGAGGGAAGTGTTCCCTCCTTGCAATCGCCTGCTCACTGATGGAGGAGAACGTTGCTATTACATGCAGTGATCTCCTCCTCGGCATGGGGAGTGGATCACTATGCCATTACTCCTCCCCTTGTTGTATAGTTGTTTGCCGATGGCCGATCGTGATTAGACACCACGATCTGCTGCCTGCAAACAATAATATTTTTAACATGTAAAACTATTTAAATTGCCAGATGAACAAGCGTTTGCTTGTTCATTGGGCAATCTTCGGCAGTATTACATTGCCAAATGATTGCTAATGAGCGTTACTACGAATGCTTGTTAGCCATCATCTGCCGAAAGATCGGCAGGTGTAATACAGGCTTCAGGTGCTTATTACGAGTCTTTTGGCACATTTACTAATCCTAATATTTAGACAGTTTAAACTTAGATTAGATAGACAGTCAAAAAATGCACCATATTAATCACATTGAAGGATGTTGGTTAGTGGTGCATCTTTAGTTTGTTTACTTCACAACTTTTAGTTGGCTTATTTTGCATCCGAATTTTGTACCAAACCTTTGGCGTGCATTATCACATCTTAACCTTTCTATTAAGCCTTGAACCTCAGAGACCAAGGCAAAAAAAGTGTCTAAACCACTTAATAATTCTGGAACATTTTGTGAATGTTTGTATGTACTGTATCCGCCTTTCAAAGTACCAACCAAACCAATAGATACAGCAACTGAAAGTCATGTTTGGAAAATGATTCTTTCTGTTTTCATGCTTCAAGTAATATAGATTCTGGTAATTCCTGTCCTGAAGTATCACAAGATGAGATGAATAACTACTGTATACTGTACCTTCAACTGTATACACCAGTCACGTTGCATATACCAAAGGCAATCGTCCTCATGACATGCCCTGCAGATTCTAAAGTTCTGTTTGCATGGAATCCTTTTCAGTATAGCGCAGAATTTTTTTTTAGGTCATGTAATCCTTTAATATATTAGTGACTCCAAGTTACGACCGTGTGTTACACTGAACCAGTGCCTTATATGTTGCTACTCTATTTACCACTGTTAAGGGATGATACCAGATGGTAACGGAGAAGAAAGTGAGAGGAAAGTGTCTGCAGATGTTCTAAAGCTCTGGGAAGGCCTGTGGCGATAAAAAAAAAGCTAGTTATATTACTTTATAGTAAGTCGTATGTAATGTAGGTGACTGCTCTGTGCTAAACATGGGCACAAAAAAAGCTCCTCAGCCTAATAGAGAACTTCAACCCTACAAGTCAGCAGAGAGAACCATACTGTAGCACCTGGTGCATTCATACCTTACGCAGTAGGCTACTTGGTAGTAGGTGCTTCTTCAGACGTTGCCTTGTAGAACAGCTTCTAATGGAAACAAACAGCATTGTGGTGGAAGGTTAGCAAACCTTTTTAAGGCTATGTAATAATTACATTTATTTCTTTCTCCATACATCTAACCTTGAAATTTCATTGAGACGGTGTAGAGTTTGTCAGGTTCCTTTCCATATGCCATATATTCATTTACTCTTGTCACTACATTCCTTCAAAGACCCTGCTTAATTAACGGCACACCAAAATAGTAACAAACACCAGCGTATGTATTTGAGGCATGGACTTCAAGCACACATATTGGTTTCTTGCATTCCTAAAGCACTCATGTGCAGGTTTCATTGAAGGGCCCCAATGAAGTTTTAAAGTGAAGTCCCTTCTATGGAGTTTCTTAAAGGGAACCTGTCAGCTAAAAAACGCACCATAAACCACCAGCATTACCTTACAGATATTCTCATCGGGTTTCTAAAGTTGGTTTTCTCTTTGCGCTCTGATGCACCTAGTCGCAGAAAAACAGTTTGATTCCCCCGCAGGCCATGTGTAATTGAAGTTCTTGAAGTCAAGGGGGCAGCGGCTTTCTGGCTTGAAGTCAAGCACGCTGCACCCCCTTCCCACCCCTTCACATTTGATTAATGGGCTCCGTTCTAATTTCATGTACTATTCGAGCCTGAAATGTCACGCATGCGCTGTGTTGTCATGATTCTGGCGCCTGCGCATTGTTTCTTGCTGCTATGTACTTGTCTTAAGCGGCTCATGTGTGTGAGCGTGCCACAAAACATTCTGTGCTCCTGGTCCTGTTAGTGACATATACGCGCGGCATTGTTTTGTGACACGAGCCTGCACATTGAGCTGGTGGTTTATGGTGCGATTTTTAGCTGACAGGTTCCCTTTAAGTTTACATGGTAAATATGACTTATTGGCTATCTACAGTTTAATCAGTGGTGAGAATCTAATGCACACTTCAGTATCACACAAATATCCACCCCACACACAGGAAAAAAAATCAGACAAGGAATTCAAGAAGTGAGGAATTTATTTGAACTATTTACTTGGCCCGGTGCTGTAGCTCAGCGGTGAAGTAAGAGTGCAAAAGTGGTGTTTGATCAGGTCATTAATTCGACCAAGCTGTAGTACTCTGCACCAATCGCTACTATAAGTACTGTGTTCTGCAGTATGTACCATGCTGACTACTAGGAAGACGCAGCTGATCGGGGGGAGAAGTGAACCCACACAAATCTAATATTGATGGCCTGTCCTAAGAATAGACTATCAATTTTAGGTGGCTGGGTAACCCCACAATGTCTAGGACTGTGCAGTCAGGGCCGGCCTTTGGGGTGTGCGGGCTGTGCGGCCGCACAGGGCGCCATAGTAACAGGGGCGCTGGGCGGCCGACAGCTCGCAATGCAATCTGCGGCAGCCGGCAGGCGAGGCTGTACTTGTGTTCTCCCTCGGGGCGCCCCCTCCATCTCCCCCTCCCCTGTCTGACCTGCCTGCTGCCCCCGCCGCTGCCAATAAGAAGAGAGACAGGAGGAGGAGGAGGGGAGGGGCTGTGGCCACTGCGCCACCAATGAAGAAAACTGACCTGTAATACAAATACAGGAGGCGGGTGCCGGAATCAAATAGCCGGCACCCGACCTTTGTGACAGGGAGCTGCGATCAGATGCAGTTGAGTTTAACCCTTCAGGTGCGGTACCTGAGGAGTTAACTGCCGCTGATCGCAGCTCCGTCACAAAGGTCGGGTGCCGGCTATTTGATTCCGGCACCCGCCTCCTGTATTTGTATAAGAAACGTTGGTGGCACAGTGCGCCCCCCCCCCCCCCCCCAAACACCCCAGTATAAGAAACCCAATTGGTGGCTCAGTGCGCCCCCCCTAGTATAAGAAACGTTGGTGACACAGTGCCCCCCCCCCCCCCAAACACCCCAGTATAAGAAACATAATTGGTGGCTCAGTGCGCCCCCCCTAGTATAAGAAACGTTGGTGGCACAGTGCGCCCCCCCCAGTATAAGAAACATTGGTGGCTCAGTGGGAAGTGCCAATGAGGGTTAAAAAATAATTTAAAAAAATTAACTCACCTCCTCCAGTTGATCGCGTAGCTGCCGGTCTTTCTTCAGGACCTGTGGTGACGTCACGGAGCTCATCACATGACCCATTACCATGGTGATGGATCATGTGATGTATCATGTGATGAGCACAGTGATGTCACCACAGGTCCTTTGACAGGTCATGAAGAAAGAACAGAAGACGATCAATTGGAGGAGGTGAGTTAATTATTTTTTTATTTTTCAATCCTCATTGGCACTGCCCACTGCGCCACCAATGTTTATTATATTGAGGGGGGCGCACTGCGCCACCAATGTTTATTATATTGAGGGGGGGCGCACTGCGCCAATGTTTATTATACTGGGGTGTTGGGGGGGGGGGGGCGCACTGTGCCACCAATGTTTATTATACTGGGGTGTTGGGGGGGGGGCGCACTGCGCCACCAATGTTTATTATATTGAGGGGGGGCGCACTGCGCAAATGTTTATTATACTGGGGTGTTGGGGGGGCGCACTGCGCCACCAATGTTAATTATACTGGGGTGTTGGGGGGGGGGGGCGCACTGCGCCACCAATGTTTATTATATTGAGGGGGGCGCACTGCGCCAATGTTTATTATACTGGGGTGTTGGGGGGGGGCGCACTGTGCCACCAATGTTTATTATACTGGGGTGTTGGGGGGGGGGGGGGGGCGCACTGCGCCACCAATGTTTATTATATTGAGGGGGGGCGCACTGCGCAAATGTTTATTATACTGGGGTGTTGGGGGGGCGCACTGCGCCACCAATGTTAATTATACTGGGGTGTGGGGGGGGGGGGGGCGCACTGTGCCACCAATGTTTATTATATTGGGGGGGCGCACTGCGCACAACGATGGGTTAGGGAAATTTCACAGCAGAGTGCGCATGCGCTGGGAGCCTCGCCGGCGGTTAGGGTAGGGAAAAATTATGGGCCAGTGCGCAGGTGCAGTGATCGGATGGATGTTCTCAGCTGGACACCGGCCGACACTGCGCATGCGCTGGGAGCCTCACCAGCGGTTAGGGTAGGGAAAAAGCACTGGCCCGTACGTAATTTTTCCCTTCCCTAACCGCTGGTGAGGCTCCCGGTGCATGCGCAGTGTCGGCCGGTGTTCAGCTGAGAACATCCATCCGATCACTGCGCCTGCGCACTGGCCCATAGTTTTTCCCTACCCTAACCGCCGGCGAGACTCCTGGCGCATGCGCACTCTGCTGTGAAACTTCCCTAACCTGACGTTGTGCGCCTGCGCAGCGCTGCACACCTCCTCACGTCATGTCCGGTGCGACCGGAAGTGACGAGGGTAGGGAAATCTCACGAAGTAGGGAAGTATGACATTACACCGGCCTTTGGGGTGTGTGGGCTGGTAACTACTTGGTTGGATAGTCAGCCAGCCTATGCCCTGATGCCAGCAACAAGCAGTGTTTTTTTTTTTTTTTGGGGGGGGGGGGTGCCACAAGGTTAGCTCGCACAGGGCGCCTGGACACCTAAGGCCGGCCCTGTGTGCAGTGACTTTGGTTGCGTACAATTTGTGTGACCAACAAATGTGTGCGATTTTGTCTGCCACTTTCAAGTCCCCAGACTATATTAGGCTGCAGTTTTGCTGTGAGTTGTACACAGTTTAGCATTTCCGAACCCATTAGAGACACACAAGCTGCTATGTCACAAGTGAGTCGCACACAATTTACATTGTGCTCAGCCTGCAACCAAAAATCCGGCAGTTTTTTATTTTTCTAGACTGTTGTCACAGTCGCATCACATCGTGTATTGTAAAAGCGAACACATTAACTCTAATTACTTGCCATATAATTATAGCCTGAGACGCTATTCTACAAGCAAGATTTTTTTTGTAAGCTTTATGCTAGCATCGTCCGATCTATAAATCACCAGATTGGTTATTCTTTATAATCAAATTTACGCAGTTCAATGTAGTTGACTGCAACTTGCCAGAAATATTGAAATTGGGACAAACAAGCAAGTTAGCAACCCGTTCCTTATCGGCGGGACTTTATATGCCATGCTGCTGCAGTGACCAAGTGAGAATGCACAACCTATCCTCTGATACGTAGCCTTTGTCTGTCTAGACTTTTGTGTATTTCCATTCATGGGTGACAGATTTGAATGCGGCATGGAAAGATACCAATATTAATAGGCGTATGTATCTTGGTGTCTAATGACAAGCCCATGGCTAGGCATGCATTCTTATATGTGGGTGCGCCCAAAATATTTCAGTCCTAATCACATTACATGGTTATATAAACCCAGGTAATTTAGGTAAATATCTGGACTGGGATGTAAAGGAATTTGTAACTGGTTGGGGAAGGAAACTACACAGAAAATTAACTTCTGTAGGAAGAAATCTTTGGGGCACATTTATTAAGACTGACCTTGGTGCTGCATTCTGTGACTCTTTCCCGCTCACACCAGGTCTAAAAAAAGTGGGTGTCGTGCGTCCACACACTTTTTTTGACCTGGCGTGAGCGAGGAAGAGTCACAGAATGCAGCGCAAAGGACCTTCGCACTGCAATCTGCACCAGAAATACACCTAATATAGGCTTATTTCTGTTTAATAAATGACCCCCTTTATCTTTGTAGGGTTTTCATTGCTCACATTCCTTGAAGTTCAGTCTAGGCTGTCTGATTCATTGTGCCCACCATTGCCAGCCTTTGTGGTGATTATGGTTGATGGTTTTTATGCGATATTTAGACCAAGTTAAGAAATCATGTTAAAGGCATACAGTATTGTAACATTATCCTTCAGTGCAAGGGACTGGTTGATTCAGTTCCTAGATGGCCCAGTGCTCTGTTCTGCCATTTTATAGTGTAAATATTATCGGCCATACCAGAGATGGTTCTGTAGACACCACTGTTTTTGGGGTTCTTGCTTCTCAGTAGTACAGAGCAGGGGACTTTCTGATGGGCCTGGCTTTCATTGAAGAGACTCAGTGAGAGCTGTTTATGGACACTTGTTTGCATCTAAGCATCTCATCTAGCCGTCTAGTGCCCTCCTCTGTACTTATAATTGGGGCAAGAACCTGCTGTCTACAGATGAGTGTAAGTTACATTCCAAAGTACACACCATGGGGGTCATTTATTAAGACCGGCGATTTAGACGACAGATGGGCGCAGGCCTCTACATAACATAACTTTGGCGCTTGGTGCTGCCGGCTGTGCTCCCTTGCTGGTGTAGTTTAAGACCATTTTTTTTCCGTAAACTGGTGTGGAAAATGATCAATGAGAAGGGCTTGCCAGCCCGCCCGCCCTCTTCCCCGCCCTCGCCACTCCCCCTTTTTCCACAATGTGTAGAGAAAAGTTAGCGACAAAAATACACTAAAAAGTGTGGTAAAAACAATAATAAATGACCCCGTATATGCAGCAGCACACTCCGTGTAAAGATGCATGGTACACAGCTGATAACAGGAGGTTCTGACCACCAGAGAGACTAGAACTTTTTCCTATAATGTGTAAGCACAGCCACCACTGATGGATTGCAGTGTGGTCGTAACCATGGAAACAAGCACTCTATAATGTGATAAAAAAATAAATCAAACCAGCAAAGGAGGCAATATGGACAATCACAATACATTAGTAAGTGGCTTGTATTAGCTTTCTCTACATGATAAATGCCACTTGCTGAAGTGAGACACCCCTAGTGGCTCCTCGTTGTAGCTGCCGTCTGATGGAAACCACCTTTTCACTGGAAGATGGGCCAGACACAGTTTTGACCAAAGATGTGACAAAGAGCTTCTCGTTTTTATATAGTAAATACAGCAGTAATGCAGTTCAGATTTATCCATGTTTCTAGCGTTTGCTTGTGCCTGCATATAGTGCCCATTTGCCTTTGCATTGCAGCCATGGTAGCGTGCACCTGTACTTTATTTCATAGTGTGTGGAGGTGCTGGTCTAACTTTGTTTTTTGTATTGTGAATCGCATTCCCTTTTTCCCTCATGGAGCACTAGATTCATTTTATGGCTTTAGAGACATTCCCTTTCAGAATGCCACCAGAAAAGACTTATCCATGTGAGAATGGGAGATGCTCTCATAGAATGGCTCCCTGCTTTGTCCAGAGCAGAGCGCCCCTCTCTGTGATGCCCATATTCCCCAATAGGGCAAACCCCTTTATTGATTTTTTTTCCCTAATCTCCAGTGCCATCAGTTGGCCTCCAGTTCATCTCATTTCCATAGTATATTTATTGGGCAGAATAGTGTAGTATGGTTTGCTGTTCTACCGAGTAAAAGTACAATGGGTTGAGCAGCACATCTAGAACCGCGCTTAGAATCTGCACCCACCTTGGGATCTTCTGACGCCCAATCCTGCCTCACTATCTAACAGTAAGTAGACCCATCCAAGACATAGCCCTGTGGGATCACTGGCTGCAATAGGTTTCAAATCTAGGGTAATTTACAATTAACTGGATGATAGGACCTGTGTATGTGTAGAGAGGTTAAATGGTATACGTACCAGGGGAGAGGAGAACATTTCTTCTATTGAGTCTATTGTATCATAATCAGAGATGGCGAAAATGAAAAACCTGTAGACGTCTTTCATGCAGTGCTCTTTTTATTTTAAATGGAGAAAAGGCCTGTGACTTTTTGGAAGTTCCATATGCTAATAAAATGCTTTCCATCCCTTGTCTTGCTCATTTTCACTTGTGTTTTGTTTAGAGCGTTCGGTCGACGCCGCAGAACGATGCAGTAACTGTGCACTTCAAACCCATAACGCTTAAAGCTTCCCAGAGCAGATATACCAAAGTTGCAAGTATAAGTTTTGATGGTGAGTTAACATCTGTTGAATGCACACTGTAAACCAGTGTCCCAATATGCTTCACCTTGGCCCGCCTGCAGCCTGCAAAGAAGACCATTTAATAATCCTGTGTCAGGGGTCTTCATTGTCTTGCAAGTCCCTTCTTCAGGGATCAGCAGCTTATGGCACTTCAGTTGTTGTGGAACTAGAACTCCCAGCATGCTTCATTCACTTCTTTAGCAGTTGTGAGAACAAACTATTAAGTGTACATGCTTGGAGTTGTAGTTTCCAAAAAGATGCAATGCCTACGGGTTGCTAACACCTACCATACTCTAAAATCAAAAGCACACTAATGAGGACTGTATTTTGGCCAAAATATCAACTAATATTTCATACATGGTGCAGCTAGGCCTTTGGGATATTGGATGAGAATTGGTTGTCCATATTTTTGTGGAGTACTTATAGGGGGCAGCCCACCTAATCTAATAATATAGGCATAACCAGTAGGCTGTAAGCCTGCATGGTGCACCATATACAACCGTGTAACTGGCACTTTATAAAAACGTTATTTTTGTACATTTTGTACTAGGCATAACCGCCAGATGGATGATAGACGTGTGAGTGGATATTCATCAGTACTTTGAATCATGCAGGGAACTCATTTGTTAACCTTTTGCAGTGATATCTTTGCTCCATTCATACATTATAGGGTTTTCCAGGTTCAGGATATGAATGGCCTATTCTCCTGCAGAGCCGATCTTGGTCTTCTAAGACCCTGCAGCTCTTGAAAGTGGTCTCTGCCATCTCTATGGGCAGTCCGATTGTCCCTGACAGTTGGATTCCCTCTCATGCAGCAGCACGATTTCTTTGCTGATGCAGACTTCCAAAGCCATTCAGAAATGTCCTTCCAGAGTCATATGCAGACCAGTTGGATGTTTGGAAACCTTCCAGACATTTTATTTTTTATTGGACAATTTTTTTCAATTGGTCTTTATTAAAAACGTTCAGCCACTTTCCCAGTATAACCGTGTAATCTATGCATTTGCAGTGGAGCAGAGTTCTGTGTTTACATTGAATCCCATCATCTGATGGCTCATGTGAATCCCTTATCTGTAATTACCTGAAGCTCTTAAACGCTTATTTAAGCCATATTCATATCAGTGTGACAAGAACTGAACTATAATGAGTATTTAAGAGCGGTCAAGAGATCAAAGAACATGGCTACAGACTGAGCAGACAGCTATGCTGATGATAGGACTGTACTAAATAGAAACTGACAGTCTGCAGATACTCTGTTAACCCCCGTAGTACAAAAACTGCTGGACATTTTTAATAAAGACAAATTGAAAATATATATATATATTTAGCCCAAAATGAGTAGAATGCAATAAATTAAATTTAAATTATTTGGCAGTCCGTAAGTGATTGAGCATAAATTTATGTTCTTTAAAAAAACAGCATCAAAAGCTAAGAAGCCATCACAGTTCTCTGGTAAAATAACAGTCAAGGCAAAAGAGAAGAGTTACTCAAAACTTGAAATTCCATATCAAGCAGAAGTTTTGGATGGGTAAGTTAGCAGACTCTAAGCCTTTTTAGTTTTTTGTTTTTTTCCTTACAAATCTGTTATTTCTTTGTGCATATAATGTACATATAAACTGAATGACCCCTTTACTAGAGACAACCGTCATGGCATAGATTCTACCAGGTGTTTCAATTGTTTTGCATGAATATTGGCCCATGGACAGGATAACTTCTCATATTTGCCACAAGTTAGATGGGGGTATTGACATGCTATGAACAGTGCATTCTTCCCCATCCCAGAGATGCTTCATAGGATTAACATCTGGTGACTGTGAAGGCCAGGGAAGCAAGAGAAACCTGCTGTTCTGTTCCTGAAAGCAATCCATGACTATACAACCTTTATGGCTTGGTGCATTTTTTTTTGCTGAACGTGTCCTTCTGTCATATGGTAAACTGCCAAGAAGGGATGACCTGGGTCAGCCGCAATGCTTACATAAACCCTACTGTCCAAATGTCCATCCACATGTCAAGAAAACATTTCCCAATATCGTTACCCCATTTCTATCAGCTTGAACTGTTCACACCTGACAGGAAGGGTCCATGGATTCAAGATGCTTGCACCAAATTCTGACCCTCCCAGAAAATTGGATTTATCTGACCAGGTGCTGTGTTTCCATGGCTTAGTGATCCAATCTTTCCCAGTTGGAGTCTTGCCTTTCTTTTTCCCTTACACAGCTATGGGACTGAAGCTGGTCTTCTGATGTTACTGCTCATCCATGCTACGTATTGCTAAGCTCAGTCAGACTTATTATTTGGAGCACCAGTATTGTATTCAGCTGTAAACTGATTCAAATCCTCCTCTGGATGTTTTTTCTAGATCACACCATTCTGTGTATGCTCCCGATTTCTGTTGTCCAAGAAATCACTAGAACGTTTGCAGTTTTTGAAATACTGGTCTGGACTAGTCTAGTTCAAATGACCATATCTCTTGAGGTTGTTCAGATCACTTCATTTTCCCATTCTAATGTGGATTCACAATGAAACTGGTCCATGGAAAACCTGTTCACTTGGTGTTAGTGCTCATTCACACGACCGTCTGAATGGGGCCGCAAAAGATGCGGCCAGAACTGCCCTACAAAAAATAGAGAGCATGTCCTATTCTTGTCCGCAATCGCAGTCAAGAATAGGCAAAATGCGGAATGCACACAGCTGGTATCTGTGTTTTGCGGATCTGCAATTTGCACGGTCTTGTGAATGCGCCCTTATGCTGCACTGCAGGGTTACTTGTTTAATCTCCATACAGGGAAGCCCCAATTGTGAAAGGGCAGGTGTCTCTATTAAAGTGTCTAATCTGTAGATCCAGGGTTTCCATTGTAAATGCTATGATGATTACAATTTCCTGGTATATAAAACATGGGAGTCTTTACCTGTTAAACCCTGTGTTGTGGTTGCTTTACATCTACTTGATTATTTTAGTCATTTCTTTCAGGTTATTGATTCAATCTTGATAATCAAGCTTTACCTGTAATGACATTGTGCTTAGGTACCTGGGATTTGATCATGCAGCCACATTATTTCACATACGGGATAGTCCATCAGATCCAGTGGAGAGGCCCATCTTCTTGACGAACACCTTTAATTTTGCTGTACTTATCCATGATGTCTTGTTACCTGAAGAAGCAAAGGCAATGTTTAAAGTAAGTATGCATGTAAACTAGGGTTGTACCCTGTATCAAAGT
This sequence comes from Bufo bufo, assembly GCF_905171765.1. Classification (NCBI taxonomy): domain Eukaryota; kingdom Metazoa; phylum Chordata; class Amphibia; order Anura; family Bufonidae; genus Bufo; species Bufo bufo. The sequence goes on from NC_053391.1 coordinate 450,623,128, forward strand.
TTTGATACTTTGATACCTGGTGCGATTTTTTGCGATACTAAGCTACGCTATTGCACAGCTTAGTATAAATCCATACCAGAGAACATGGCGTGCGCAAAGCGCAGCGAAAACAGTGTTCTCATAAACGGCTGCACAATGGAGAAAGATGGAGAGTCCCTCCCTCTTCACTGTGACACAGCCGGCCACTGCCACTGCCACCAGTGTAAAACCTGAAGGGCCTGATTGGGTGGGGTTGTCAGGGAGAGAAGGAGGGGGAAGAATAGGAAGGCAGAGGAGAGGAAAACTCACCGCGGTGCTGGAAGCTGATCAGTTAAAGGACATTTGATTAGGTCATCGCCATGTGACCAGTAACATCCCCTTTGTACTGGTCACATGGTGATTTCATCATCAAAGGTCCTTGCTGCTTGAGGTTTCCTGCTGTTTTATAGGTATGTGCCTTATGCTGTGTGCCTGTATTAATGTGAGGCACATAGTCATATTACTTTAGTACCTCCATGTGCCTCACATTAATAGCAAGTGACCCTCATCATGTTTTATCTCCTGCCATGGGCAAGATGGGATTAATGATGGTGTCACTTAGTACTAATATGAGGTACATGGAAGTTTAAAATTAATAACACCATGTGCCTCCAATTGACCCTTTAATGCCTAATGCCGTACATGTGAGAATTGTATGGAGCAGGCTGCCTCACTGACAGCAGACACCTGGATGCAATGACTGGGAACAGTGATGCCGAAAGGGGTCAATTCCCCCCTCAGATGCCACATTCAACAGCGTTCGCAGAATCTGTGAGGTTAGGCATAGGGAGACTGATGCCTCTGCCGTCTGATCGAAGCCCCTGCAGTGAAATTGCGGGGCTCTGATCGGTTACCATAACTGCCTGGGCGCTGTTGAAGCTTCCCAGGCCTGCTATGGTAAGCTCCCTGCTAAGCTGTGCATGAGGCAGGGAGTGCGTTAAAATATTATTCACCATAATAGGTCTCTATTAGGATGAAAAAGTTGTATGTACTCCAAAAATGGTACCAATAAAACTACAGTTTGTCCTGCAAAAAAAAAAAGTCCTCATATAGCTCTGTAGACTGAAAAAAAAAAAAAAATGTTATGGCAGTCAGAAACTGGCAATGCAAAGAAAATGTAGATTTTTTTTCCAAAGTTTTTTTTTAAAGTAATAAAACAAAATAAAAACTATCCAAGTTTGGTGTTACTGTAATTGTATTGAGCTGGCAACATGTGGTTAATGTGCGGGTATTTTTTGTGATTTTATAAAAAAAAAAAATTGTGAGGTATTGAGTATCGCAATACTTTTTCTTGGTGTCAAAACCGAATCAAAATTTTGGTATCGCTGAGCCCAAAGATGATATATTGATGACCTATCCTGGGGGTAGGTCATCAATATTAAATACTCAGAAAACCCCTTTAAGAAAACAGTTTATTTAATGCATTAGTAGCACTGGTTCAATGTATGGTAATTCTAACTTCTTTTAATTTTTCTCTTGACTGCAGATCCAGAATTTTAGTTCAAATGTATTAATTTCTCCCGGGGAATCAAGATATATATTTTCATTAAGATTCACTCCATCTACATCCGCTGTTCATATAGACAGCAATATATTACTTATCACTAATGCGTCAAAATTTCACCTCCCTATACGTGCGTACACCGGCTTTTTAGATGTGAGTATTCTGTACTTTTGTTTCAGATTTGTATCTTACCGTTTCACCCAGTAACACAGTATCCATTTTGATTAGAAAATCTAAAGGTGGTTTACACTGCCTGATTGTCGTGCAGATCATCAGGAACGCTCGTTCCCGACAATCAGTCCGTCTAAATGTGCAGCCAATCACCTGATGAACGAGTGAGATGCTAGTTCATCGGGTGGTCCTGTCGTTCATAGAGGCACACCAATCATTGTTTCTGGGCAGCATATTTTGCTGTCTAAGCAGTGATCTGCTGCCCAGAAACAATAATTCTGTATGAGGAGGAGCAATCGCAATAGCAATCCATCGTCGTTATACTGTAAAGGAGATCGCTGCATGTAAATGCAACAGTCTCCTTCACTGAATGAGCAGCCGACTGTTGGGAAGGAACGCTTCCTTCCTGACAATTGGCTTTCTGGTCGGCGTGTGTGAAACCCGCCTTAAAGCTCCACAGACTACAATAAAACTCCATCTCTATAGGTCTGGACAAATCCCAGGAATCAGGTAGCAAATCTGCCAAGACATGTGCTAAGGGTGCCTAGCGTGTTGTGATTGGCTCCTAAAATGTACTGTGGTTTGTCCAATGTATTCAATATAAGCAGTAGAACATATCTATGATATACTCGGCAGAGTTTGTTTTTTGCATATCATGCTTTGAAAGCTTTGGCCTTTGATCAAGTTGTTATGTAGGGTCCCTTGTATGTATTAGGCACTGGTTTCATTACTTGAGAAACATTCAAGTGATTTTCTGGAAACTAGCACATATGTACAACAGAGTGTAATGTATAATTATATAGTTCTTCCACACCAAACTCACCCAACCATGCCTTTATGGACCTTGCTTTGTGCACTGGAGCACCGTCATGCTGGAACCGCAACTGTTCAAACAATTGTCTGAAATGTTTTGGTGTTATCCGAAGCGTTAAGATTTCCCTACCCTTGGACTACGGGGCCTATCCATCTAACCCTTGGCATTGTGCTTGGTGATATGAGACTTGCATGCAGCTGCTCGACAATGGAAACCCATGCCATGAAGCTCCTGGCACACAGTTTTTGAGCTGATTTTAAGGGGCTGTCCGCTTTTTAGTATTGATGATCTATCCCCAGTATGAACAGGCAGCGCCATCCCATAGAAGTCAATGGAGGTGCCATACATGTAATTGCACCTGCTCACCATTGCAATTGCTGCGGTGAGCAGGGAAGGCAGTGCTTGTATGACGCTACCTTCTCTTCAGACGGTGGGGTGCCGGGAGCTGGATCCATGCTAATCTGATATTCGTGACCTGTACTGGGTATAGGTCATCAATAGTAAAAAAGCGGACTACCCCTTAATAGGTTTGAATATCTGCAGTTATTGCATCAGTAGAGAGTTGTTGACTCTTATGTACCTCATCACTTCCAATCCGCTTTGCAATCCCACAGTCATGTGACTGCATCCTAACTGAACAGATTGATATCCCTGAAGTTTAAATGGCCAAGGTTTTACTGGGATGCTTAAGTGTTCCCTTAATTTTTTGAGCAATGTATTTATATATGTCACACGCAAACCCATAATTTTTACAAACAATAATAATGTTTATACTATATTTTTTTTTTAACGTGTGCTTTTTTATTTCTTTGTAGTATTTTGTTTTACCTCCTAAACCAGAAGAGCGTTTTCTAGAGTTTGGTATCCTAAGTGCAGCAGAATCAAGCAGTCTTCTAATAGCTGTAATAAATAATAACCCCATAGAGGTAAGAAGCAAAAAATTGCACCGTCAATGGCTAGATTATACTACTTGGATTGTGTTTTGCTTATAACAGAAGGCATGACAGTGTGCAAAACCCGTGACAGAGTGCAAATGCAGTTGTGGGTCTCACACTTTTCTCCCCTTAGCCTTGTCCCACCTGGTCAGGTGGCCTCAGGCCGCCTCATCCAGGTGATGGGTGAATGGAGAGGTGGCTGCACATGTGCACGGCTCTCACATCAAAGGAAGTCACGTCTCTTCTGTTTTTGTGACTCCTTTAGAAGTGAATGTAGATATCTGCACACACAGACATACACTTCTCCATTCAGTCTCTGTCTTATTGCTGAGGCTAGTGATCTGGATGCCACTGCCTAGCTTGATGCCATTCTGGAGATAGGTGCGAGTCCTAGAGGGACCTATTGATATGCCTATTGAGATGTCTAAGATGGATATACACCTTTTAACTAGTGGTGCTGAGCCATAATTTTGTGGATCGTGGGGGTCCCGACAGTCAAATTCTCACCAATCAAGAAGCAATGACATATTTCAACACAATGTGATCACATGCAATGGTGGCAAAACTACTTTAGGGTCCATTCACACGTCCGCAAAATGGGTCCGCATCCGTTCCGCAATTTTGCAATGGCTGAGAAATGGCCAGATAACTGCTAACAGGTGTCCTTAGGAACGTAGGTTAGCGATTATCTGACAGTGTAAAGGTGCCTCCCTTTACCCGATGAGCTAGCGAAATGCTTGTTCATCGGGTAATATGATCGCGTGTGTGGACACACAAACCATTGTTTGCCAGCAGTAGATTGTGCCGCCTAAACATGCTCTGCTGCTGGCAAACAATGATTCTGTATGGGGATGGTGATGGCATTAGTGATCGCTCCTCCCTATACTGTGCAGGAGATTGCCGCACGTAAATGCAGAAGTCTCCTTCTCTGAAAAGCAGGCGTTTGCCGGGAAGGAATTGTTCAGTGTACAGTTAACAGTTAAGGAGTCAACTCTCCAGAATGTTTACTAGATTCTTATGAGAAGATTGCCCTCACTGCTATTAAATGGTTGCACATTGCCCCTTTTAGTTGGCCATTAAAAGCTGGCATGTTGTTGGAGACAGTCTTGCCATAGAACTTCTAGCAACAGAAAAGGGAAACAGGAGCAGCATAATAACAAGCCTTCCAGAGATTGAAAATTCCACTGCATCTGATGGCACTTCAGTAAGTAGCCTTCTCCAAGGTTTTCACCTTTCGCTAAGTTGAATGTGTTTTTTTGTGTTTTTCTTTACATAAATTAGCTTTTATTTTCTGAAAAGCTACAACAATTGACGTGACTTCCTCTTTTATCAGTAATAATTTTACTCTTGTATGTTTCCAGGTTATATTAACTTCAGGTTATTATGCAGTGTTTCGTGTGACATTGACAGCAAAGGAACTTGAAGGATTCTATGATGGAGGCATCCAGATAACCACAGATTACGAGGTACTGGGATAGTTTCTTCTAAGTTCTAACTTATGGTTCATTGGCTGTATTAAAACAGTTGATTTCCATATTTTGACAGATCCAGCAAAGCATTGTGTCTTCTGTATTGGCCTAAATTACAAGCCACTTATTGTTTTTACGGACATTCATAGTTTGACTAAAATTCTAACCACGAGGTTGTAAGCTGCACAAAAGATAGCAAAGATGTTCTCCCTTAGATTATATCCAATTCCCTTTTATATTTGCGGTCAAAAATTCTAACCTTTTCAGTCAGAGTAGCTTTTTGGCATGACCTCACGTAAGATGAGAGGTGACAGGCCCAAGTATTATTTAGCCCTCACATGACAATGCTCTCTGTTGTCTTCCTTAGATATTGACGGTCCCTGTGAAGTCTGTGATTGCTGTGGGCTCATTAACCTGCTCCCCGAAGCACATTACAGTTCCACCTTCCTTTCCGGTGAGATGTCTGCATTTCTTTTCCCCCAGGACTAGTCCTTCTTACTACAGAAAAAAAGCTAATATCATTTTCTCCTTTCTTTTATTGCAGGGAAAATTAGTTCATCAGAGTTTGAATATTATGAGTTCCTTCTCACAGAAGGTGAAAGTACAACAAATTCGCTCCTTATCGGAGGACGCCAGATTTTTTTATAAGCGACTGAGGAGCAATAAAGACGAGTTAGAGCCTGGGAAAAAATCAAAGGTATAACTTTCTGAATATAACATTAATGCAAGTGATGTCTTGGCACCCGGTAGGTGCATGAACTACCCCGATGGTGCTCTACTAACAGGTCATAGTTTGATCGGAAACACACACACAGGTATTTGAAATGTTTCAGTTTGTTTTATCTAATTAATAGGAAGATATATTTACAGAGGACCTGTTACGTCTCCGGACATGTTTTAGTAACTATTTGCATTCCCCATGTAGTAATTCCGGAGCATCTATTCTTATTACTCAGTGTTGTGCCATTCCTTTATTATTCCTATTAGCTGTTAGTGTTGGATATACCAGCAGTCTGCAATAAAGGTCAACTTGGTGTTGCCATTTGTGGATGTGTCCCTGCATAGTCTGACACTGTCCAATCAGTGCTGCCATACACTTCTAGCAGGAATACTAGAGGAATGGCACAGCCTAGACTAGAGTAATATGAAAAGATGCTCCAGAATTGTTATTGAATGGATAATGCAAGTAGTTACTAAAATAATATCACAGAAAAATAAAGCTAACCAGCTTAAAATTTAACTTTTACTGGGTAATATTTAAAAGAGGCTCATTCCAAGTATTTCATGATATTATATTTGTAGGCCAGACTAAGGTGAAGCTAGACCCACCCATTAGCATCAATGTTACAAATCACTTTGTCGATGGGAGGTAGATAGAGAAATGGCACTTACGGTTTGAGCATGTCATCAGCCTCTGTTATCGCCAGCATATAGCCACCATCCTTCGGCTATGGGAATCTAAAATACAAAGTCCCCTGACGAACCAAGGATTTGTTTACTTGGGGAAACGCGTCGGGACAGTTCTTCTTTAAATTACCATCTTTAACACACCATCTAGGACAATCAACCTTATCCTCAACACAAGCAGCCCACTGTGAGTAAGCATCTTAGTGTCACGTAGGGGTAAGTAAAGGGTCTAGCTACCGGGTATCTACAAGGATATCTAACTTTCCTGACCTCACCCGAAATGTATCTACCTTACAAGAAAATCCTCAAACCGTAAGTGCCATTTCTCTATCTACCTCCCATCGACAAAGTGATTTGTAGCATTGATGCTAATGGTGGGTCTAGCTTCACCTTAGTCTGGCCTACAAATATAATATCATGAAATACTTGGAATGATCCTCTTTTAAATATTACCCAGTAAAAGTTAAATTTTAAGCTGGTTAGCTTTATTTTTCTGTGATATTATTGATGATAGCTCTCCACTTTAATATATGACACTCTGTGATTGTAGTTACTAAAATAGACCGGTCAGGAGAGGTGACAGCTCCTTTTTAAGGCTAGTTTTTGGTAATTTGCGTGAAGAAAGTTTATTGCCATTTTCTTAGAAAAGTCTCCACAACCAAACCATGTACTGAAAAACAGACAAGTAAAATAATTAGTTACATTTAGAAAGAGGGAGCCAATTGAGGAAGTCAACCTATTTTAGCTTAGTTTTGTTTTCTGCCTCGTTTCTTGGGACTGGTTAAATTATTATTTTTCACTTTTCTTTGCAGATAGCCAATATATATTTTGATGCTGCTTTAAATTGTGGTGACCACTGTTATGTTGGACTCCCATTTTTATCAAAAAGTAAGTCATGTTTGAGGGTAACTTTTATGTTAATCAGCCTGTACTGAAAGCGGTTTTTACAATATAAACAGTAACTACAAAGACATAGTGGGAATTTATTAATAGCTATGCGAAACTGATGTAGAACATGCATTTTTATTTTTTTTTAGATTTCATTTTGTGGGTTATGGGCAGCTGAAAACATTGCAAACATAGTAAGCGTGCGTCTCTTACGCATGCATCAATACGTTTACCACACCTCGGTGTGAGACTCTGGTCTTAATATATTTCCCCCATTGTCTTGAGAATCTTTAGTTATTGCAGATACAGTAAGTGAACTAGTACAGCGGCAGTCGTCTGGCTCAATGTTGTACTCGATGTCTTGACTCTTGCAGAGATTTGTTGGTAGCTTTCACCACACCGTAAGGACACCATGATGCTTGCTAGTTTTGAGATTTTTTTTATTGATTTTATTAGTGTCCATGGGAATTTACATTCCAATCCTTCCAAACACATTTTATTGATATAGGACATTTGTGATCATCAAGATTAATGGAACAATAATTTTGCCCCCAGATGAGGTGAAAACTCAACACCATTTAGCAATGCAGGAGGATGTTTGGGAGTCGGATTGGGAGAATTATGAACATTTTTATAAGAAGTGGTCGGAAATCCATGAACATTCAAATATGTGAGTATCTGTAAGACAGATGTCATTTGACTCTAGTGTGCATTGTTTTTTGGAGTCGAGAACCTATATGGCAGCCACTGACTTCCCATGGAGTCGCCCCAGCCACCCAACTATCCTTGCGCTTTGAAGACCCCATGAGAAAAGCGCACTACAAATGTTTGTCATTGTCATGTGTGCTCAGTCCCATGAAATATGGATGGGTCAATGTGCCCAAGGATGAAAATACAGCTGTGTGCACGAGGCCTGATTTTTTTTTTTTTTTTTTTGAATATTTTAGGTGTCATACTTTTTCCTAGAAAATGGTGCATAGATTTTTTTCATAATATGGACACGTATTGTATATGTTGGTGCTGTACAGATGTCAGATTGCCCATGACCTATTTACCTTTCTAGTCTTTACCTACAAAAACAGGAGCCTATTTCAAGTTCCTGATTCAGAGTTTAACTTTCAATCTGTCCACTTGTAAGCTTTTTGAATCGAAATATATATGTTGTATTGTTTGTATTTTTTCTGAAACGAATCTGTTTTATTTCTAGACCTGAAGCTGTATTTGAAGTTGACACTGATCTTCAGAAAAATGTCCTTTCAGAGGTTAGAGCTGAGCTTGTGTGGCCATCTGTTGTCAGCTCGTCCCATCATGTACACTTTCCCCTAACAAATACCAACTCCTCATCGGTAAGTGTAGACAGCGTTTCTTCTGCTCCTCCATTTCTCATTTTCATTAGGTCTCATGCGGTTCTGCAAAATGGGGATACTATCCATGTGCCATCCACATTATTTGGCGGATCCGCTGACTTCAATGGGTCCTTGGACCACATTTTGTAGACTGGAATAGGACACATTCATACAGTGTCATACCGCGTACCCATTGAATTCAAAAACATAAATGGCACACAGATGGTGCCCTTATTTTGTGGATCTGTGGTTTGCGGACCCAGAATTACATACAGTCTTCTGCCAGGGGCCCTACACTGGTTGCTTGAAAGTGTTAACTAGAGATGAGAAAATTTCATATTTTAAAATTAGTGCACGCTTTGTTTATTGGTAAAAGGTGAATTGCATTATGGATTCCGTTACCACGGACCATAGCGCAATTCTATGATGGAATGCATAACGGATTGCCTTTAGAGGCATTCCGTTATTCATTTTGTCATAATAGAAGTCTATGAATAAAATAAAATATGAAATTCGCTCATCTCTAGTGTTAACATATTCCACAGTTTCAAATTGGTCCTTCTCCATGAACAACAATAATTATTTTTAGTATTTATACTTGCATTCCAATAATAATATTCTCCGTCAAGTTAGAGTTTGTCTCTTCTCAGACATTGGCGGCATATCACTAGGGATAGGAATGGAGCACACAAAGTGAGCAAGGGCGCACCACACAAGCGCAGCCACCCTCCACTCACTTCTATGTGAGTTCTGAAAACAGCTGAGCAGTGGCTCGACTATATCCGGAACTCCCATAGGTGAATGGAGAGGTGGTTGCGCTTGCTTGGCTGTTTTCGGAACTCCCATCGCATTTAATGGAGAGCACTCCGCACATGTGCAGTGCACGCTCCTTCGCTTTAGGAGCCCCATTCTACAAATAAGTGCAATATCCTAATGATATGCCACCAATGTGTGAGATGGACCAAGCCCTTTAAAGGGAACCTGTCACCGGGATTTTGTGTATAGAGCTGAGGACATGGGTTGCTAGATGGCCGCTAGCACATCTGCAATACCCAGTCCCCATAGCTCTGTGTGCTTTTATTGTGTAAAAAAAAACCGATTTGATACATATGCAAATTAACCTGAGATGAGTCCTGTATGTGAGATGAATCAAGGACAGGACTCATCTCAGGTTTATTTGCAGATGTAGCAAATCATTTTTTTTTACACAATAAAAGCAGACAGCGCTATGGGGACTGGGTATTGCGGATGTTCTAGCAGCCATCTAGCAACCCATGTCCTCCGCTCTATACACAAAATACCGGTGACAGGTTCCCTTTAAGCACCAGAAAATTAATTGTTTGGTGATATTTTGCAACAGGAAGAAGAAATTGCACTAGAAAACCCTGCCGATGTGTCAGTGTATGTCCAGATCCTCCCCCTGGCACTTTATGCTAACAGTTCTTTGGTGATAGATAGGATATTAGACAGGTAAGTGCAGAGTCATTGCACCATAAAATCTGAGGTGTCCAGGTGGCTTCAGACGGTACATTTCCATTTAAAATGAGGTTTTAGGGATTTAACAGACTAGTTTTATTTCATTATGACAACTACTATTTATTTCATTATGACCACTGACATTTCGGCCCTTCTTAAACTGATTTATGTAAACTGATTTCGGCCCTTTTTTGGAGTGAACTCGAACATCAGTCCATTCATGATATAGTTGAAACCAGAAGTTTACATACACTATATAAAAAGACACATATGCATGTTTTTCTCAATATCTGACATGAAATCAGAATACACCTTTCCTGTTTTTGGTCAATATAGGATTACCATAATTACTGTATTTTTCGCCCTATAAGACGCACCGGCCCATAAGATGCACCTAGCTTTTAGAGGAGGATAATAAGAAAAAAATATTTTCCATTACACCTCAGGTCAGACCAGCAATCAGACCCCCAATGTTAATCAGACCTCAGATCAGACCCCCAATGCCCCCCATGTCAGCCATCAGCGCAAATAAAAAATAACTTACCTCTCCTGCTCCTAGGGGCCGCCGCTCCTCACCAACAGCGCTCTCTCTCTTCTTCCTGGTTCTTGGCTGTCAGCTGTGAAGACTGCGCACAGTGAGGTCACATGGTGCGCAGCCCTGCACAGCAAACAGCCGAGCAGAGGACCAGGAAGCGTTGAGTACAGATCTGTCACCGGTCCTCCGGTACTATTGAAGAGCCTCCAAAATGGAAGCTCTTCATTAGTATTCGCCCCATAAGACGGAGGGGCATTTCCCCCCCACTTTGGGGGAAAAAACCTGATCTAATGGGGTGAAAAATACGGTAATATTTGCCAAATGCCAGAATAATTAGAGTGAAGGCATTTTTATTACTTTTTGCAATGTCAAAGGTTTACATACACTAAGATTACTATGCCTTTAACCCCTTCAGGACCCTGACATTTTTCACCTTAAGGACCGGGCCATTTTTTGCAAATCTGACCAGTGTCCCTTTATGTGGTGATAACTTTAAAACGCTTTTACTTATCCAAGCCATTCTGAGACTGTTTTCTCATCACATATTGTACTTCATGACAGTGGTAAATTTGAGTCAAAATATTTCATATTTATTTATAAAAAAAAAACACCAAATTTACTAAAAAAAAATAGAAAAATTAGAAAAATCTACACCCGACGCAGGCGCATTGAGGATGAAGCGGCCGAGTGAGTGGCCGCCTCTCAGTGCGCCTGCGCCGATTGAAGATAGGTACGGCCGCGGCGCAGGCGCCAGATATTGAATGAAAACAGGCAGGGCCAGCGGAGAAAGATCCCGTCCGCTGGCCCTGTCAATCAACAAGCAGAGGGGGCGTCATTACCATCGGAGGATGCGGCTGCTACCAGCAAGTAGCCGCCCTACTTGCTGGTAGCAAGGTTATTTACATATTATAAAAATAGGGTTTTAGCAAATTCTACTGAACCAAAATTATTATTTTACTTATGTATGGATAAATCGCAGTGTAGGGGTTATTAAGCAAAAAAAAAAAAAAAAAACGGTTTAGTGGGCTGACAGAAGCCCTTTAAGGACCAGTTCAGGTCTGAAGTCACTTTGTGTGGCGCACATAATCGAAACCACCCATAAATGGCCCCATTTTAGAAACTACACCCCTCAAAGTATTCAAAATAGATTTATAAACTTTAACCCTTTAGGTGTTCCATAAGAATTAAAGGAAAATGTAGATGTCATTTCAGAATTTCACTGTTTTAGGCTACTTTCACACTCGCGTTTGGTGCGGATCCGTCTTGTATCTGCACAGACGGATCCGCACCGATAATGCCAACGCTTGTATCCGTTCAAAACTGATCCGTTTGCATTATTCTCAAAAAAAAAAAAGTCTAAGTCAAAATGGATTCGTCTTGACTTGAAAGTCAATGGGGGACGGATCCGTTTTCAATTGCACCATATTGTGTCAGTGACGGATCCGTAAGTCATTGTAAGTCAGAACGTATCCGTTTGGCTCTGCATTGTCAGGCGGAAACCAAAATTTTTATTACCCTGATTCTGTAGTTTACAGAAACACCCCATATGTGGTCGTAAACTGCTGTACGGGCACACGGCAGGGCACAGAAGGAAAGGAATGCCATATGGTTTTTGGAAGGCAGATTTTCACTGGGATAATTTTAAGTTGCCTTGTCACATTTGAAGACCCCCTGATGCACCCCTAGAGTAGAAACTCCAAAAAAGTGACCCCATTTTGGAAACGACAGGATAAGGCCTCATGCACACGATTTCCGTTGTTCCGCGATCCGTGACCGTTTTTTCTTCCGTGGGTCTTCCTTGATTTTTGGAGTATCCACGGACATGAAGAAATAAGTCGTTTTGGTGTCCGCCTGGCCGTGTGGAGCCAAACGGATCCGTCCTGACTTACAATGCAAGTCAGGGGGGACGGATCCGTTTGACGTTGACACAATATGGTGCAATTGCAAACGGATCCGTCCCCCATTGACTTTCAATGTAAAGTCAGGAGTCCCTTTTATACCATCGGATCGGAGTTTTCTCCAATCCAATGGTATATTTTAACTTGAAGCGTCCCCATCACCATGGGAACGCCTCTGTTAGAATATACCATCAGATTTGAGTTAGATCGTGAAACTCAGATCCGACAGTATATTCTAACACAGAGGCGTTCCCATGGTGATGGGGACGCTTCAGGTTAGAATATACTAAAAGAACTGTGTACATGACTGCCCCCTGCTGCCTGGCAGCCCCCCCCCCCCTCCCCACACCTGTATTTAACCACCTCAGCCCCCAGTGCTTAAACACCCTGAAAGACCAGGCCACTTTTTACACTTCTGACCTACACTACTTTCACCGTTTATTGCTCGGTCATGCAACTTACCACCCAAATGAATTTTACCTCCTTTTCTTCTCACTAATAGAGCTTTCATTTGGTGGTATTTCTTTGCTGCTGACATTTTTACTTCTTTTGTTATTAATCGAAATTTAACGATTTTTTTGCAAAAAAATGAAATTTTTCACTTTCAGTTGTAAAATTTTGCAAAAAAAACGAGATCCATATATAAATTTTGCTCTAAATTTATTGTTCTACATGTCTTTGATAAAAAAAAAATGTTTGGGTAAAAAAAAAATGGTTTGGGTAAAAGTTATAGCGTTTACAAACTATGGTACAAAAATGTGAATTTCCGCTTTTTGAAGCAGCTCTGACTTTCTGAGCACCTGTCATGTTTCCTGAGGTTCTACAATGCCCAGACAGTACAAACACCCCACAAATGACCCCATTTCGGAAAGTACACACCCTCAGGTATTCGCTGATGGGCATAGTGAGTTCATAGAACTTTTTATTTTTTGTCACAAGTTAGCGGAAGCACAAGTTTTTTTTTTTCTTACAAAGTCTCATATTCCACTAACTTGTGACATAAAATAAAAAGTTCTATGAACTCACTATGCCCATCAGCGAATACCTTGGGGTCTCTTCTTTCCAAAATGGGGTCACTTGTGGGGTAGTTATACTGCCCTGGCATTCTAGGGGCCCATATGTGTGGTAAGGAGTTTGAAATCAAATTCTGTAAAAAATGACCTGTGAAATCCGAAAGGTGCTCTTTGGAATATGGGCCCCTTTGCCCACCTAGGCTGCAAAAAAGTGTCACACATCTGGTATCTCCGTACTCAGGAGAAGGTGGGGAATGTGTTTTGGGGTGTCATTTTATATATACCCATGCTGGGTGAGAGAAATATCTTGGCAAAAGACAACTTTTCCCATTTTTTTTATACAAAGTTGGCATTTGACCAAGATATTTATCTCACCCAGCATGGGTATATGTAAAAAGACACCCCAAAACACATTCCTCAACTTCTCCTGAATACAGAGATACCAAATGTGTGACACTTTTTTGCAGCCTAGGTGGGCAAAGGGGCCCATATTCCAAAGAGCACCTTTCGGATTTCACAGGTCATTTTTTACTGAATTTGATTTCAAACTCCTTACCACACATTTGGGCCCCTAGAATGCCAGGGCAGTATAACTACCCCACAAGTGACCCCATTTTGGAAAGAAGACACCCCAAGGTATTCCGTGAGGGGCATGGCGAGTTCCTAGAATTTTTTATTTTTTGTCACAAGTTAGTGGAAAATGATGATTTTTTTTATTTTTTTTTTTTTTCATACAAAGTCTCATATTCCACTAACTTGTGACTAAAAATTAAAAATTCTAGGAACTTGCCATGCCCCTCACGGAATACCTTGGGGTGTCTTCTTTCCAAAATGGGGTCACTTGTGGGGTAGTTATACTGCCCTGGCATTTTACAGGGGCCCTAATGTGTGGTAAGTAGGTAAATGACCTGTGAAATCCGAAAGGTGCTCTTTGGAATGTGGGCCCCTTTGCCCACCTAGGCTGCAAAAAAGTGTCACACATCTGGTATCTCCGTACTCAGGAGAAGGTGGGGAATGTGTTTTGGGGTGTCATTTTACATATACCCATGCTGGGTGAGAGAAATATCTTGGCAAAAGACAACTTTTCCCACTTTTTTATACAAAGTTGGCATTTGACCAAGATATTTATCTCACCCAGCATGGGTATATGTAAAAAGACACCCCAAAACACATTCCTCAACTTCTCCTGAGTACGGAGATACCAGATGTGTGACACTTTTTTGCAGCCTAGGTGGGCAAAGGGGCCCAAATTCCTTTTAGGAGGGCATTTTTAGACATTTGGATACCAGACTTCTTCTCACGCTTTGGGGCCCCTAAAATGCCAGGGCAGTATAAATACCCCACATGTGACCCCATTTTGGAAAGAAGACACCCCAAGGTATTCAATGAGGGGCATGGCGAGTTCATTGAAAAAAAAAATTTTTGGCACAAGTTAGCGGAAATTGATTTTTTTGATTTTGTTCTCACAAAGTCTCCCTTTCCGCTAATTTGGGACAAAAATTTCAATCTTTCATGGACTCAATATGCCCCTCAGCGAATACCTTGGGGTGTCTTCTTTCCAAAATGGTGTTATTTGTGGGGTGTTTGTACTGCCCTGGCATTTGAGGGTCTCCGCAATCATTACATGTATGGCCAGCATTAGGAGTTTCTGCTATTCTCCTTATATTGAGCATACGGGTAATGAGATTTTTTTTTTCCGTTCAGCCTCTGGGCTGAAAGAAAAAAATGAACGGCACAGATTTCTTCATTCGCATCGATCAATGTGGATGAAAAAATCTCTGCCAAAAAAAGAAAAAGGAGGGGAAAGGCGTCTGCCAGGACATAGGAGCTCCGCCCAACATCCATACCCACTTCAGCTCGTATGCCCTGGCAAACCAGATTTCTCCATTCACATCAATCGATGTGGATGAATAAATCATTGCCGGGATTTTTTTTTTTATATATACAAAGTGTTTGCCAAAGTATATGAACACCGCCACCTCCTCAGCTCATATGCCTCGGCAAACATATCTTTTACTGCAGAGGAGAAATCTCGTCTTGCAGCGCCGCATACACCGACTTGCGTGTAATCTGACAGCAGCGCAATGCTTCTGTCCGAATGCACATCAGTGCTGCAGCTGGTCGATCGGTTGGTCCACCTGGAAGGTAAAAAAACAAAACAAAAAAGAAAAAACCAGGCCGCAAAGCAATAACTTTATTAACTTTAGAACAGAACATATTAACTTTTTTAAACTTTTTTAACTTTTTTACTTACCGGTAATTTTTTTTTTGTTTTGTTTTTTTTACCTTTATAGAACAAACCTCTCCTTCCCCATGGGACAATGTGCAAAGCGCAAATCGCGCAAAGATTTGGCAAAGTACGTTATGCACTTTATCCCAGGTGAAAGGAGAGGTTTGCAGCAGCTGTGAGAGAAAGGGCCCTAATAGCCCTGTGTGCCTGTCCTGGTGAGATGTGATCCCTATGCTAGGTGTACCTGTGTGTGGTACTTCCGGAAACACTCTCCTAAGCATAGGGCAGGGTGGTCCGGACAGAAATAGCGGGTGTCACGCCTTATTCCACTCCTGCTACAGACACAACATTTTTTTCGGGGTGGCGGTTGGGTTGAGGTACCAGCAACGACACTGGGGAAATGTCGCTCGTGTAGACGGCTAACTACACTGGTGGATGGGGCCACGGAACCTCCTGGGTAAAGGAGGTTCTCGATGATCTCTTCCTGGAATTTGAGGAAGGATCGTGTTCTCCCAGCCTTACTGTAGAGAACAAAACTATTGTAGAGCGCCAATTGAATTAAATATACAGACACCTTCTTATACCAGCGTCTGGTTCTGCGGGAAACTAAATAGGGAGCCAACATCTGGTCATTGAAGTCCACCCCTCCCATGAGCAAATTATAGTCGTGGACTGAGAGGGGCTTTTCAATGACACGGGTTACCCTTTGAATTTGTATTGTCGTGTCTGCGTGAATGGAGGAGAGCATGTAAACGTCACGCTTGTCTCTCCATTTCACCGCGAGCAGTTCTTCGTTACACAAGGCAGCCCTCTCCCCCTTTGCAAGACGGGTGGTTACAAGCCGTTGGGGGAAGCCCACGCGACTAGTTCGCGCGGTGCCACAGGCGCAAATCCGTTCTAGAAACAAATGCCTAAAGAGGGCCACACTTGTGTAAAAATTGTCCACATAAAGATGGTACCCCTTGCCGAATAAGGGTGACACCAAGTCCCAGACTGTCTTCCCACTGCTCCCCAGGTAGTCAGGGCAACCGACCGGCTCCAGGGTCTGATCTTTTCCCTCATAGATCCGAAATTTGTGGGTATAGCCTGTGGCCCTTTCACAGAGCTTATACAATTTGACCCCATACCGGGCACGCTTGCTTGGGATGTATTGTTTGAAGCCAAGGCGCCCGGTAAAATGTATTAGGGACTCGTCTACGCAGATGTTTTGCTCAGGGGTATACAAATCTGCAAATTTCTGGTTGAAATGGTCTATGAGGGGCCGAATTTTGTGGAGCCGGTCAAAAGCTGGGTGGCCTCTGGGACGGGAGGTGGTGTTGTCGCTAAAGTGCAGGAAACGCAGGATGGCCTCAAATCGTGTCCTGGACATAGCAGCAGAGAACATGGGCATGTGATGAATTGGGTGCGTTGACCAATATGACCGCAATTCATGCTTTTTTGTCAGGCCCATGTTGAGGAGAAGGCCCAGAAAAATTTTAAGTTCGGAAACTTGGACTGGTTTCCACCGGAAAGGCTGGGCATAAAAGCTTCCCGGGTTTGCGGTTATAAATTGTGTGGCATATTGGTTGGTCTCTGCCACGACTAAGTCCAAGAGCTCCGCAGTCAAGAACAGCTCAAAAAATCCCAGGGCCGTACTGATCTGAGCCGTCTCAACCCGAACTCCAGACTGGGCGGTGAAAGGGGGAACTACTGGTGCGGCTGAAGTTGGTGACTGCCAATCAGGGTTTGCCAGCACCTCAGGGATTCTAGGGGCTCTACGGGCCTGTCTGTGCGGTGGCTGCGACGGGGTAACTAGTGCACGTGCCACCGTACCAGCTTCAACTGCCCTTCTGGTGCTCGCTACTTCACCATGTTGTACGGCAGTGCTGGTACTAGGTCCAGGAAGGGCTGCGCTGCTGGTGTATGCCTCACCACGTGATCCGGCAGCGACAGCCCCACTCTGCTGCTCTTGAAGCGGATCCTGCATAACCTGTGGTCTAGCGACACGGGGCCGGGTACGCCTGGTGCTGCCAGGGACCTCAACCTCCTCGTCCGAACTTTGGGTCAGAGAGCCACTGCTTTCTACAGGTTCATATTCTGACCCGCTAGATTCGTCAGATGAGGGTTCCCACTCCTCATCCGACTGGGTCAGAATCCTGTAGGCCTCTTCAGAAGAATACCCCCTGTTTGACATTTGGACTACTAAATTTAGGGGTGTTCCCTGAGACTACCCAAGAAAAAAAGCAAGCCTGTCTTACAAAGGGGAGGCTAGCGAAGTACCGCAGGCCGCTGCGGTTGATAAAAAATATCAAAACTGATTTTTTTATCGCCGCAGAGCGTGTAAAGTGAATGTGCAGTGATCAAAAAAAAAAAATTTTTTGTCACTGCGGTGGGGCGGGCGTGGGTGAACGCACGTGTGGGCGACCGATCAGGCCTGATCGGGCAAACACTGCGTTTTGGGTGGAGGGCGAACTAAAGTGACACTAATACTATTATAGATCTGACCGTGATCAGTTTTGATCACTTACAGATACTATAAAAGTACAAATGCTGATTAGCGATACGCTAAACAGCGAATAAAAGTGACTGCGGTGCGGTGGGGTGGGCGCTAACTGACGCTAACTACCTAACCAAGGGGCCTAAACTATCCCTAAAACCTAACAGCCAATACTAGTGAAAAAAAAAAGTGTCAGTTTACACTGATCACTTTTTGTCTTTCACTAAGTGATTGACAGGGGGCGATCAAGGGGTTAATTTGGATGATGCGGGTGATGGATGGTGATCAGGGGCTAAGGGCAGTGTTTGGTGTGTACTCACAGTGATGTCTGCTTCTCTGCTGGATCCAACCGACGAAAAGGACCAGCAGAGGAGCAGAGAAGCCATATAACAGATCATATTTACTAATATGATCTGTTATATGGCTTGTGATTCGTTTTTTTGAAAATCAGCAACCTGCCAGCGACGATCATTGGCTGGCAGGTTGCTGATGCAATAGTCCTTTAACTTTTGCCGGCCCGCGATGCGCATGCGCGGGCCGGCTGTGACCGAAATCTCGCGTCTCGCGAGAGGACACGCCGGCGCGTCCAGGAGGAATTAAACAACCACCTCCAGGACGCGTCTGTGCGTACAGCGGTCCGGAGGTGGTTAACTCATTGGTGGCCAATGCGGCCCGCCCTCCCTCCCCTGTATTTAACTCATTGGTCGCCCATGCGGCCCCCCCCTCCCTCCCTCACTTGTATTTAACACATTGGTGGCCAGTGCGGCCGCCCCCCCCTCCCTCCCTCCCCCCCCCCCCCTAATTAAAATGACCGACCCCCCATCATTGGTGGCAGCAGAGAGTTCTGACCGGAGTCCCAGTTTAATCGCTGGGACTCCGATCAGTAACCATGGCAACCAGGACGCTACTGCAGTCCTGGCTGCCATGGTTACTTAGCAATTTTAGAAGCATTATACTTACCTGCGATGTCTGTGATCGGCCGGGCGCTCCTCCTACTGGTAAGCAATGCGCCGCACAGACCTTTCACTTACCAGTAGGAGGAGCGCCCGGCCAGTCACAGACATCGCAGGTAAGTATAATGCTTCTAAAATTGCTAAGTAACCATGGCAGCCAGGACTGCAGTAGCGTCTTGGCTGCCATGGTAACCGATCGGAGCCCCAGCGATTAAACCGGGACTCCGATTTTTTTACAGCAGGTTTTTACAGCTGTGGCAATATCAAAGAAGTATACTTTTTATTTATTTAACCTTTACACAATAACAGCATTTTTTAAACAAAAAATAATCATATTTTAGTGTCTCCATATTCTGAGAGCCATATTTTTTCTTTTTTTGCCCGATTGTTTTATGTAGGAGCTAATTTTTTGCGGTGTGAGGTGGGTGACTGGTACTATTTGGGGGGGAATATGCCTTTTTGACCGCTTGGTGTTGCACTTTTCTTATGTAAGGGCGCAAAAAAATTATGGTTTTAGCACCGTTTTTATTTTATTTTTTTCTACGGCGTTCAGGTGAGGCGGTGGATCATGTGATATTTTTGTAGAGCCTGTCATTTCGGACGCGGCAACATCCAATATGTCTGGTTTTCTTCTTTTTTTTTTACTTGAAACTTTATTTTTTTAAATTTGCAAAACACTTAAAAAAAAATTAAAAGAAAAATAATTTTTATAACTTTTTTATTTTTGTCCCACTCTGGGACTTCAACTTCTAGGGTCTGATCCCCTCTGCAGTGCATTACAATACAATCTGTACTGTAATGCATTAGCTGTCAGCTTTTAGGCTACGTCTACACGACGACATTTATCGCGTGACAATAAGTCGCGCGACAGATAGGGCACAACTACACTGCAACATTTGTAGCGCAACAAGTGCGAGCAACGTGTCCAACAAGCATGGCTCAGTTACACCAGTTTTGTCAGGAGGAATGGGCCCAAATTCCGACCACCTCTTGTGAGAAGCTGGTGGAAGGATATCAAAAATGTTTGACCCAAGTCATACAGTTTAAGGGCAATGGTACCAAATATTAATGAAATGTATGTAAACTTTTGACTTTGCAGAAAGTAATAAAAATGCCTTAAAACATTCTCTCTCTCTCATTATTCTGGCATTTGGCAAATAATAATAATTATGGTAATCCTAATTGACCAAAACAGGAAAGGTTTATTCTGATTTCATGTCAGATATTGAGAAAAACATGCATATGTGTCTTTTTATATAGTGTATGTAAACTTCAGGTTCCAACTGTATGTCTGAAGTTCAATAGTTGTAACCTTGAGGGTGTCTTCTCTCCCAGCACACTAGGGACCTTTCCCACCAGTGAATTGTGTTTGATACTGCTACCAACCATTTTGGTCCATAAGTAGTGCTTACTGTGTGATAATCCCTGTGTGTGACTAATGAAGATTCAAGAGTCATTTCTCAATATGTGACATTTAGCATATGTATTCAAGATCAGTATTCTGATAAACTCTGAACAGTTGTGAATGTGGCTGGGCAGTCAACGCTGTTTGGCATTTTTATGCAAATTGTGCCTGTAGTTCTCTAATCTTATTTGTGTTTTTTTAAGGTTCAATATTAGTAAGTCACTAAATATAGATCTGAAGACACTTGAATTCAAAGTATTCAGAAATAATGTAAGTATGCGGATAACCAGTAATAAAGCAGATTCTTCTTCATCATTATGATGAAAGCTTTACATATATGCTTGTTGAGCAAGTTTTTACTTATGGGTAAAAATGATATGGGTGCTTGAGACAACAGGTTTTTCGGGTACGTCCACAAACCTTAGAGATGTTGCAGCACATTTATCCGCAGTAAAATCCACATGTTTTACATGCAGATTTTCTCACTTTTAATCCTATGAACTGCAAAGAATGAAATCCACTGTAAAAATTCTCAAAAAGAACATGTTGTGGATTTATATCTGCAGTTATTTTTCCTCAGCATGTGGATGAGATTTGTTAACCACTTGCCAGCTGCTTGTTGACTATAAATCTGGGCGGTCGGCAAGCATCTCTGCATGGATGTTTTAGAACGTTCTTGTAGAGACTGCAGCTGCATGCTGATCCTGCCTTTAGGGGGCCGGGGGGAGTCCACTGTAAGTGACTGGTGTTGAGCGAACTTCTGTTTTCAAGTTCGGCATACAAGGTTCGGGTTATCTAAGGATTCCGCTTCCACGGACCTTAAGGTTTATGGTCCGTGGTAGCGGAATCCAGAACGGAATTCTTAGAGAATCCGGAGTGTACAACTCGCTCGTCTGAAAGCGGCCTTTAGCCAATTCCAGTCTTGTGGTTAGGCACCATCTCTGTTCTGTCCTCAGTTGCAGTCACAGAGGACTGCTTTCTGTGTGTCCCATGCTATGAAGCTCTCCCAAACAAACCCTGCAAGATGCAACATTATTTTTTGCATACTTTCATGAAGCCTTTGGGTTTGATTAATCAACTGGAGGCTCCATAGTATAGAGCCGTAAGGACTCCACATGCTGCTCTGCCACGTGCATTAGGCCACAGACTCTATACTTGTCACTTGCGGTCATTTGTAACATGACAAACGAGGCAGGCCAGGAAATGTGACAATCTGGTGCAGACATTTTTGAGTTGATTATATCCCCCTGTTGTATCATTCACATATGAAATGATCAGGGCTATTAGTGTGATTTTCGTTTTAGTTTTTTTTTAATATAGTGTAAGGACAGAGATGTTGTACATTTTTGCAATGTACTTTATTAGGGAAAGATGTTTCTTTGTACTACAGAATAGGATATAAAGAAAATTCAGAACATTACTAAGGAGAGTCTGTCTTCAGTTTTCATCATATTACTGATCGCTGAAGACATCTGTGTTTAACATACAGAGGCTTTCAGCTAGTCTCTGGTCACTGCCCCAGACAATGTATGTGTACCCTAATTATCATTGCCCGTCTTCTTGCCTACCTTACTTACTGCCAGCGCTAACCGCTGGCAAGTCTGCAAGTTTAGGCCTCTTTCCTGTACTTCTCTCCTAGTGCAAAAAAAAAAGCAGGGTTCAGAGCTGCCAGTGTTTCGCCATGACAGTAAGTGTATAGTAAAGGCTCATGACCATATGCCATCTGTGCCTATATTGCAGACTTGAATGGGTCCGCAATGGAACGGAGACAGGGATCGGAAGCACTACGTAGTGCTTCTGTGGGCTTTTGGCTTCGTGCCTCTGCACCGCAAAACATTGGACATGTCCTATCTTTTGCCATATATTGTTAATCACGGATCTATTCAAGTCAATGGGCCTGTGCCACAATATGGGATTCACCTGGTCGGTGCATTGTGGACCCCCATTTGCAGTCCCCAGCACGGGGCACATGTGGTCGTTTGAATGGGCCCTAATACAGCATATTTCCAGTCAACGCAGAACACTGATGATAATGATCATTTGCAGAGAAAATGTTCCTTCCCTATAAATGTCTATTTACACAAGCCGTGTCCTTGTTCTGTTTGGGTGCAGAATGGGACAGCACATGGACTGTATACTGACACATTATAGTCAATGGACCAATTAGTCTGTGCAGAGAAAGTCGCAGCACTCACTGCTTTGCTTGCAGACCACACAAGAACTCCATCCATGGTCAGTCTGTTTTTCATAAATGGTCGCTAGGAGATGCAGATTTTTATTTTTGAAATATAATTTTTATTAAGTTTCCAAATTACTTTCAATAGCATACAGTTCGTACATAAATACCAATACTTTGGTGGTCAATACAATTGTATAATACAAATACAGATCGCAAGATATTCATAGACAATACTGTTCCCCTACCCTCCCTCCTCCCTTCCTCCCCAACTGGGAAAACCAACTATCCCTCCCCCCCCCCCTCTCATCTTCTCTAATGTAAAGTAATAGCAGTAATAGCATTGCTTTTAATCAATCTAGTGAGGGAAATATTTTTTTCCAATGGGAAAATAAATTGTCTGCCAGACATTTCTGTTTAACCTGCAACTTGTAATAAAGATCCGAAAGCGATCTTTTTTTGGAACCATCTCCCACCAATCGATCAAAGGCATTGACAGAGAACTCCCCAGTCATGTTTTTTACCCTAAGTCTGAGAAAGCTCATTACCTGGGCATGAGCCAGAAAGTGTTGCGGTTTAATTTGTGGGAATCTATTCTGCAGTTCTGCAAAAGACAAATAGGTATTAGCTTGTTTATCCCAGAAGTCTTGAACCCTCCTTAAACCATCTCGCTTCCATGGTTCAAAATGTTTTGCATCAATGCCTGCGGGAAACTCCGGGTGACCCCAGATTGGCATAAATTTTGAAATCATGAATGGGAGCTTGAATATTTTGCGCACCCCTTTCCAGGCCGCTATGGTATCTGTCAACAGGGTGCTTCGTTTGGCCACCAGGGGTAGAGCAGAGAACTTCGTGTGGAGGAGTGCCCCCAAAGACCATGGTCTGGCCAGTTGAGATTCCAACAGTGTATTAGTGTAGAAATTAGATCCGAAGATCCAATCAATACCGTGTCTCAGCAGGCTGGCTAAATTGTAAGAACGGATGTCAGGTAGTGCCATTCCCCCTAACCCTTTTGGTAATTGAAGTTTTGGAAAAGCTATGCGGGGTTTGCGCCCCCTCCAAATGAAAGCCCTGAATGCAGATTCTAGATCCAATATATCCTTGTGTTTGATCAGAATGGGGATCGTTTGCATCGGATATAGGAGCTTTGGAATGCACATCATTTTGATCAATTGTATTCTACCTCCCAAGAACAGTGGGGAGTTCATCCACCTCTGTAAGTCTCCTTTGATCTTTTGGATAATGGGTGGATAATTTAAAGAATAGAGCGACCCTGAAAATCTTCCTACTTGAATACCCAGATATCTAATTGACTTGGTAGCTATTTGAAGGGGGACTCCCAGTGGCCTCACAACAGTATTTGGAATAGTGGGGCCTAGAAATAGGATCTCAGACTTAGTTGCGTTAACTCGATATCCTGACATAACACCAAATTCGGATAGCAATTGATACAGATGGGGTAAATCTCTGCATGGATTTTCCAGAAAAACTAATAAGTCATCAGCGAATAGAACGTCAGATATATTTTTTTTTTACGGATGTGAAAAACAAATGACCTGCTGATATCACATGGATGGAGAAAACCGAGAAATGGAGGACCAAGACAATAGTGATGGAAAACCCATTTTTAACTGGTACATGGACTAGTTTTACCATGGTCGCCTGAATATGGCCTAAATGTTCAGACTGATGAAATTCCTCCATTGATTGTGGATTAGAAGGCACATGAATGCTTGCTTTTTTTGCCAGATTATCTGTTCAATGAAAGCAGTGTTTTCATGTTCTATTTTTTTGTACTTTCATAGAAGCAGCCTGTACAGAGCAGTCAAGGTTTCATTGAAGGACCATCCCGTCAATCTGTTCTTAATATTATTCTTAAGCCTGGAGAGAGAAAAAGCTTTAAAGTTAGATTCACACCAGTGCTAAACAAAACAGTTTCTTCATTACTCGTAGTCAGGTAAGTTTACAAAGAAAGTAGAATTATACTGTGTTTATTTTATAACAAAAAGAATAAAAAGATTAACATTCCAAGTCTGTTGGTGCTGGTTGTTTTCTAGATTATGTTTCTAGAACACAGTTTGCTTTGCTACATTTTATGAACTCCTATATTTGCTTTTACATCCTCTGTCTTCTACCCTTTCTGGACCTCCACCATACATGTACAGCAGAATTCCGGTCTTTAAACATGGCACACACTTGCGAGCTCTGATGGGCGCAGTAACTGCTGAGAATCTATTGTTGTACACAACAGAGGCCAGGGGGTAATGTCTACGATCAGCGATGATGCCGATTGCGGCCATTTAACCCCTCAGATGTCGTGGTCACATCTGGTTGCTATACCGGGAGCCGCATGCTTCCCAGCCCAGGACGCCTTCTCCTGGCTGAGATTGGGGAAGGCGGCCTGTACTAGAAATAGGCCTAAGCCTTTACAAGGCTCCCAGGCCGAATACAAGTATTTTCCAGTGCAGTCCCGTAGGTAGCAGCACTGCATTGGAATATTCTGAATTCAATATTCTGTATTCAATATTCTGTATTGCATAGATATGCAGTACAGAGATCTCCCCCATTATCTATTTACTCCCAGCACTCTGACAAGGTGACATTATCTGTTTCTAGAGGAATGAAGGGTTCTACACAAACATAGAAGAGGATTCTTTACTGTAAGAGCAGTGAGACTATGAAATTCTCTGCCTGAGGAGATGGTGATGGTGAGCTCACTCAAAGAGTTCAAGAGGGGCCCCAATGTATTTCCGGGGTGTAATAATATTACAGGCTATAGTTACTAGACTTCTGGACAAGTCGTTGATCCAGGGAGTTATTCTGATTGCGTGATGGAGTCAGGAAGGGATTTTTTTCCCCCTAAAGTGAGGAAAGTTGGCTTCCACCTCAGTTTTTTTTTGCCTTCCTCTGGATCAATATAACAAAATAATAGCAAAGACAGGTGCACTCTGCGGTCTTATTAAACCCTCAAACTGATTTTAAAATTGACATTAGCCAACATATCCTCCGTTGTAGGACATGTCTCACCCCGAGCACCGCGCCAAGGTTTCTCAAGTAGCTCGGGGACCTAACACTCACCTACCTGAGCCATGTGGGCTATACCAGGAGCCAGTGGGCAAATTACAGGAGCATGAGGTCGACTCACAAACAACTCACCAGTTACCTCCAGCATGTAGCCATGCTTGCAATGGGAGGAGTCTGCGAGTCCCACTCAAGACTGGCTGATGAGGCCCAGGCCTCACAGGTGCACCTAAATGTAGCCTGTGGATGGAAAACAGGCACATTTAAATTGGAGTTTATACACCTCCAGGAATCTCTATATATACGAACTGAAAAGAATGGTGTGGTATTAAACAAGCAGGAGGTGCTCAAACCCACATGCAGTTGTGCATATATATAGGGGAGCAGATCCTGCACTTGTGGCCCGTTGCTAATGACGATCCCCAGCAAAAATGCATACAGTGGAGGATGCCCGCAGCGAACCACAAGTACCACAATAGACATCCTACACAAGATAGCAATTATGTGGATTGATCCTCTGGATCAACTTGCAGGATAACAAGCTGAACTGGATGGACAGATGTCTTTTTTCAGCCTTATAAACTATGTTACTAGAATACAAGATGCAATCCAATGATTGCATGTTATGTCACTCTAGGTGACTATAAAGTATAAAAGAATAAAAAAAAAGTTTTAAGAAATATATAGTAAAAAAATAAATACAAAAACAAAACTAAACATCATGGGCATCACAGTCCCTTAAAATGCAAGTACTAATAAAATCTTAAAATATTTATCCCAGTCGGCAAACTGGGATAAATATCAATTTCACTTCAGTTTCCAAATAAAATTGAATAAAATGTGATAGTCGTACACAATTCACAATGGTATCAACAAAAACTACAGATTGTCCGGCAAAATATGAGTCCTCACACAACTCCATAAACATAACCTATAAAAAGTTATGAGGGTCAGAATATGGGGATGAAAAGAAAAAAAAAAAATTTTTTCCAAAGGGACCTACACCTATCAGACATTGGGGGCACACGGATCAGCGACCTCTGGCACTCCAGCTGCTGTGAAACTACAATTCCCTCCTTTCACTCCTAAGTTAGTTACAAGAACAACCGAGAAAGTGTGCATGCTGGGAGTTGTAGTCTCACAGCAGCTGGAGGTTGCTGATCCCTGTTCTAGTGCTATGCCTCCAATGTATTGAGATGGGCTCACCCCTTTAAAATACCACTTTGAACATTACATTGCTCCAGTTGAATTCAATAGGCTGCCTGTGTAATGCATTGAAGATACGAGATCTCCAGAGGGAAAGTTGTCCATTGCAGTGGCTCTACTTGCTGGCTGATAGATCAGGGAACCCTCTCTATTGCATCCTGTAAGTTATATGGATAGCAGGCTGCCTGATGTGGAAAAACCCTTTAATCCCCCCACTGATTAGCCCCTACTCAGTTCATTCAAGCAGGATAGGAAAGAATACTGTTTTGCACAAGTCCAGTTTGGGCTATGTGAATGCAGAGGGTGGCTGCTTCTTAAAGGGGTTTTGTCATCTGAGGCAGCTAGGATATGCCTCCATTGCGCTGGGCCCCTTACCTATCTCCTAAATGCAGTGGAGGAGGGCACACCGCTCATGCGCAGCCGTCCTCTATTCATTACTGTGGGGCAGACGAAAATAGCTGATCGCTGGCTCTGCTATTACCATCGGGCCCATAGAAGTCAATGTGAGCGGTGGCCGTGTATGTGCGGTGCACTCCAATTCACTTCTATGGGGAGAGCATTTGGTGGTGGCTGGACCGGATTCCTCCAGCCACCGCTTTTCTCGCTCTGTTCTCGATATAGGTGCGGGTCCTGGCGGTGGGACCCTCACCTATCAGACAATGGGGGTATATCCTAGCGATATGCTGCCATTGTCTCAGATGAGAATACCCCTTTAAAGCTCTTTTTCAGGCTAGAATGCAGCTAGATCTACCTTCTTGATATTTTCTTAGAGCCAATAATTCAATAAATTGAAGAATGTTGAAGTGAGAGCTACATATACTTCACATGTAGGTCTCAATTCAGCCTGTGTGGAAGAGGAGCGCGGAGATTGGCAGGTGACAAGCAAGCAGCATGGAGGGAGAGATGAGAGGAGGTTCAAAGACTCAGGTTCCGTGAAACAGAACTGCATTTTTTTGGTGCAGAGGCAAGGACAGAAAACCCACAGCCTCCATTCCGCACCGCCCCTCCCGGATTGCGGACGCTTTCAAGTGAATGGGTCGGCATCCGTGATGCAGTGCACAAATGGTTGGTGCCGTATATTGCGAACACGCTGGGGGTCACAATGCAGACAATGGCTGTGTGTGCATAAGGCCTAAGTAGCTGTTTAACCCCTCGGGTGCAATTTGCGGTCCCCAATGCACAGCTACTATCCGTGCGGTTCAATGGGTCTGTGATCCGTCAACACCGCAAAAAATGGATTGGGGACCCATTCAAGTGAATGGGTCCGCATCTGTGATGCGGCTAGCACACGGCCAGTGCCCGCATATTGCATGGCCTGGCAACGGTCACATGCATGAGGCCTAAAGGTGGATTTAGACAAGCAGATATTCTCTTAAGCCAGGGCTTGACAAATTTCCTTGGAATCTAGGAGCCAGCTAAAAAAAAAGTCCTGAAGTCCTGGCTGCCATGGTCAGTTACTCTGCAGCAATATACTTACATGCGCTGTGGCCGCCCCAACGCTACTTCTTGTAACTCACAGGTCTGTGCGGCGCATTGCTTATGCTTATAGCAATGCGTTGCATAGACCTGTGACGAGTTACAAGAAGGAGCGCTGGGCCGGCCACAGCGCATGTAAGTATATTGCTGCAGAGTAACTGGCCATGGCCATGGCAGCCAGGACTTCAGTAGCGTCCTGGCTGCCATGCTAACCGATCGGAGCCCCAGCATTACACTGCTGGGACTCCGATCTGAACTGCCGCTGCCACTAATGATGGGGGGAGGCCACCCCCTATCGTACCGCCACTCGCCACAGTTCTGAGTCCCAGTTCTGAGAAGGAGATGCGCCGCAGCTATGAGGAGCCTGAGCCAGTAGCGGTCCTCTTCACTGTAGTCTGGGGCAGAAAGCGTGAGGGGCGAGCCTAGTAGACGCGGACTCCTGCATGACGCCGCGTCTACTCTAAACTTAAAGTGTTACTGCGCCCGGCTGCTGGTGTGCTGGGCCTATTTTCAAGCAGGGGCAAATACCCAGGCACCAGGACAAAATTCCTGATCGCCATGGCGACCTGGCGCCTGGGAGTGGTCGAGCCCTGTCTTAAGCGATCACAGGCACCATCAACTAAACGACAAACGTTGTAGCAGATAAGTAGCATTTGAATGAAACGATTATCGTGCATTTCATTAATGACAACGGATGATCATACTTGTTCGCACTTAGAATTTCACAGATGTTAAAGAAGCGTTTTTGGTCAAACATTAGAAACATTTACATGAATTGATAATCGTTCATCTTCCATCGCTAGCATTGGAATTGTAATGATTATCTGCTCGTTTAAATCCACCTTTAATCCTGACTAAATCCACTAGCATTTTGACGACCGTTCATGTAATTGGGGTGTTCACATGGCCTGGAAAAAATCCACACAGAATAATGAGCGCTCCATGGACGTTGAAATCCAGTGTGTTCATTATTGCCACATTCTCTGTGCTGACGAGCTGCAGGTTAAAGGGGTTCTCCAGGAGTACGAAAAGATGGCTTCCTTCTCCCAGAAACAGCACCACACCTGTCCATGGTTGTGTTGTGTTTGGCATTGCCACTCAGCTCTGTTAATGTGAATGGTGCTGAGCAGTAATACCACACACACAACTTCTGGATGGATGTGGTGCTGTTGTTGTAAAAAAAACGGACATCTTTTTGTAGTCCTGTAGAACCTCTTTAACTCTACTAAATTACATTTGTGCTTATTATGCCATTATGCATCTGGAAAGCAGATTCTCAGCTGCTTATTTCTTCCACAGAATTCAGTTCTGCATGTAAAATACCAGGGTACATTTTTCATGATTTACATGTCTTATTCCATTTTCTTTCATTTCTAGTAGCTAGGTGTTTAATAATAGTTTTAGGAGTTCAATTTGATATTGTACCTTGTATATCTTTTTCAGAAATAATTTAACAGTGGTTGACGTAATATCAGTGAAAGGGCAAGGAGCAAATGAGAACATTAAGATTGGTGGAAAACCCCCTGGTCCGGGGAGCTCCTTGAGGTTTAAAATCACAGAAGCCTTTCTGAAAGAGTGCACGGACAGTAAGTTATGCTTCATTTGCCTTTGTGCTGACTTCACACCACACTTACACAGCAATTGTTTCTGGATCTCAAAGTAACTAGTAAAAAAAAAAACAACAACATAGTATCGAGAGCTCGGTTGTAGTATCTAACATTCACTTCAGTTTGTGAAAGCCTAGTGAAACGTCTGAGATGAGCACTCAGAACTGCAGTGAAAAATGGTCAAGATGTGCTCCTGCGCTGCCGTTGTTCTTAACAACCTCGGTGTCTGTTACTGGCTTGGGAATTATCCCAAAGGCCGCTGCTGGGTTCCAAATGTGAGCCCTGCCTGGACTTATACAAATAATATTCTGGAATAGAGAATCACAAGTTGATTGGGTCCCGCGCTGTGTAACAAACAGGTCCCCTCGATGCTACAAAGTGAAATCTAGTGATACAATGTATTGTATTACTATCTATATGTGCGGCTTCCTCACCTGAAATAATAGGATGTGAGTTGCCTCCGATGTTTCCTATCTGGAGTCCCTTTTTCTTTTCTTTCCTCTTCTACTTTTTATTTTCTGAAGGTGGTTGCTATGTTGTGTCCTTTTCGCCCCCCCATCTTTTGCGCACGCCGCTCCGGCTGGTAGCTGGCGTGAGCGCAGGGAAGCTGAAGAAAGCAAGTCCGAGAACGGATCCTGTGTGACGTCACACCTGTTGGTACGGCTGCCTTCAGGAGAAAAAAACAACCAACGCATTTCGAAATACACGTGTTTCTTCGTCAGGGAGAAGAAACACAAGTGTTTCAAAACGCGTTGGATGTTTTTTTTCTCCTGAAGGCACCCGTACCAACAGGTGTGACGTCACAAAGGATCCGTTCTCGGACTTGCTTTCTTCAGCTTCCCTGCGCTCACGCCAGCTACCAGCCGGAGCGGCGTGCGCAAAAGAGGGGAGGGGAAAAGGACACAACATAGCAACCACCTTCAGAAAATAAAAAGTAGAAGAGGAAAGAAAAGAAAAAGGGACTCCAGATAGGAAACATTGGAGGCAACTCACATCCTATTATTTCAGGTGAGGAAGCCGCACATATAGATAGTAATACAATACATTGTATCACTAGATTTCACTTTGTAGCATCGAGGGGACCTGTTTGTTACACAGCGCGGGACCCAATCAACTTGCAGTGAAAAATGGTCAAGGTAGTCAGAAGAGAGCCAACATAGTGTATATAAAATATAAAGGAGTTTAAGAACTGTCACAGAAAAATCTGTTGTCGATCAGAAAGTTTCACTGTGTGTATGCGAAGTTATTTTGTGTGTGCATCCGTTCAGTTGATCCTCGTGTAGCCTTTGTAAATCTGATTGAGTTTTTATATGCTGTATCTTTATTTCTTTTTCTCATCCAGAAATAAAACCCAGAGAGCCAAACTTCACTATGAAGAGAGCATTCAAGATTGAGAACACAGGGCAGCTTCCAGTTACA
This sequence comes from Bufo bufo, assembly GCF_905171765.1. NCBI lineage: Eukaryota > Metazoa > Chordata > Amphibia > Anura > Bufonidae > Bufo > Bufo bufo. Next base: position 450,654,571 of record NC_053391.1, read on the forward strand.
GTTAAAAGCATGGAAATCAGTGGCTATTCCTGTGAAGGATATGGATTCAAGATATTGAATTGTCAGGAGTTTGCACTAGGTCCCAATTCCTCTAAGGAAATTATCATATTGTAAGTAAAATATTTGACTCTAAAATCCGCAGAGCAGATAAAACATGGTCCAATTAGAAAAGGTTTAGATTGTGTAGATGCTGTGATATATACAGCGACCCAGAAGGCTCCAGAGTGGAGAATGGGAGTGGTAGGGGCTCTGAAGTCATCTTCCCAGATAGTTTTGTATGGATTTGGAGTTTGGATGGAAATTATTGTACTCTTTCCTATCTTTCTCAAGTTGTTTCCTGCAGACTCTGACTAGCAATTTCACTTTTGCTTTGTGCCTGTAATTCATAACTGAGGCATATAGATTTTTAGAGAAAAGACTGGCCAAGTTGTGTGTGTGATGGGTCCCTTAACAGTATTCCCCTCACTGCAGTAAAGTCTAAATTGCTTAGGCAGCAGGATACCTTGCTGACTCCAATGCTCAGCCATACATATTTCTGAACCTTCTTTTCTGATTTTCTCTCTCTTCCTTATGTAAATCATCCAGAGATCAGTGTAGTAGCTTTAGTCCAGTCCTGGGAGGAATAGAGTACATGGAGTTGCTTCTTCATTCTTCCTCTTCTTCTCTCTAGACTCAGCAAGGGGTGGATCCAGGATCCACACCCAAGTGTCACTTCCATCCATAATCATACTGGGTATACAGAGCATATAATGTCATTAAAGAACATGACAGGCATTAAACAGCAAGCAAGTACCCCCTGTTCTGGAGTACTGCACATGCCCCATTCATGTGACCAGTGGATGCTCTACTTTACCTGCATGATTTATGGCTTATTTATATGTGGCCGAGTAATCTCATTCTCGCACTCACTGCTTCAGTTTGGGAACTAGTCAGTAGTTTTTTTTTCTAATGATTACGATTTGCTTCCTCGGATGTCCTTATAGACACCTGTAAACGCAACAGAAATCTTTGTTGCACATATCATGCACTCTAATGCAGAAAACCAGTTGTACAGCAAAGAAATTCTCTCAAATGGATGCCCGGCATAAACCCCTGCCTTCCACCATGGACAGAATTGCCTTTCTGTTGAAGCTATCATTGCTGCTCTTATTTTCTTAATATTTGATCCTGAGCGTCACTTCCCGACTATTCTCTGTGGTGGAAACACACAGTGCTTTCTCTTGGGTGAATGCAACCCTTTATTCTCTGCTTGTATACTGTGACCTTGTTTAAAAGTGGCTATGAAAGGGTCACTTTTCTTTTTTGTAGTTTATTTTATTTTATTTTGTTAAATCAGTTTAAAACTGGGCCATTTTCTCCTGTTAATATCCAGGCCAAATGTTCCCTTTTATTCAGTACATTGGAGGTTGAAAGCGATCAAATGTTTTTTTCTCATTTGGTTATTCAAATAATTTTTTTGTCTTGTGTGGCTATATTTTAATGTCTTTTTATATCAGTACTTTTAAAACAGTTTTGAGTGATGCCAAGGGAATATGGAAAAAACATAGAGGAGGATTAATCAAACTGTGTAAAGTAGAACTGGCTTTTTATATTTTGTTATCTCTATATATTTTACACATAGCATGCCCCCCCGCCCCCCCAAAAAAAATGAAACTTTTTTTATTGCCTATTGTTCACATCCCCAGTTACAGGAGAAGCCATTCTCCGAACGTACACTGCAGAGCTGGTCTGTTTTGCTAAGACCCAAGAAGTTCTGCAGCTTCCCCGGCAATCATGTGATCAATGGGACTGGATCGGCAGTGAATTTCCTCTTACAGAATTTTTTATATGGCTCTCAGTGAGCACTATGATATACAGTAATCTACAAAGCAGTCTCTGCTTTCTCTGTGGATGATATTCCCCATTTTAGACACATCTGAACAGTTTCATTTGTATGTGATTTTATTGATGGAACGGTCTCTCCTTTTCCTGCAGGTTTACACCAGATTTCACCTCTTCCCGATTGATACGTGAATTAAAGATCGTTACCACAGGAGGTTCTGAATTTGTTTTTGTACTAAATGCATCGCTTCCATACCACATGCTGGCCTCATGTGCAGAAGCTCTTCCCCGGCCCAACTGGGAGTTGGCACTCTATATCGTTATCTCAGGAATTATGAGGTATCTGAGTGGAATTTCATTAGAATCACTTAACATCAGAGAACTGAAAAGTCTTCAACTTGCATTGTTTCAAGTCATTGTCTACATAAACTGCTCATACACCCAAAGGCCCCTTTACACTGCCCGAGGAACACTCATTAGCATTAATCTGCCGTTGTAATGGTGCCACCGATTACCCGATGAATGAGAGAAACATTCATCCATTGGGTAATTGAATCCTTCATGCGGTCACCTAAACCACTGTTTGCCTGCAACAGACCGTGGCGTCTAAACAGCCTCTGCTGCCGGGGACGAGTGATGGCATTAGCGATCTCTCTTCCCCATACTGGAGGAGATCGCTGCATGTAAATTCACTGATGAGCAGGTGATTGTCAGAAAGGAATGCCTCCTTCCCAACAATAGTCTTCTCAATTGAGCAGTGTAAAGGGACCGTTGGGTAGCTTTCGAACGAACTAAAAGCAAGTGTGGTAGATACATTCCCATTCTATTCACCATTATTTTTTTCTGAAAAGATTGGTATGAAGGATGAATTTATGATTGCTGGGGGTCCAGTCACTGGGACCCCAACCGATTAGGTGAACATGGTGGTCCGATTCCCCTGTGTGAATGTAGTGGTGGTGAGCATAGTAATGTGAGAGATATCTAAGTGCTGTACTTGCCTGTCCCAAAGAATGAAGTTGACCTTTATTTTTGTGATCAGTGAGTGTCCTAGAAGTCAGATTTGGAAATGTAATTCTCATGGTTTAGTTCTAGTATTAGCATATGAAATTTAACATACAGTTGCAAGAAAAAGTATGTGAACCCTTTGGAATGATATGGATTTCTGCACAAATTGGTCATAAAATGTGATCTGATCTTCATCTAAGTCACAACAATAGACAATCACAGTCTGCTTAAACTAATAACACACAAAGAATTAAATGTTACCATGTTTTTATTGAACACACCATGTAAACATTCAGTTTTTATTTTTTATTTATTTATTTATAATCTTTATTGTATATTTTTTTACATCATACAAAAGCATTATAACAACTTTAGATTACAAAACCATGTATACCGGTATACATACTTTTTCCACCTGCACTGTGAATGTTTACATGGTGTGTTCAATAAAAACATGGTAACATATAATTCTTTGTGTGTTATTAGTTTTAGGCCTCTTTCACACTTGCGTTGTCCGGATCCGGCGTGTACTCCACTTGCCGGAATTACATGCCGGATCCAGAAAAACGCAAGTGTACTTAAAGCATTTGAAGACGGAGCCGTCTTCAAAATGCTTTCAGTGTTACTTTGGCAGCCAGGACGCTATTAAAGTCCTGGTTGCCATAGTAGGAGCGGGGAGCGGTATACTTACAGTCCGTGCGGCTCCCGGGGCGCTCCAGAATGACGTCAGAGCGCCCCATGCACATGGATGACGTGTCCATGTGATCACGTGATCCATGCGCTTGGGGCACCCTGACGTCACTCTGGAGCGCCCCGGGAGCCGCACGGACGGTAAGTATGCTGCTCCCCCGCTCCCCGCTACACTTTACCATGGCTGCCAGGACTTTAGCGTCCCGGCAGCCATGGTAACCATTCAGAAAAAGCTAAACGTCGGGTCCGGCAATGCGCTGAAACGACGTTTAGCTTAAGGCCGGATCCGGATCAATGCCTTTCAATGGGCATTAATTCCGGATCCGGCCTTGCGGCAAGTCTTCAGGATTTTTGGCCGGAGCAAAAAACGCAGCATGCTGCGGTATTTTCTCCGGCCAAAAAAACGTTCCGTTCCGGAACTGAAGACATCCTGATGCATCCTGAACGGATTTCACTCCATTCAGAATGCATTAGGATAAAACTGATCAGGATTCTTCCGGCATAGAGCCCCGACGACGGAACTCTATGCCGGAAGAAAAGAACGCAGGTGTGAAAGAGCCCTAAGCAGACTGTGATTGTCTATTGTTGTGACTTAGATCAAGATCAGATCACATTTTAGGAGTAATTTGTGCAGAAATCCATATCATTCCAAAGGGTTCACATACTTTTTCTTGCAACTGTAGTGATCCCAACAACAGCAACTGAGATGAGCAGAAGAGGAGGAGAAGCAGAGGGAACTGAGAAATGTATCCAGCCACAGTATATATGGCAGTATAACTACAGAACACTTGGCTGGTACTCTCTTCCACCCTCTTCAGCTCAGTCAAAGGTCAACCGTGTCATCTAGGATCTTCTTCGCTTTCAGTTATAAGTTAGTTTGAGTTCCAATCCAGATCAATGAAAGCGGATACACCACTTACCCTTCAGTAGTGAACTTTATTTAAACTGCTGTTTTGTTGCAAGACGAAGTACAGGAGTACATAAAATGGCTGTGGCCTTTAAACTACTTCCTGCCTTCCCGAATGCTTTGAATACATTGAGTTACTGTTGGGTTATTGCTGCGTCGTCTTTCATTAATGTGGATTAATATATGGCAGCATATGCTAAATGCTTGTGAGCAAGTATTAAAAAGCATTTTTATATTTATCTTTTCTATGCAAAGTTGTGCAAGTCACTGTACAAGTTAAATTTCGATATTATTTTCTTGTCTTTTCCTTTCCCGTAGTTTGCTGTTTCTTTTGGTTATTGGAACAGCCTACTTAGAAGCTCAAGGAATATGGGAGCCGTTCAAAAGGCGACTCTCTTTTGAGGCATCAAATCCTCCTTTTCATTTGGGCAGACCCTTTGATCTCAGGAGGATAGTTGGCATATCAACAGAAAGCAAGTAAGTTATTCTCCCATTCTAGGGTTTTACTTTTCCTCTGTACCAAGGATGACCATTAATAACCAAAGCCCACAGGAAAGTAATCATGTTTTATCAGTCATACACATTTCTAGTGTCAACCAATCGCAGCAGTTTGTAATGCTCTTATGTGGAGTAAACGTCGGGGGTCATTTACTAAGGCTTTCCACACGCTTTTTGGCATAAAGAGTTGCAAAATTTGGAGCCTTTTTTGTGCAAAAATTTTATGACCGTGTTTTCTTCAGCTTTCGATTTTTAAGTGGGTGGAGCTTGGTGAAAGAGAGCAGGACCACCATGCTCTGACACATTTACTGTGATTAACGCCAGAAAACTAAACTGTAAAGCTGGGCTTACACTTTTCGATGTACCCTTTTCCCTAGTGGATAATGGCTCATAGCGCTCACTTGCATCGCTTTTAGGGTCCATTCACACATCCGTGTGTGTTTTGCGGATCCGTTGATCCGCAAAACACGGACATCGGCGATGTGCTTTCCGCATTTTGCGGACCGCACATCGCCCGAACTTACTGTAATAGAAAATGCCTATTCTTGTCCGCAATTGCGGATAAGAATAGGACATGTTCCATATTGTTCGGGATCGGAATTGCGGACTCGGAAGTGCGGATCCGTAATTCCGGATCTAGGCAGCAAATCGTGCTGCCCCATAGGAATGAATGGGTCCGCAATTCCGTTCCGCAAAATGCGGAACGAAATTGCGGACGTGTGAATGGACCCTTACTTAAGTATATTGATATTTTGTATACTACCTGAATGTATTTTATAAAGAAGACTTTTTTGTATATTCTATGTGCGGTTCGTTATTTTCGGTGAGGTAGATGTCACACATGAGCAGAGGGGAGGGACTGTGAAGCAGCTCGATGCAGAGAGCACCTCAAAGGAGCATAATCTGACAGAATTGAGCTTCATATTGACACTACTGATAACAAAATCTACACAAAAATGTATATAGTTTTTTTACTAGCTCGTACTTTTCGTAACTGCTGTCTCGGAGTATTGCAGCTATATCCCATTCAAGTGAAAGGGAAAAGGCGGCAGAACAGCCACTACCAAAAGTATGAGCTCTGAGTTCATACCAGACTGCATCCTGATTTAAGCAGCAAGAGTCTGCAGTGCTCTCCTTGGCATCATAACCCCTTTGATCTGCAGGGCTGCAGAGACTCAGAACCCCACCAGTGTAATATTGATGTCCTGCCTTAACATAGGCCATCAATTTTACAAAACTGGATAACTCCACTCATGTATTTAACAAACTTGAATTTTTATTATATGGCACCATCCAAATAGAAATGGAGAAATGTCTAGTAACATGGGTGGTGGTTTTAACCCTCTGACTTCCAGTGGCATGAGAAAATACATGAAAATTAAATTAAAAAAAACGTTCACTTATTTAGCTTCATGATGTATGCTATAGCATTTATAACAAAAGTGCTAGTGAATGAATATTCTGTATTTGTTTTAGCTTTAGTTCAGCTGGAAGTGACTCAAACAGTAGCTCTAACAGAGGGCTATATAGTGGGAATTCCAGCTCCAGAACCACTAGTAGTCAAAAGCAGAGCAACCCAACATCCACCATACACAAGAATGTACCTGAGGTGGAAACTGTCAGAGCAAAGAACTCCAGTGTATCTAACAGAATGGCAGCACAAGTGTCTACAACACAACCATCTAGCAAAGCTTCCTCCTCATCCACAGACTCTGGTACTGCTTCTCAGAGTTCATCTTTAACAAGACGTACACGTGGAACAAAACTAAATCTTGCACCACCACAAGGACCAAGCTTACAGGAACAGGTCATGCCAACGCAACCACCAACAGTGCCTCAGACACAGCAAGAGCAGCCAGCAGATGTACCCCGAACAGGGACCTGTAACACTTCTCACCCAGAGTACTTTGGAAGTAGTGGTGGTAATACTAGGCACAGTTCAGATGACTCCGATATAACTAATCTCATAGAAGTAATGGATAAAGATTATGACAACTCTGAGCCCCCTCCATCAGAAGTGTTTTCAGAACAACCTCCATCCCCAGCAGCAAGAAATAATAAAGGTAACCTGCAGATATTTTACTTGTGTCTTTGAAAAAAGCTTTTGTTACAACCCAAAAGCAAAGTTTATATTGATCTTGAAGTGTGACATTAGAGGGGGTGTCCAGGGGTTGTCACTGTGAATCTTGCTGGCCCTAAAGTGGTGACATGACATTTATCATTCTCGTGACCACTGCAGCCATTCCCTTGCCTCAGCGGTCATTTGTGCGTGAACAATAAATGGCACGTGACCGCTACAGGCACAGTGGGACGTTTTAAAGGTAAATACATTTTGGCTTTTTTCCCATTTTACACAGCCCTGCTAAAAATGTTACATTCTCGTTATGTGTCTAAATTTGGCTTCAAACTGGCATCATGAGTTCCATTTTACAGGACCCTTGATGGATCAGTTTTGTAGCGGATACCATTAACCCATTATCCCGGAGGTTTTTGTTTTTTTCATTTTGTGCTCCCTGTCTTCCCCGAGCCATAACTTTATTTTTTTCCGGTCAGATAGCCGTATGAGGGCTTGTTTTTAGACTGAGAAGTCGTACTTTTTAAAACCTCCATTAAATATTGCATATGATGTAATGGGAAGCAGGAAAAAAATTCCAAATGGGGTGAAATTGGAAAAAATACAGCAATGCCACCACAGTTTTACGGGTTTTTTATTCGGAAGTTCGATGTGCAATAAAACTGACCAAATACTTTCATTCTACAGGTCAGCATGAATCTGGCGATTATATGTTTAGTTTTTGTTGTGTTTTGGTACTGATAAAATAATAAAAAACTTGGGGGAAAAAAATCTGTTTTAGTGACCCCCTATAACTTTTTAGTAATTATGTGTACAGAGATGTATGAGTGCTTATTTTTGCAGGGCAATCTGTAGTTTTCATTGATGCCATTCTGGGGTGTGTATGACCTTTTGATCACTTTTTAAAAAAAAATTGTGGGAAATGAAGCGACCAAAAACGGCGAATAGGCCATTTTGATGTTTTTTTTTTCTGTTTGCCATATGGAGAGATATTTTTATAGTATGGGTGTTTTCACATATTGGCGATACCATGATGTGTATTTTTTATAACTTTTTTTTTGTATTTTTATTTTGTGGAAAAGGGGGTGATTTGAATTTTTTCATTTTTTTTATTTCTAAAAACTTTGCTTGTTATAGTTCCCTATAAAGTAAATAATCATTAGATTCCTATTCTCATGGACTCCAATGAATTACCGCCGGTCACGGACATGAGCCGCGAGTGTCTGCTGTATTACACAGCAGGCAGCCCGCGGCTAAATACCTGGCCAGCGCTGTACTAGTAGAATGGGAGTCTGTCACCTAGAGTGAGCGTTTTAAACTGCTCAGATTGCATTATAGACCGTTTGCCCCCCACAGACATGAGAGGTACTATTTTAATCGGTGGCAAGCGTTTGATAACCCGTTCAGAGTGGTCTAAAACGCTCAGAGTAGGTGACAGACTCCCTTTAAATGTCCATTTACTTTTTTTTATTTTTAACTGGGGAGAGTAGAACATTTATATTCTATTCTGCCTTATCAGGCTATGCAGACTGGAGCAAAGTTTGTTGCTAAGACATTATAGAAGTTTAGTACAACTTTATTTTGACTGCTTTTAGTGCACTGCATTGTGTCTCTTTTTCCATTTTAGGGAAAGGGAAATTTCTCCAGCAAAAAGTTAAATTCCTAAAGAAACATGAAGAAAAAGAAAGACGAGTAAAAGCCAAGACACATGAAGATGAGCTGAAGGACTCTCTTGCAGATGATGACAGCTCTTCCACCACCACTGAAACTTCCAATCCTGACACTGAGCCACTTCTCAAAGAGGTATGACCCTCTAGCCAGAAAATGAAATGTATTGCTTGCATGGTGTCCCTTATCTGAGCTGTACAGTACATGGTGGAAAACACTTGGAAAAAGACTTAGGAGTGTAATTAGGAGATTTTTATGATGGTGAGGTTTGTAGGGTAAGTTACATTTTTATTTAAAAAAATTAAAAATAAAACCAGCATACTGGATGTGTTCTTCACAGACGTAAGGAGCTGGTTGATATAGTTCCTGTTGTCTAGTATTTTACTGCTGGCTTACTACATGCCAGGCTCTTACCCGACTGTATTTTGCTGGCCTCTAGTGTTCTTTATACATGTATTATTTCTGTCCATTGGTATCTTAAGGAATGTGTAATTTTTACCACAACTCCATTGTCATCTAAGAGTAGCTGTGTTTTGTTGTTTCAGGAGCCAGAAAAGTCAAAGGGAAAACAAGCCATTGCTGATAAAATTGAGAACGAAATTGGTAAAATAAAACACAAGAGCAGGAAGGTCCTTGGCTCCAACAAAAAGGAGAATGCAATAGAAGTCAAACCAAGGTGAAGATGTTCATTATTTACACTGCTGGTTTTTATTCACTGACTGTGACGCTCTCTGCTGTGATTGGAGAGCTCTCAACCAGGGAGAAATAGATGCCCCTTGAGAAACACGGCCGTCTCCTCCTCCCAGTACCGATGCTACTAATTAGCATACAGGGCAGTAAAAGAGAACGAGGGGCACAGGGCCCCAACAGAGCAGCTGATCTAAAAAAACAATTAGCGCAGGGACATCTACTGTTCATGCCATACACTGCCAGGTACTAATATTGTTATGTCAGGATCAGTGAAAGGTATAGGAAAAAGGTAAAGCAGCTTGTTGTGATATCTGGGACACAGATTGCCCAAATTCTTCTGATTGGAGGGTTTTATCCCCTGGAAATCTGTAGGAATGTTAGTCATGGCGCAGTTGCAAAGGGGCGGTACATTGAAGAGCTTTCAACAACTCCAGGAAGAGTTCCCTCTCCCGCATACAACTTTTTGACCAATATCGGCAACTGTGCCACCCTTGGAATAAACAAAGAAGGGATGTGGGTTTGAATGTACAGAGCCATTCTGCTTTTAATATTTTTAAGCAGAAGGAAATATGGGAGGAGTTATTTCTAACTTTTATCGGATCTTACTGAAGGATTTTATTATTACCTATTGACAGTTAAAGTGGGAAGCAGATATTGGGACCATTCTGTGGAACAGTGGACATCCGTTCTTTTGGCGGTGCCACTGCTCTCTGTTAATGAAACTCATACACTTTTACAAATATACCTACTTCATTGGGTTTATAGGTCCCCCTATTTTTTGTATAAAATTGGTGTGCATGCTGATTCTTGGTGTCCTCCGTGTGCAGCAGATTCTGCAGATACAGTCCTGATCAAAAGTTTAAAACCACTTGAAAAATGGCAAAAAATCATATTTAGCATGGCTGGATCTTAACAAGGTTCCAAGTAGAGCTTCAACATGCAACAAGAAGTAATGAGAGTGAGACACAACATTTATTGAGCATTCAATTTAATGAAAACAACGAATAAACTGAAACAGGCTGTTTTTCAGCTGATCAAAAGTTTAGGACCACACCTCCAAAAAAAAAATAAACCCCCCCAAAACAGAAATCCAACTTCCAAACATGAACTCAGTAATGAGTAGCTCCGCCATTATTGTTTATCACTTTCGTTTCGACATGCTTGATGCAAGCGTTTCCATGAAGGCCATCTACTGTCTGGAACTGTTGTCCATTTTTGTAAACTTCCCTTGCCATCCATCCCCAAAGGTTCTCAATTGGATTTAGATCAGGGGAACACGCAGGATGGGCCAAAAGAGTGATGTTATTCTCCTGGAAGATGTCCCTTGTCCTGCGGGCATTGTGTACTGTAGCATTGTCCTGTTGAAAGACCCAGTTGTTACCACACAGACGAGGGCCCTCAGTCATGAGGAATGCTCTCTGCAACATCTGGACATAGCCAGCGGCTATGCACTTCCTGAAGCTCCATTGTTCCACTGAAGGAAAAAGCACCCCAGACCATTATGGCGCCCCCTCCACTGTGGCGCGTAGAAAACATCTCAGGTGGGATCTGCTTGTCATGCCAGTAACGTTGGAAACCATCAGGACCATCAAGGTAAAAAAAATTCTCATCAGAGAATAAAACTTTCTTCCACCTTTGAATGTCCCATGTTTGATGCTCTCTAGCAAAGTCTAAACGAGCAGTTCTGTGGCGTTCAAGGAGACGAGGTCCTTTGAAGACGTTTTTTTGTTTTTGAAGCCCTTCAGTCTCAGATGCCATCTGATGGTTGCCGTCTGGGCTGCAGTCGGCACCAGTAAGGGCCTTAATTTGGGTCGAGGATCGTCCAGTGTCTTGACGGACAGTCAATTGGATCCTCCGGCTCAGTGCTGATGAAATTTTTTTGGGTCTTCCACTTGACTTTTTTGTTCCATAACCTCAGGATCATTTAAGAAATTCCAAATTACTGTCTTACTGCGTCCCACCTCAACAGCGATGGCGCGCTGTGAGAGACCCTGCTTATGCAGTTCAACAACCCGACCACGTTCAAAAAGGGAGAGGTTTTTTTGCCTTTTCCATCACAACGTGTGACTACCTGACAGAAAATGACAATGAATCCACATCTTTGCACAGATTTGGCCTTTTAAAGGCATGTGGTCCTAAAATTTGGATCAGCTGAAAAACAGCCTGTTTTAGTTTAATCGTTATTTTCAATTATTTGAATGCTCAAAAAATGTTTTCTCACTCTCATTTCTTCTTGTTGCATGTTGAATTATTTTGAGAGGCTTGTGGGACTTGCGATGAGGTGCATGACCGAAGAGGAGGAAGGAGAGTGGGTGGGGGAGTACAGGGTCTGATTATATTGCCTTATGTTATATGATATTGTATTATATGTGTGTGGATATAGATATAGATAGATATATATATATATATATATATATATATATATATATATATATATAAAAATATATATATATATATATATAAAATGTTCATTTTTTGGGGATTATTGAACATAATATTAATAAAATAGAATTACCAATCACTAACCTCGGCAGTATAAGAGACATCACTGTTAAGGCCAGTCATTGTCTGCAGTGGTGATCTGTGTACAGAGAAGGTCACAGCTGCAGCCAGAAAGGGAGCACCAAAGCGTGATACTGGGTGCCACAGAGGAGAAAAGTGGCACATATTGCTTCTTTTTACCACATATACAAGATATACATGAATTTCAGTTGTCCGCAGCACTTGTCCTGTTTACAGGGGTGGATGTGCTGCTGACAAATATGTCACAACCCGACACATGATCGATTGTTGGGTGATTGGCATCATATTTATATGAGACAATGACCAGAAATGAGCGTTGATCATTACCAATCATTGGTCTTGTCAGCTAAAGATTTTCCCCAGCCCTTTACATTGGCTGACACTTATGGTAATTGCTGACAGTCCTCCTAATCCTAATGGATTTTGTGTACATTACTTGCATTGTAATGGATAGAAACACAAATGGCAAGTGGACAAAGTTATAGGATGCTGGTTTATAAGAAGTTTTTATTATTTTTATTATTATTATTATTCCAGCTCTTTGGAATTGCCATACACCACCCCCCTGGAAAATAAACAGCATAAAATTTTTTCCAAAATTTCTGTGCAACACTCTGCAGCGAATGGTTCAAAAGCAAGAAACCTGCAGAAAACGAGAGGTATATTTCACATTTTTGTTTTGGATGTTTCTTGCCTTTTGCTGCTAACAGCTTTGTGGCTTCCCTGGAATTGAGTGAAGCAGCATCTCACAGCGCATGGCTTGTTAATGTTTTGTGCAGGTACCAGCAGTAAGCTAATGGAGAACAGGCAGTCACTGCAGGCGAAACTTCCTCCTAGTCGTATTGGTCAGGAGCTAGGCAATACCAGCAGCTCAGAAGGTGAAAAAGACTCCCCACTCCCAGAGTGGGACTCGGTGCCAATCCATAAAACAGGCAGCTGTGAGTATGCACCCACACTACTCAGATGTACATTTTTGGGCTGGTTTCAGACGGCTGTGTGCGGCTGCGAGAAACGGTTGGTGTGATTAGAGTACAGTAAACCCGTGATCAGGCAGGATACAGAGCGTTTTGGTCAGACGAGCTGCAGTGTGTCTTGGAAATGCTTTTGTCAGAAACGGGCCTTAGTTTACAATAGAATAAATAACCCCCAATAGTAGTATGTTGTCTCACTGCTACACGTTCTCTATTTTGACTTTCTTGGCAATAATGACTTCACATTCACATAACCTTCAAGTAAGTTATATTGTTGAATATTTTATATTGCGTTTCTATCATGATCTGTGTCCACTCTGGAGTACCAGAGGGATCAGGCTAATTTGTAGTCAGGAAAAGGCTTCTAACCGGATTATAGCTGAAATAACAAGGTAAAGCAGAACCTAGCTGGACCTGTATTGATCAGGCAAAGAGTGTGAGAAACAAGCTGGTATTTATAGGGGAGCTGATGAACTATTTACTCATGAGCTGGACAGCAATACACAGAGCAGAGGAGTGCTGAACCTGAGGTGAGATACACTGAGCTAAGCTTTTGTTCTCACATACACACATAGCAATAGGAGCAGTGGACACAGGCCAGCGTTACAGTTTCACCTCTATCGTTAATCTTAGATCATTATTTTAAGTAAAGTATAAAAAAAACTTGCACTTTGCACCTTTATTTCTATAAGTCCAGTCAATAGGGTGTAATTTATTAAGACCATCTTTTTATGCTGGACTTAGATTCCCCCCTCTACTGCCATAATATATGGCTAATTTATACGCCTCATTATAAATTAGGCAAATCTACAGCAGTCCGTGCACCTGGCGTAAAAGCTACTCCAGCCCCTGTCTGGAGTCATTTATTTGCCAACATTTACTCCTGTTTCCAGGCATAAATTTTAGTAAATTTGACAGGGCCGTTAAACAGGCTGTGCGACAGTAGTTGGTCAATAAAAGGACTTGTGACTACTTTTATGGCTTAAATAATAGCATGACCCTTAATAAATGACCCCAGTAGGTTCATCACAAATAAAACAAGCAATGTAATATTAGAGGGCTTTTCAACTCACATGTATGTGCATAAGCACTTTACAGTACACTGTGTGCCGTGCATTCGCGGCACATTCTGGGTGATCTGCTTTAGATGTTTGTGATGTTGTCAGCCACTAAAAAGCATGCTGAGGTTATGTACCCACTAGGGTTTTTGTGACTTCTAGGTTAGGACACTGATGACTGCAGTATATAAGATGAATTCTCATACATGCATCCAATTCACGAGCTCTCTCTGAAATTCCTGTAATCTGATGATCTGCAATATATATTGTAGAATTTCCCAAAAGCAGAATATGGTTCATATTAACCAGAAAGAAATGGTCTGCCCATACATTAAATATTAATATCGGGCCAGCCGTCATCCATTTAGTGTATTTTGCGTCATACCAGCGGTCTCCCAATGGCAGACCTGAGAATTAGGGATGAGGATCAGTCATTTTGGATTCAAAACACTGTTTAAAAGAAAACGCCCCCTAAAATGCCTTAAATTTATTTTCCTGGGTAACTTGGTATATATACATACAGGGTATAGCTTGGAGCAGTCTGCCATTTGGTATTTAGCAAGTTTGAAGAAATTGAAATGTATTGAAAAGTTGGGAAGATAAATGTGTTGACCAGTATTGTCTTTGTAACGTCTATTCCAATGTTGTTATAGCAGCAGACAGCCTTTACAAACTATCAGTCCAGACCCACAATATTGATGACTTCTTAAAGCAACGGCAAACCTCGCCAGCTCCTACCTCTCCTTCACCACCTCCAGCTTTGGGCTATGGGGGAAGAAGCAGCTACAGCAGCATTGTCAACAGCTCGAGCAATCAGTAAGTATGATGGACAGAAATCACATTACTTCTAGAATTTTTTTTTTTTTTTTTACTAAGCATATTAACGGTGTATGGGAATATTCAAATACAGCAGATTAGTTGCAGAAAATTTTACAGCTGAAAATCTGGTTCACACAGCTGACTGGTGTATTTTCTGCAACTATTCTGCTGCATGTACAGGCAATATACAAAAACAAAATGGTGAGGCCAACTGGTTCAGGTGCATGTCTATTAAGTTAGCCTTCCTGGACCTCTATTGCACTGTAAATCTATGTCCACATGTCAAACTGAAAGTTTCATTAGCTGTCCACTTCCCATGCATGTTTATGGGGGTTCCCTGAAATGGGGAAATCTGCCACAAAAATTCAGTAAGTAGCATGCTATTTATATTGTGCAGAAATACCGTGGATTATCCTTCCAGAATACGGCTGTGTAACGGATCCCCTTCCGTTAATGGACGCTTCCTAGCTTGCGCCGAGGACCACAAGCACCACACTGGACACCACAACCACCGCAGACTCCACAACCGCCGTAGCTTAACTGGAGCCGCGCTGTCTTCCTTCCACCCTGAATGAACCTCCAGCATTCAGGACCGTGTGGGAAAGATCTCTCCTCCAGGGATTATGCAGAGCATAGCAATCCCCAGCGTGACACAGCAATTCCCTCCAATAACGAGACAAGGCTGCGTTTTGAAGGGTTAGAAAAACATGAACTGAACTCTTTATTGAGGGCTACCCTCCCGTATTTATGCAGGTCCCCATCTGGTGTACACGCCCCTAGGGGACCAGAAGGAGGACTGCGACACAGGACAGACACAACACATCCCCACAATGCATCATGTTTTTTTCCTCTCTGCCCTGGAGACACCCCGAAGAGCAATTCAATTATCTCTCAGGACAAAGGGAAATCACCAATACACATGTGAGAACAACAGGACAGGAATCACCACCCAAATACACAAAATCCTCCCTTCTGTCTGTGATATAATTATGGATTAACATAACTATCACAGACAGTAAAAATACAGTTTTTAAACATACACTGTAACTTTAAAACCATACATTCCATCTCCATAAAAATTACATATTAAAACTCCGCATACATCAAACATAAACACTTCCAAAAATCACACAAATCCCTCCGGCGGATCAAAAGTTAAGTGAAGTCCTTTATGACCGACCGCAAGCACAATTTCCTGCCCAAAACAGTTCCATAGATTTGGGCTGTGCGGTCGGTCAATTTCATGCAGAAAAACGACTAAGTCCCATCTTCGAACGGGACTTAGTCTCTGGAGCTGAAAGTTCAGTATGGAAGAAGGTAAGGGTCAGCGGTGTTCGTGTATTTGCGCATCCGATTTTAGTTCCACAGAATCTTTAGTATACACGGCTGACCGCCTTCGGTCCTATTAACAGTCCAGACATGCGGCATAGTTCTGTTACACGGTTCTTGAAGGGTAATATGTCCCGGGGCCATAGTCGTAGGGCAGGAGGCTAGCCATAAGTTTTCTACAATGCCCAGTGGCAAATGGCAGTTTGTCACAGGCTGCATTCAGACGGCCGTAAGTGTTTTGTGGTCCGCAAATTGCGGATACACAAAACACTGATACCGGCCGTGGGTGTAACACATTTTGCGGACTGCACATGGCGGGCCCTATGATAGAAATGCCTATTCTTGTCGCGGACAAGAATAGGACTTACTCTCTCTTTTTTGCGGGTCCACGGAACGGAAATACGGATGCGGACAGCACACAGTGTGCTGCCCGCATCTTTTGCGGACCCATTGAAATGAATGGGTCCACACTTGTTCCATAAAATTGCATAACAGATGTGGACCCATTTATACAGTTGTGTGAATGAGCCCTAACAGTGAAGTTTATCCTCTTGCAAATCTGTAAGCCACAGGATATTTGCAGCACAGCGTAAGCCTTAGATTTCTGTTGTGTATCTTTGTCAGATTTGTAATATGCAAACCCAACACTTGTGAACTTAAAAAAACAAAAGAATTTCATAATTGGCCGTCATTTGTTTGGCATTAGGAAGCTGATTGCATCTACCATAGCTTTATTACTAAAGGAGTGATTGTACAAGAAGGACCACCAATGCGTGTAACAAAGTATCTCCTTTTCTAGTGAGTTAAGAATGAATTCTGTAGTCACCAAGCCTAAGCTGACTAAAGCATCATCTTTACCGGGGAGGAATGGCAATCCCACATTCGCTGCTGTAGCTGCAGGATATGACAAGAACCCAGGTACGATAATTATTTCATGGACTGTGTTATGATGTAGTAGAACAGCAGATTCCACTAAATTGCCCCCTCTTCCCGCTTTATTTTTATTTTAAGCAGGAGGCAGTGGATTATCAAAGTCATCTGCTGTAAAAAGTGACCTTTCTAACAGCATCAGCATGTCGCATATAATCTCTGTTGACAGTGACAACTCTGATAGGTAAGAAATGCATTTTAGATTTACATTTACAAGGAATTTTATTTTATTCTAAGTGCGGTGTGTGTGGGGGGGTCTTGTGGTTGCCATGAGGGTAGATTGACATGTATGATAATTATACACCATTGAAAAATCTGCTGTAAAATCTGTATGTCTTGGATGCAGAGTACTGCACATTTCTCCCTTTTATTTGAAGAGGGTTCATGCTGCATCAAGTCTGTTTCAAATCCAAAATCTGCATGTTAGATGTGCAGATTTTGTCAGATTTGACCACTATGTAAAACACATATTAATCAACCTTAAAGGCTATGGAAGCCTTCGGGAGCAATTGTTTTATGATTGCATCTTACTCATTTTGGGCTAAAAATAATTTTTTTCAATTGGTCTTTATTAAAAATATTAACGGTTAACTGCTTGTTTAGCTCTGAGAATGTACTTTAACTTTCACTTTGTGCCAATAAAACCTAAGGGGTCATAAACACTTATTTAAGCTACATTCTTATCAGTAAGATGAGAATTGAGCTATTACGAGTGTTTAGGTGGTCAGAGATAAGGGGCTGTCAGCTGAGCTGCCTGACACAACACAGTAAAAATATAAACCCTGCAACTAGAGAACCCAAAGGCTGTACATAGAAAGGGGCTCAACATTTTTAATAAAGAACAATTGAATTTTTTATTTTTTTTGTAGCTCAAAATAAATATAGCGCAATAATAATAATAATACAAAAGTGTACATGGCCTTTAGGGAGGAGCTGTCACCTCTTCTGACATGCCTGATTACTAAATAATTCTATTCCACATGAAATGACAATTCTAGAGCATCTTTTCCAACACTCTGATGTGCCATTCTTCTGTTATTCTTGCTAGAAGTTTATGGATAAACATACTGATGGGAATTACCAGTTGGGGGTGTGTCCCTGCACACCTTGTCCAATCTGTGCTGCCAGTGTCAGACTGTAACAGGGACCCCCGCCCACCTGTCTGTACCTTTATCTATAAACTTCTTACAGGAATAAGAGAAGAATGGCACAACGCAGGGTCATAAGAAAAGATACTCTATAATTCTTATTACATGGTGAAGGCAAGAAGCTATTAAAACAGATATGTCAGGAGAGGTGACAGATCCTCTTTAACCCGTTCACACATTTGGACTTACCGGGGCTGTGACGCTATAAAGTGTCCCGGAGAGCAGAGACGCCGGCAAGGGACCACTCTGGTTCCTTCTCTGCTTCCCCGGTAAGTGCTCTGATTGGTTAGTCTCTACAGACTAAACAATCGGAGCGCTTTAGTGTTAAAATGACGGTTTCAAACTGTGATTCCCCCCCCCCCCCCATCCAAAAGCCTGATCCCCTCTGCCGGCATTGATGGCAGCGGCTCAGGAATGGAGCAGGCACCGATCTCGGCCGTTTAACCCCATAGATGCCTTGGTCAGTTGCTGTACGCGGCATCCATGTGGTTGAGAGGGAGCTCCCTCTCTCTTCTATGGAGCCGCCGCTTCTGCGATGGCAGCGGGCCGGTGGTTGCCATGGCAACCGGACGCCTTACAAAGGTGTCCGGGCTGCCATGTGCCTAAGGATGATCAGACCTAGAGTGTCTGATCAGCCTTACAGTAACTGTAATACAGACTATACAGTGCATTGCAATAGATGACTATTGCAATGCACTGTATAGTTATCAGGCCCACTAGATCTTCAATATCTAAATAGGTCTTGATTAGAGATGAGCGAATTTCATATTTTGAAATTCGTTCACGCTTCGTTTGGTGGTAAAAGCAGAATTGCGTTATGGATTCCGTTAGCACGAACCATAACGCAATTCTATGACGGAATGCATAACGGAATGCCTTTAGAGGCATTCAGTTATTCATTCCGTCATAATAGAAGTCTATGGGCTGCAAAACGGATCCGTCCCATTTCCGTTATGCAGGGGAGTCCTCTCCTCTATAACGGAAACGGGCCAGATCCGTTATGCAGGCCATAGACTTCTATTAAGGCATTCCGTTATGCATCCCGTCATAGAATTGCGTTATGGTCCGTGGTAACAGAATTCAGAACGCAATTCTGCTTTTAACATCAAACGAAGCGTGAACGAATTTCATAACATGAAATTCGCTCATCTCTAGTCTTGATAAATAAAAAATGAAAAAGTGTAAAAAAAAAGGCAAACAATGGCACCCATAAACCAATTGGGTAACAAATTATGGGGTGCTTTTTCTCCTGCTACCCCTTGTGAAAATGAAAAATTTGGGGTTAAACCAACATTTTCTTGGAAGAAATGAAACTTTTTATTTTCACAGCCAAGTGTTTCCAAATGCCGTAAAAGTGCTCAGTACCCCCCAATATATTCTTTACGGGGTGTAGTTTCCAAAATGAGGTCACTTTTTGAGGGTCTCCACTGTAGGGGTACGTCAGGGTCTCTTCAAATACAAAATGGTGCCTTAAAAACATTATGGAAAATCTGCCTCCAAAATCCATATGGCACTCCTTTCCTTCTGACCACTGCCATGTGCCCATAGGGCAGTTCACCGCCACATATGGGGTATTTCTGTAAACTGCAGAATCAGAGTAATATATATTGAGGTTTATTTTGCTGTTAACCCTTGCTGTGTTGCAAGAAAAAAATGATTGACATAAAAAATCTGCCAAAAAAGTTAAATTTTGAAATATCACCTCCATTTTCCTTTAATTCCTGTGGAACACCTCTAGGGTTAATAAAGTTTGTAACATCAGTTTTGAATAATTTGAGGGGTGTAGTTTCTAAAATGTGGTCATTTATGGGTGGTTTCTATTACATAACCCCCTCAAAATCACTTTATAACTGAATTGGTGCTTTAAAAAATTTGTTTTGGAAATTTTGTTGAAAATTTGATAAAATGGCTTCTAAGCCTTCTAATGTCCTAAAAAAATAAAATGACATTTACAAAATGATGCCAACATAAAGCAGATATATGGGGAATGTTGACTGATAACTATTTTGTGAGGACTTACTATCTGTTTTAAAAGTCGAAAAATTCTAATTTAGAAAATTGTGAATTTTTCGCAGGTTTTGATTTACTATGTATCAGAGGTGCATCAGAGCATTTCCTTGCTTCGGTGCTTCTCCTTGCCTTGTGCTGCATCGTGCAGGGCAAGGTCTGTTTGTTGTGTGCCGGTGACGTACCGGGCCTCACATCACTATGCTAGGTGGAGACTTCCACCTAGCAGTGAGCCTGGTGACGTCACCGGCACAAATGGGCGGTCTGTAGAGCTGCCCTAGGCTGTTTTAGAGGCGGGATAATATAGTACTTTCTTGTAAGAGAAAAGTAAGAGTCTGGATGCTGGTGGGGGATGGGGATGACAGGCTGGCAATTATATGGGGGTGGATGCCTGTGAGGGTATTCTGTGTGTGTCCTTTTAGCATACAATAGGCTTATGTTTTTGGGCATGGAAAAAGAAAACCATTAAATATTCTTTAAATGTCATTTTCTGATGATCCATTCCCTTTCAACAAAGCGTTTCTTATCTGTATTAACTTTAAAGAGGATCTGTCACCTCTCCTGACATCTGTTTCCATGAATGCTTGTCTTCCCCATATCCCCATAATATAACAATTCTCAATTTTTACATTGTGTGTTCCTCAGGTAATCCTGCTGGAAATGTGTGAATAGGTTGACAACTAGGTCTTACTATAGTCGGTGCTGCCAGTGTCAGACTGTAAACCACCCCTCGCTGACTGGAATGGTAACAGGTTTTCATACATTCCATGCGTGTGATAGAGGAGTTACACATCGCAGTGTTCTGAGGGATGATGCTTTACAATTATGTTATGGGAATAAAAATATTTACTAAAAGAACAGATGGAGATGTAGTTTGTAGCCTATTGGATTCTCCTCATTGAAAGTAATGGATGGAATTGTGTGACTTTAGTATTTAATATTGTGAGGCCGCTCACTGTCCTCTTGTATTACTTTTAGTTCTGGCTTATGGAGTCCCATCAGCAGTCCCAACAGTCCTGATTATGTTGCACTAAATTCATTCTCTGCTTTTGGACCAAGCAATTCCTTCAATTTAACAGGAGGTGAGTACATTGATACTTTTATTATGTCATAGTTGCTGCAAATAGAAGCTGGCATTAGCTCGCATAAATCTGTGCTGAAATCCCTTAAAGAGGCTATCTTATAACTGATTTAAGCATTAAAATCAGACACCATACAGTACATGGCGATCTCTTTCTAACAAAGCGAGAACCAGTCCTGTACCTCACATGGGTCCAGAGATCTCCACATTTATTGTTCTGCTTCAGACTGGCAGCTCAGGGGATGTGTCCTTCCTCAGGGAGCACTTCCTTTCTTGAGGGCGTGACCTTTCTGCTGTAACTATTTCCCTGTAATTGCCACAGCTGGTGGCAGTTGAAGATTTAAACTGAGCATGTGCGACCACAGAATCCTGTCAGCCACTCATATGACCACCCACTGGACTCCTAAGCATGAACGGGCGAGAGATTTAAATGACTAAAATACACGTTATACTGACATACATTTAAATAACTAGAAGCAAGCATTAGGCACTACTCACCCTGGCGTCAGAGCTTTCCCTTTTACATGATGGATGCCCTTGACTTATAAGTGGCAGATCAAGTTTCTGTTGGGCTTTTTTTAGCTAGAGCAGTGAAACACGCTGAAATATTCTGTCAAACAGCAAGGAAAACCAGAGGGAAAAATGAGTGGCTACAGTGCTTGGCTGTCACCAGCAGTCCCACAGAAGTGAGCGGTATGGTGGTCTCACTGGCACACCACAGCTCCATTCATACAGGGGAATCGGAGACCACCACTTTGGGTCCCAGCGATCAGACCTTCAGTGATCATGCTTCTATCGGCTAGATAAATGTTGCTAATTGGAAAACTCCTTTAAATCGATGATTGAGTTTTGTTAAAGAGAACCTGTCACCATTTCTGACATTTTTCCTTTAGTAAATAAGTGTATTCCCCATAATATTACCACTTGTAACTGTGTAGGGACACATGTTTGACAAGGGAAATGGTAACACCCACTTGGCTTCATACACCCAATTCCTTCATACATTTCTAGGTATAAGAAAGATGCCCCTGAATAGTTATTTTATGGGGAATATATATATTTTTTTTTTTAAAACAGACATGTCAGGACTGATGACGGGTCCTCTTTAAGGCCTCATGCATACCAAGCTTGTCTGTATTGCGGTCTGCAAACCACAGATCCCCAAAATATGGACACCATCCGTGTGCAGTCTGCATTTTCTCACTCCCATTACCAGAAATTACTATTCATGTCTGCAATATGGACAAGAATAGGACGTTATATAGTTTGTAGAACAGACATACAGATGTGGACAACACATGGATGACGTCCGTGTGCGTTGTTTTTCTTTTGTGACCCATAGAAATGAATGGTTCCATGTGCAAGCTCCAAAAAATGCGGATCTGACACTGATACAAAAATACCATGAGGCTTAAATGTTAGTTTCTGCAAGTGAAAACCTTGGTGGTAAATGAACCTATTCAGATCATTTATTAAAAGTACTTGTCCTATGCCATCTTAGGCTGTGTTCACACCAGCAGTGTTGTTTTTGTCGTTATCTGATCGGAGCAACAAAAATAACATACCAGATCCGGCACATAACTGAAACCAGCAGTGCTGGACAGACCCTGTTGTCTGTAAATGGGTCCATCAGGTTTCCCTTAGGGAGTCCAGCATTTTACTGGAGAAAATAGCGCAGCGTGCTGCAGTGTTTTTGGCATCTGTGACTAAAGTCCCCTGTGGACCCTGCAACCCAGACGTGAACTAACCCTGATGAAGAATTAGTGAATGCATAAGATAAGTAGACTTGCTACTATAGCCTGTAGGCAAGACTGTCAGTTATATAATGCCTTCTGTAGTTTGATATAAAACTATTGCTTGTATGGCTTTAATTTCACGTAAAATGCATAATTAAAAACCAATAGTAATATTGCAGGTATGATTGTGATATTGGCACAGTGTTCCATTTACATAGATATATGTAGTGTTGCAGCCTAGTCATACAGATGCTTTGTAACATTATACAACTTGTGTGATTACTACTTTATGATGGTCTCTACTACTTGTCTTTATTCTCTCCTTGTCACAGAAGTTTTTAGCAAGCTTTCTTTTCCCCGAAACACATATGCCCAAGATTCCCAAAAGAAATGGACAGATTTTGAATCCACGTCCTCAATCTGGGATGCTCCTGCTCCAGACTCTACGGTACCTACATGGCCTCCCAGCACTGGATCTCCAACCCATGTCACTTCTGTAAGTATAGCATCCTTCTAACTTCTCTTCAGGGCTTTGGTAGTCTCTCAATGGTGATAGCAGCCCCAGAATCAGCTGTACTGGGGTCTATTCTCCTCCAGGTATATGACGATTGAATGTACACAGTCTACTTGTTGACATTGTAGGTAGAGATCTATGGCACACCACACGTTTTGATATTAAAGTTAATGGTTTTAATTAATTATTTTGTCTTTACAACACTTTGTGTTATTCCACATCCAGCAGTTACATGTTAGGCATAACATAGGGTCGTATACAGAAGTCCCGACGTTTCGGTCTATTATGACCTTTATTTAGGGATCTGCGGCCCATAAATTTGTGTGTGAAGCTGGAGGTTTGTTGGCATTGGGCGCTGCTATTTCTACATTAACACCATTTCCAAATTTAAAATTATATACCGTATTTTTCACCCAATAAGACGTACTTTTTCCCCCCCAAAAGTGGGAGAAAATGGCAGTGCGTCTTATGGGGCGAAGGCTGCCATTTTTACATTGATACATCGCCGACCGCAAGCTGCACAGCGCGCCCCGCGTGTGTATCAGCGAGGAGGGGCTGGGGGCCGGCCTTTAGTTTTGTAATGACAGCGGGCCCGGTGCAGTCACTGTATTCTATTGCACCGGGCCCCGCTCACTGTACTAATGCTATCTACTGTAACTGCAGGCAGGCAATGGTTAACTATAGATATGTTCCATCCAGCACTGAGCAGCCTGTACTTACGATCATAGCAGGCTGGAGGCAGGGTGGGCACTGGCAGCATAACTTCCTACGTCACATGCCTACTCCGCCCACTTTATTAATGAAGCCGGCGGCGCAGGCACGTGACGTAGGAAGTTACGCTGCCAGTGCCCGCCCGCCCAGCCTCCTGCCTCCAGCCTGCTATGATCGTAAGTACAGGCTGCTGGATCGAACATATCTATAGTTAACCATTGCCTGCCTGCAGTTACAGTAGATACTATTACTACAGTGAGTGGGGCCCGGTGCAATGGAATACAATGACTGCACTGGGCCCCCGCTGCCATTTAAAAACTAGTGTAGATGCCAGCCCCCACCCCCTGTATTTGGGGGTCATTCACAGTGGCTGACACTGTTATGGGGGGGATCTGTGAATGTCAAATAGCATAAGATGCTATTTATCTGTCATCCACTGATCCCCCCCCCCCATAGCAGTGTCGTGCCAGCCACGGGCGCCCCCCATAACGGTGCCAGCCACGGGCGCCCCCATAACGGTGCCAGCCACGGGCGCCCCCCATAACGGTGCCAGCCACGGGCGCCCCCCATAACGGTGCCAGCCACGGGCGCCCCCCATAACGGTGCCAGCCACGGGCGCCCCCCATAACGGTGCCAGCCACGGGCGCCCCCCATAACGGTGCCAGCCACGGGCGCCCCCCATAACGGTGCCAGCCACGGGCGCCCCCCATAACGGTGCCAGCCACGGGCGCCCCCCATAACGGTGCCAGCCACAGGCGCCCCCCATAACGGTGCCAGCCACAGGCGCCCCCCATAACGGTGCCAGCCACAGGCGACCATTAGTTCAAAGCCCATTAGTTCAAATACGGTATTCAGAAAGTTGGGAGAACAAAACATAAAATCCTAACAGTATCCAAATAAAGCAGAGTAACCATTTTCTCCATGTAGTTCATGAAAGAAATAGGACAAAAAATGACAAATTGTGTAATTACATGAGGGAAGTTTTCTTTAGATATGTAGCGCTTCACTAGAGCTCACATTACTCTTGTCCTGCCAGCCTCCTGTCATGCTGTGTACTGCTCTAATGCTGCCACACTACTTCAGTTTCAGTCACAAGGTAGCCGTCATTCCACAGATGGTAGCTTATGTACACTTAATAAATCCTGCATACAGCCAGAGAGTTTTAGGGAGCAGCCATCTTCTGTTCCCTGCCTATAAGAGCATAGTAACTACTCTATGAAATATTTGATATTTGACTTCTTCCCGTCTTTGCTACTATGAGATCTCGGTGTTAATAATTCAAGAATTCCCTGTACATCAAAGTATCCCCAACATAATGACCTTACACTGTTCTGCATATTAGAAGCCCTATATGCGGACACTGTACCCATGGGATACCTATCTGGGGTACACATAACCATAGGCTGAGACATGGGGTGTACCCATCTAGGGTACACATTACCACAAGCTGAGAAGCAGTTTTTTTTTTATTAGTTTAGCTTTTTTGCTATTTGAACTCGAAGTCCAATAACCATTTATTTTATTTATTTTTGCATCACAATACTGACATTTAGCACAGTTAAAGGAGACCAAGCAGAAGAAATTAGGATTATTAATCATTGTTCTTTAAAGGAGTTACCTACTTTCTCTTAAAATTTCTAAAATGCAATACACAGTTCATGGCCTGCAGCTGCCTATGGATATAGTATGCAAAGACCTGATTTGCCAATATAGCTACATCCCTAGCTGGGCCTTTTTCTGTGTAGATGCTAAAAACATTCAACCGAATTCCTCTTCATGCTCTTAAAGGGAACCTGTCACCGGGATTTTGTGTATAGAGCTGAAGAATCTCAGGGACAGGACTCATTTGATACATATACAAATTAACCTGAGATGAGTCCTGTCCCTGAGATTCTTCAGCTCTATACACAAAATCCCGGTGACAGGTTCCCTTTAAGGCTGAGTTCACACTTCAGTTATTTGGTCAGTTAATTGATCAGTTATTGTGAGCCAAAACCAGTTGCAAAGCCTGCACAGATCAGGTGTAATGGAAAGATCTGCTCCTGTTCTGTGTTTTAAATCACTCCAAGTTTTGACTCTCAATAACTGATGGAAATAACTGATAAAATAACTGAAGTGTGAACTAACACATGTAGAAGAGGATGCAGTGGGGGATGTGGTAACTTGGGTAAATCACGTGATCGCCACGTCTTGAGTGGTAAGGACCACTACGACACTTTTGCCCAGTTGACAGACTTTGAGTAGGAGAACGTCATTGGACTGAGAGAAGCAGGTCGTTTCGATGAATTGCCCACCATCTAGGCTGTCCTGCTCTAGTTGTTAGGAGCTTTTGTTTGCAGTGGTTACATGAGTGCACTTACTGCAGACAGGCTCCAGATCTCCTAAACAGACTATCAGAAGAGACTGAGTATCGTTTGATCTGCCTACGATCATGAGGAGCTCCACCAGTTTTGTTGTCCACCATCCAGACACAGATGGCATCTTCATTTTACACTCCAATCTTTGCCCGTACCATTTTTATCCACTTAGCAGCACCCATTGCATGTCCTACCATTGACAGCTGGCCATCATTGCCTTCGTTTGCAGTGATGTTATGATTGAAAAACCTGGACTGCTACGGACTGAAATGATATCATCTTTAGTGGCAAATCCAGGTTCTGTTTGGGATCTGACAGTGGCCTCATGGTGAGCACTTCACCATTGCCTTTGCTGTGGAGCTGCATACTGCCCCAACTGCTTGTGTGATGATCAGTGACATATGACATTCGGTCACCCCTAATACCGATAAGAGGGACACTAACAGTTCAGTGATATATGCAAGACAACCTGTGGCCAGATGTGTTGCCTCTTGTGTTGTAAGGTTTCATTTTAGAGGTTCTTTCCCTTTAATTATGACGTTGTTGGTGTACTGAGCAGACACAGAACCATATAGTTTTACAGTTACCAAGACAGGTAACTGGTACTACGCTGCATTTCTAAGAGCTGTGGTCACTGTCCTTGTGTACTGCACAATGGAGATCTTTTAGGAGGGACCACTGGGCTAGAAGGTATGGCATTCTATGCATGTAACAGAATTAAGCTCCAAGAAAGAAGTCTGTGAGACCACTGCCTATCTCTTTGTATTCCACTATCTTGGACACCGGCAATCTTAAGCACTGTCCAGTGAGCAGCTTCCCAAGAATTGAATGCAGGTTAAGTGATTGTTTCTGTATCTTCCAAGTGGCATTTTTCAGCAGGCTAATGCCCACCCGTACACAGCAAGGGATTTCCAGGAATGTCTCCACCAGATTGCAGTGTTCTTTGTTTTGTTTTTTTCTTTTCAATGAGTGTATTATAGCTTGAAGTCCACAATACTAATAAACCGGAAATATATTCAGCTGTTATGTTGTTATAAAGACTTTTTATATTAATTCAAGTCCCCAAACACATTGATCTACCCAGATACCCACATAATGAATGGTGCATTTACACATGCTGACTAAGCAGGTAGTGATCATGAAGGAACCGTTCCTTCCCAATGATTGCCTACTCATTAGAGGTGGTGAGAGCTGCATATACATGCAGCAATCACCTGCCCCTAATGGGGATTCACTTGTCCCCATACAGATTCATTGTTTCTGGGCAGCAGATTGCGGTTTACATGTGTGCTCTTTCATCAGGTGACTGGCAGCACCTTTATATGGGCCAGTTATTGGTAACAAGCATTTGCACAAATGTTTTTTCTTCCCAATAATAGCCCCATGTAAAGGGATCTTAAGATACTTCAAGACTAAATAGATTGTAGATGTTAATTTGGTGCAACAAAGCAAGATCTCCGTGATAACCGTTCAGGACAGAGTCTCACAGTATTGCAGTCTCACACTTATGTCCACCTAAAGCTACAGGACCAATCTCAGCATACAAATAAGTTTAAAATAGTTGATACATTCTACTAGATATTGTTTTGATATTGAAGTGTTTATTTCTAAATCTGTGATCACAATTGGTCACTACAATCCACTTTTTACTCTGTTACAAGAAATGCTTTTATTGACTGACTATATAGAGTGCCGATGTCTTAAGCATACTTTCTGACTTGTGCTTTTTCTTCATTGTCTCTTTGCAGTCTATCCTTGGGAACTCTAGTAGCCTGTGGTCTACAACAATCCCATTCAGCAGTTCCATTTGGTCCAGTAATCCGAGCACCACCCTTCCTTATACCACTCCATCAAACCCATTACCTGGAATTGATTTAATCGTAGGCGAAAACACATGTCCCACATCCAGCTCTACATCCGCATCCCATAGCTCTGAAAATTTGCCTGGACAGACATACGATCCATGGAAAATATGGAGCCCAACAATAGGAAGAAGAAGTTCAGATCCTTGGTCCAACTCCCACTACCCAACTGAGAACTAATCACCAACTTGAAATGTAACCCTCATATTAGGAGTGTTACTGCTTCAGAATCTGCCAATTATTTTTGAAGATGGCTTCCCCCATCAGTTGTCTTAGCTTTTTATTTATTTTTTAAACCCCAGATTAAAATGCTGTACCTTTCCAACTCAATCCCAAAGCATTTATTATGTTCTTCATATTCTTCTAATAGAAGAACATACAATTGGACAGACATATGCTGCATATAAAGAATGTCAGGAAAATCGTACATTGGGGAATAGAGCGGGTACCAATTGCCACCACTTTATCATTTATTTATTTTGCACATGTGCCACAAAACCGCCATTGGTTCAAACATATCCCTGCCCTGAAATGCGATGACTAATGAGAGATTTTAATCGTTCCCCCCCCCCCCCAAGTATTATGTTTCTAATGAAACGTAGAGGTATAAGCAGACATAGCAGTCCATGCTGTCGGTGGAATGGCCATTTTAAATGCAAGCTGTTTTTGTATTAACTCATGAACAAAAGCTAAATACAGCCAAGAGCACTGTGAATGCTCATTTTGGGCCGCTCTGCGCTTTCCCTGTACTTTGTTCTTTATCATGCATTTTTTTAAAAGAAAAAAATAAAATAAAGAAAAAAAGGTAATTTTACATGCTCCTTGTAAAATCATGTGAGAAAAACATTCAACTTTGAGTTGTAATTTAAATAAATAAGGCACTTTTTCCAGTACACGGGTTCATGTTTCTGTGTTTACTTATTTCTTTTCAGACTTAAAGATGCACACGCTGTTGGAATATACAGAATATTTTCTTCTTCTGGTATATGGGCTTGTCAAATGACTTGTGAAGGGGTGTATATGATGTTAAAGGGATGGTCCCTATACAAACAATTATCCGCAGGCCACAGGGGATGTAAGAACAGGGGCCCAGAGTTCCCGTAGTTCAACTCTATGGGACTGCCGGAGTTAGCCAAGAACTTGTACTTAACTTTAATTTTCACCAGTCACATAGATTTGAATGGAGTGGCCGTGCGCACGCATGACTGCTGCGCCCATTCAAATGGGGGAACACAGGGGCTTTGTTCCCATGATCCATTGGGACCCCAGTGGTTGGACCCCAGCCAGTCGGACACTTGCACCTATCTTGTGGATAGGGGAAAAGTGTATTTAATGGGATAGCCTCTTTTAAGCGGTTTGTGTCATGAATACAACTGCTGTTCATATGTCCTGTCAGCGACCCACCACTATGAAAAAGACTAGTGAGCTCTGAAATGTTTGTGATTAGATAAACATGGCTGCTTTCTTCCTAAATCTGTGCTACATCTGTTCATGCCTTGGGTCGTTGTAATGTATCAGCTCCATTGATGTGAAGGGGCTTAACTGCAATACCACACAAAGCCTACGGAGAGATGTGGTGCTGTTGTCTTTGAAGATAGTGACCATTTAAAAAAAAATTCTGGACAACCCCTTTAACACTAACGTTACAGTATAATGTTTGTTAGCCACGGCAGTATTGCTGGTCTCTAGGCACTGAGCCTAGGTATGCCCCATATTAGCAGTGCTTTCTGTGGCATCTATAATACATAATTGTCCATTTAGATGCAGCTTAAAGGGGTTGTCTGGGTTCAGGGCCGATTCCGGACAAAACCCATTCTTCACCACTCCGGCACTTCTGAGTGGAGCATTCCATGCTCCGAAGCATCCCTTGCCCTGGGATGTTTTGTTTACTTTTTTACAATGCTAGGCGCCGTTCAACATTCAGCGCAGTGAGGGAAAGACGCTCGCAGGCTGCCAGCTTCCTCACTGAGCATGTGCCGAATACTGAACGGCGCAAGATTTCACCAGAGCACAGGGGTGGCAGCCAGATGCGAGCGCTGCCTGGCCCTGTCAATCAGGACTTGGAGGGAGGCAACAAAGGTGGGAGAACGGAGCCTCTAGGAGCAGGAACAACTTCCCCCTTGCTCCTAGAGGCTAATTAGCATATTATAAAAGTTAGATTTCTGGCATAACGGGGGCATAGATAAAAGTAGGAATAGGCTAGTTAGGTTTAGCTGACATTAGCACATTGCTAATGTCAGCTAGCTTAATAGGGTTAAATCTGGTGACAGAATCCTTTTAACGGCCAAATGTATTTTATATTAAGTTTAGGCAGAAAATGTATTGAAAAGGTTAGTAATAAAAATAAAAAAAACTCACTACACAAAATTTGACACATGGGATATATACACTCACCTAAAGAATTATTAGGAACACCTGTTCTATTTCTCATTAATGCAATTATCTAGTCAACCAATCACATGGCAGTTGCTTCAATGCATTTAGGGGTGTGGTCCTGGTCAAGACAATCTCCTGAACTCCAAACTAAATGTCAGAATGGGAAAGAAAGGTGATTTAAGCAATTTTGAGCGTGGCATGGTTGTTGGTGCCAGACGGGCCGGTCTGAGTATTTCACAATCTGCCCAGTTACTGGGATTTTCACGCACAACCATTTCTAGGGTTTACAAAGAATGGTGTGAAAAGGGAAAAACATCCAGTATGCGGCAGTCCTGTGGGCAAAAATGCCTTGTGGATGCTAGAGGTCAGAGGAGAATGGGCCGACTGATTCAAGCTGATAGAAGAGCAACGTTGACTGAAATAACCACTCGTTACAACCGAGGTATGCAGCAAAGCATTTGTGAAGCCACAACACGCACAACCTTGAGGCGGATGGGCTACAACAGCAGAAGACCCCACCGGGTACCACTCATCTCCACCACAAATAGGAAAAAGAGGCTTCAATTTTGCACAAGCTCACCAAAATTGGACGAAGACTGGAAAAATGTTGCCTGTTCTGATGAGTCTCGATTTCTGTTGAGACATTCAAATGGTAGAGTCCGAATTTGGCGTAAACAGAATGAGAACATGTATCCATCCTCTGATGGCTACTTCCAGCAGGATAATGCACCATGTCACAAAGCTCGAATCATTTCAAATTGGTTTCTTGAACATGACAATGAGTTCACTGTACTAAAATGGCCCCCACAGTCACCAGATCTCAACCCAATAGAGCATCTTTGGGATGTGGTGGAACGGGAGTTCTGAAGGCAAAAGGGGGTCCAACACCGTATTATTATGGTGTTCCTAATAATTCTTTAGGTGAGTGTATGTGTGTGTATATATATATATATATATACACATACACACACACACACACACACACACACAAATGTGGACACCATCGGCAATAAAAGAAGAAAATAAAATAAAGTACACTAGTGTTTGTAATAGCCAAATATATGCTAAAAGCATGTCCTTTGTGCACGCATATAGGCATTAAATGACTTGAAAAGCATAGTCAAAAAAGTCCAATGTGGCATGACCTAGCTCACTACACATACTGGACAGACATGCTACACATTAGTCATACACACTATACACGTATATGTATCTGTACATGCATGTATACAAACACACGTAAACACACATACACATCTAATTGTAGAGGAAAAAAGCAAATCTATTAAATATCTTCTAAACTGCATTTACAAAGGAAAAGACAGATGTCATGATTAGGGACTATGTGAATCTTCTTTGTCACCTTAACCCAGGAAGAAGTACACCACTACCTAAAGAAAACGCTACAAACGTGTAAATCAGTGAGTCCGGATGGCATGCATTGTCGAGTTCTCAAGGAATTAAGTACCGTTATAGGCAAACCTCTAGTTTTTGAGGATTCTAGTGCATACAGTGCATTCGGAAAGTCTTCAGACCCTTTCAGTTTTTTCACATTTTGTTATGTTACAGCTTTGTGCTAAAGTAAAAAAAAAAGAGTTCAAGTTTTCCCCTATCATTCTGCACTGAATACCCCATAATGACAAAGTAAAAACAGAATGTTCAGAAGTAAAATATTGCACTGACATAAGTATTCAGACCCTTTACTCAGGACTTATTGGAAGCACCTTTGGCAGCGATTACAGCCTCCAGTCTTTTTGGGTATGATGCCACAAGGTTTGCACACCTGGATTTGGGGATTTTCTGCCATTCTTCGCTACAGATCCTCACAAGCCCTGTCAAGTTGGATGGGGACAGTCGGCGGACATCCATTTTCAGGTCTCTCCAGAAATGTTCAATTGGGTTCAGGTCAGGGCTATTGCTGGGCCACTCAATGACATTCACACAGTTGTCCCCATGCCACTCCTGTCTTACATTGGCTGTATACTTAGGGTCATTGTCTTGTTGGAAGGTAAACCTTCGGCCCAATCTGAGGTCCAGAGCACTCTGGATCGGGTTTTCATTAATAATGTCCACACAGAACACATCCAGCTCACCTTCTGCTTTCTTTGTTTAACTCCTCGTGCGGGGAACAAACAGGTAAGACCTCATATTGTAGAACGCGTTTTGAACGTCTAGTTCTTAATCATATGATTTAAGAACTAGACATTCAAAACGCGTAAAACAACTGTTGGAGTGAGAGGATTTGTATCTGAGCTTTGTATTTTTTGCCACGAATAAAGAGACGAGCAACACAACGATACCAGAGTGCTGGAGCCATCTTCTTTTTCATTAATAATATCTCTGTACTTTGCTGTATTCAGTTTTCTCTCAATCCTGACCATTCTCTCCTCTGTCCTAGCCTTTAAAAAACATCCCCACAGCCGAATGCTGCCACCACTATGCTTCACTGTAGGGATGGTATTGGGCAGTATCTGGTTTCCTCCAAACATGATGAATAGAATTGATGCCAAAAATGTGATGTGTCTGTTACTGAGAAGAGGCTTCTTTCTGGCTGCTTTGCCATGAAGCTCAAATTGGTGGAATGCTGCAGTGATGGTTGACCTTCTGGAAGTTTCTACCTTCTGCATACAGAATCTTCATAGCTCAGCCACAGTGATCATTGGGTTCTTGGTGATGTCTTTTACCAAGGCCTTTCTCCAAACACATACCTAGTGCTGTCAACCGTTTAGGATGGTCAAAACATCGATTCCCTTTAAGGCATCGTTGTCCTACACCAGGCATGCTCAACCTGCGGCCCTCCAGCTGTTGTAAAACTACAATTCCCACAATGCCCAGCTGTAGGCTGATAGCTGTAGGCTATTCGGGCATGCTGGGAGTGGTAGTTTTGCAACAGTTGGATGGCTGCAGGTTGAGCATGCCTGTCGCAAACCAACCATGAACTTCCTGCTACTGACCTAAGAAGCCAGGAAGGTCGCTGGATGGTGAGAGAGGGGGCTGCCTGTGTGGAGAGGGTACCATGTAGAGGAGTCTGTGAGAGGGAGGCATAAAAAGCAGTCAGTCTGTGTAACAGGGGAATATAGGGTCAGGGCTGTGGAGTCGAGGAGTCGGAAGCAATTTCGGGTACCTGGAGTCGGCAAAAAATGAACCGACTCCTACTAGATTTAAATTGGAATAATAAAAAAAAAGCAAGTTTAAATGTCCCAAGTCACAAAAAGTTATGATTAATTACCGTATTTTTCGCCCTATAAGACGCACCTGCCCATAAGACGCACCTAGGTTTTTGAGGAGGAAAATAAGAAAAATAATATTTTGAACCAAAAGGTGTGCTTTTGGTGGGTTTTGAACTAATGGTGGTCTGTGGATGGCACTGTTATGGGGGCATCTGTGGGTGGAACTTATGGGGGCATCTGTGGGTGGCACTGTTATGGGGGATCATTGTGGGGGCATCTGTGGATGACACATATATAGCATCTTATCTTATGTGTCATCCACAGATCCCCCCATAACAGTGTCCCTGTGTAGTGAATGGGGGCTGGCATCTGTTTCTGTAATGGCAGCGGGGCCCGGTGCCTGCTTCATTCATAAAGTGGGCGGGGCAGGCGTGTGATGTAGTGAGCTACGCTACGAGCGCCCACCCAGCCTCCTGACTGCCAAGAAGTTAGTTGTAAGTAGTATGGAATACTTAAACTATACCCACAAGTTAGATATGATTACCGTATACTACAGTGAGCGGGGCCCGGTGTAGTAGAATACAGTGACTGCACCGGGCCCCGCTGCCATTACAGAAACAGCCTATTCATCGGACGGTCGCAGCATTCGCCCAATTTTTTTTGCAATTTTCCCCCCACTTTTGCGAAAAATACGGTACTTCTCTACTGTAAGAATAAAGGCCAATGCATGCAGTGCGTCACATTACCGCAAAACGAACACGTTAATTGACCATTAAGAAGCATGCTTTTCATATGCTTCACTATATAGAACGCAACGCACAGTTAAGGAGCGGCAATACTTAGGCCCCTTTCACACTGGCGAGTATTCCACGCGGATTCGATGCGTGAGTTGAACGCATTGCACCCGCACTGAATCCTGACCCATTCATTTCTATGGGGCTGTGCACACGAGCTGTGATTTTCACGCATCACTTGTGCGTTGCGTGAAAATCGCAGCATGCTCCTCTTTGTGTGTTTTTCACATAACGCAGGCCCCATAGAAATGAATGGGGTTGCGTGAAAAGTGCGGATGCGGTGAGATTTTCACGCACGGTTGCTAGGAGACTATCGGGATGGGGACCCGATCATTATTATTTTCCCTTATAACATGGTTATAAGGGAAAATAATAGCATTCTGAATACAGAATGCATAGTAAAATAGCGCTGGAGGGGTTAAAAATAAATAAAATAAAAATGTAACTCGCCTTAATCCACTTGCTCACGCAGCCCGGTATCTCTTCTGTCTTCATCTTAGCTGTGTGCAGGAAAAGGACCTGTGGTGACGTCACTCCGGTCATCACATGATCCATCACCATGGTAAAGATCATGTGACGGACCATGTGATGACCGGAGTGATGTCACCACAGGTCCTTTTCCTGCACACAGCTAAGATGAAGACAGAAGAGATGCCGGGCTGCGCGAGCAAGTGGATTAAGGTGAGATATATATATATATTTTATTTTATTTTAATCCCTCCAGCGCTATTTTACTATGCATTCTGTATTCAGAATGCTATTATTTTCCTTTATAACCATGTTATAAGGGAAAATAATATAATCTACAGAACACCGATCCCAAGCCCGAACTTCTGTGAAGAAGTTCGGGTTTGGGTACCAAACATGCGCGATTTTTATCACGCGAGTGCAAAACGCATTACAATGTTTTGCACTCGCACGGAAAAATCGCACATGTTCCCGCAACGCACACGCACCTTTTCCCACAACGCCCGTGTGAAAGAGGCCTTATACTTTCCATTGTGTTGTGTTCCG
Source organism: Bufo bufo (assembly GCF_905171765.1). Classification (NCBI taxonomy): domain Eukaryota; kingdom Metazoa; phylum Chordata; class Amphibia; order Anura; family Bufonidae; genus Bufo; species Bufo bufo. The sequence continues at coordinate 450,690,324 of NC_053391.1, forward strand.
CTGTTACAGGGAACGCAACGCCCATGGTTAACCTAGCCTCTCACTGATAACTGATTAAGTAAATATGTATTTTGCAGGACTAGACACTTGTATAAGTGAAGGGAATGGATAGTCAATAGTTCAAGACTGAAGCTGTAAACCATTTGAAAAACTGCAGTCATTCAGCTAAGGCTATAAAAACTTATAAACTCAGATTGTTAGCTTAAACTTTAAACATGACTATGGGATTCTACTAGGGAAATCATGTTTTAAAATAAATGCCCCTTCCTGCATCCCCCCACTGCCCGATCATCAGCAGATCAGCACACAAAGGAGAAGGCAGCGGCTTCCTAGCCAGTAGTTCTTTGGTAATGACATGTATGTTGCCTTTCTTTCCTTCAAGGAATGTATAAAATACATTCGCATATTAAATACAGAGGAGTAGGAAGTACCAAAAACTGAGGAGTCTGAGTCGGATCATTTATCTACTTACTCCACAGCCCTGTATAGGGTGCAGCCAGTGAGAAAGGAGGACACGGAGTGCAGTCTGCCCTAGACGATTAGGGATATTGACATTTACCCCTTCACTGTCCTGGACTACCAGGGTTGCCGAGATGAATTCCTACTCTCCCATAGATGCCAGGGATGTTACCATAAGGGCTTATGCACACGGCTGTAGACGTTTTTCCAGTCCGTTGTGCATTTTGAGGATCTGTACGCACTGCCATCTGCTAGAGCTGACTATTCTGGTTTGCAAAACAAGACAAGAATATGACATTTATTTTTATGGGGGGTGCAGCATGGACATACAGATGCGGGCAGCACACAGCCCCATTAAAATGAATGGTCTGCATCCAATCGGCCAAAAAAATGGATATGGACCAAAACTACGGTCGTGTGTGTGAGCCCTAAACCCGGTACCTACGGTAATCTAGTTAATTATGGCAAATTATTTGGTGCCGTTTTATATCACTCAGTTTAGAAGAAAAAGTGCCCAGGTCCTGAGCTACCCTGCTCACCAGATACAAAGGCTTAGCTGGAACATTGTCCAGATGGATCTTGTAATATGTACAACAGAAGTTAATAGCCACAGGATAGGCTTCCTGTTTTAAAGGGTACCTTTTTCACATCTTTAAAATAAAAAACTAACAGGATGCAAACTTATAATGTGAACAAAGCCTAAACAGCCTAGATGTTCTACTTCAAATATGGCATTTATTATTATTCTGAAGTCACTGAGCTTCAGTACAACCATACTACCAGTGTCTATGGAGATTGTATGCACTTGTGTATGAACACCTGAATTCAATAATCAGAAGGGGTGTCCACATACGTTTGGCCATATAGTGTACTTACAAAGGTACTTGACTTTGTATATGGTACTGCCATTTTATCACCAATGTGCAGGAGTTAGTTAATTAGGTGAAACATTTATTACTTTTCTCTTAGTCCCTCTGTTACGTCTTATAGAAGAGAATTCCATAGTCGTTCTTTAAATCGGTCTAGATTACATTTCTTCATCAGGAAAACTTTATGCTCCTTCTTCCACTTATCCTCTGTGTCCAAGACCAGCATCCCCCTGGCATACCTCCCATGAAGCTCCACGCTCACGGCACATTTCACATATTCTGTGATGATATTCTCCTCAATTGCTGCAGCCATAGCATATGAGTCATAAGAGACAAAATATTGTTTCTGAGGCCACTTTGCGGTGATCTTCTTCATAAATCTGGCTTTCTCTGTGTCCTGGTTTACCCAGTTTCTAAAATATTCCTGAAAAAAAAGTTATTTGGATACACAGCACATAAGACATTAGAGTCCTTTATATAGTGGTGTAGAGAAGCAAAAGAAGTAAAGCTGATGATAACATCTAGGGATGAGCGAATTTCATATTTTGAAATTCGTTTTCGGTTTGTGTTGTGGTATTTACTGAATTGCGTTATGGATTCCGTTACCACGGACCATAACGCAATTCCATAACGGAATGCCTTTAGAGGCAGTTATTCATTCCATCATAATAGAAGTCTATGGCCTGCATAACGGATCCGTCCGGTTTCCGTTATGCAGGAGTCCTCTTCTACATAACGGAAACCGGACGGATCCGTTATGCAGGCCATAGACTTCTATTATGACAGAATGAATAACTGCCTCTAAAGGCATTCTGTTATGGAATTGCGTTATGGTCCGTGGTAACGGAATCCATAACGCAATTCATTAAATACCACAACACAAACCGAAAACGAATTTCAAAATCTGAAATTCGCTCCTCCCTAGTAACATCACAAGCGGTTTATCTTGAAGATCATGATGACCAACCTTCTAATGCAGTGGTCCAGCATAGCTGCCTTCATTTTAATATTTAAAGTGTGATGTATACAGCTATTCTAAGTAACTTGCAAGATGACTGGGTGCTCTGCCTCACCTACCTTATGCCACGCATGGAAAAAGTTTGGCCAGCTACAGTGGATATAAAAAGTCTACACACTCCTGTTAAAATGTCAGGTTTCTGTGATGTAAAAAATGAGACAAAGATAAATCATTTCAGAACTTTTTCCACCTTTAATGTGACCTATAAACTGTACAACTCAATTGAAAAACAAACTGAAATCTTTTAAGTAGAGGGAAGAAAAAATATTAAAAAAATAATATGGTTGCATAAGTGTGCACACCCTTAAACTAAAACTTTGTTGAAGCACCTTTTGATTTTATGACAGCACTCAGTCTTTTGGGGTATGAGTCTATCAGCATGGCACAAGATTTGCCCACTCTTCTTGGAAAAAACACTCCAAATCTGACAGATTACGAGGGCATCTCCTGTGCACAGCCCTCTTCAGATCACCCCACAGACTTTCAATTGGATTGTATGCTTTGGGTCGTTGTCATGCTGAAAGATGAAGTTCCTCTTCATGTTCAGCTTTCTAGCAGAAGCCTGAAGGTTTTGTGCCAATATTGACTGGTATTTGGAACTGTTCATAATTCCCTCTAGCTTAACTAAGGCCCCAGTTCCAGCTGAAGAAAAACAGTCCCTTGGCATGATGCTGCCACCACCATGCTTCGCTGTGGGTATGGTGTTCTTTTGGTTATGTGCAGTGTTGTTTTTGGGCCAAACATATCTTTTGGAATTATAGCCAAAAAGTTCAACCTTGGTTTCATCAGACCATAGCACCTTTTCCCGCATGCTTTTGGGAGACTTCAGATGTGTTTTTGCAACATGTAGCCTAGCTTGGATATTTTTCTTCGTAAAAAAAAAAAAGGCTTTCGTCTTGCCACTCTACCCCATAGCCCAGACATATGAAGAATACGGGAGATTGTTGTCACATGTACCACACAGCCAGAACTTTCTGCAGCACCTTTAAATGTTGCTGTAGGGCTCTTGGTAGCCTCCCAGACTAGTTTTCTTCTCGTCTTTTCTACTCGTTGTTCCATATTTTCTCCACTTGATGATGACTGTCTTCACTGTGTTCCATGGTATATCTAATTCCTTGGAAATTCTTTTGCACCCTTCTCCTGACTGATACCTTCTAACAATGAGATCCCTCTGATGCTTTGGAAGCTCTCTGTGGACCATGGCTTTTGCTGTGGGATGCGACTAAGAAAATTTCAGGAAAGACCAACTAGAGCAGCTGAACTTTATTTGGGGTTAATCAGAGGCACTTTAAATGATGGCAGGTGTATGCTTGATTCCTATTTAACATGATTTTGAATGTGATTGCTTAATTTTTTTAATATTTTTTTGTTTTCTTCCCTCCACCTAAAAGATTTCAGTTTGTTTTTCAATTGAGTGGTACAGTACTGACATTTTAACAGGGGTGTGTAGACTTTTTCTATCCACTATATATGCTCCAGCAATGGTCTATCCACATTTAGACTGCAAAATAGAATATGCGATCCTGGCCTAACATGCCACTTGAACGTTTCTTCTCAGTAGCCATGGCAGAGGTCATCTTGGTAATTACAGCAGTAATAACCACTCAGCTGTACCTGTAGTAGCATATTTAGGCCCCTTGCAGACTAGCGTGTCCGAATGCGTTGCGGATGCGTTCAGTGAAAACTGTGCGATTTAGAAAACAAAGCCATTTTGTTTTGTTTGCGATCGCGTTCAGTTCAGTTCAAACAACATCTCTTAGCAACGATCCGTGAAAATCGCATTTTTACATGTGACTGAATGCACTCATTTGTAACCTACTGTTGAAAATGTTAATAAAAACTATTGTTCAAAAAAAAAAAAAGAAAATCGCATCCGCACTTGCTTGCGGATGTGATTTTCACGCAGCCCCATTCACTTCTATGCGGCCAGCGTTGTGTGAAAATCGCAGAATATAGAACATGCTGCGATTTTCACACAACGCAAAAGTGATGCGTGAAAACCGCCGTTCATGTACACAGACCCATTGAAATGAATGGGTCAGGATTCAGTGCAGGTGCAATGCATTCACGTCACGCATTGCACCCGGAAAACTCACTCGTGTGAAAGGGGCCTAACACAGGCAGTAACAGTGTATGTATCCTTGGTCCTGGTTGCTGGGGAGGAGTTCCCAACAAGCCACTTTGCCTGGGCATTTTTAATACAGGGTGAGGACCATGACATGAACCTCCTAGCCAGGTGAAAGTTTAACTATGTCTCTGCCACCAATTGGAGTTAAAAGTCTACCTACCAACGTGGTTTTGCCATCATTACGATGTCATGTAAATGTAACCTAAGAGTTGTGTCCAGTGACCCCCTCCATTCTGTAGTAATTACAAGAAAACTCCACAACTTTTTCAGTAGTCAAAACAGGCCCCCATTTTGTCACCACACATCCTCTTACTTATGAAATATAGTCCAAAAGAAAACATAGACAAGGGTTACGTTTTTCTCATCTATTTAACGTATACAAAAACGTAGATGTTAAACGGATGCCTCAGACTGATAACATACCGTGGCTTCTGTTCACCATACAGTTTCATTGTAAAAAAATAAAAAGTATACTTTTTTTTTACTGGACTCTGCAGGATACAAGAACATGGTCTGCTGCGTTTTTGTATCCTTTTTTTTTTTAACATATACGTCAAACGGAGGCATAAAACGTAATGTGAACCCACCCTTATAGATAGATTTGACACCTAGGTAACCATCACTATTTAAACAGTATACATATTTTGTTACAATAAGGACAGTGTAAAAAAAAAAAAAGTGTAGTGTACTATAAGGGAATACAGCCTGACCTGCTTGTGACCGTTTATGACCTGCAAATATAGATAACTGATGAAAAGACAACATTTGCCGCTTTGATCTTACACCATAAGTTGTATTTTCGCCAGTAAGGGGAGGGTGATGATGCAAGGGCTGTTATCACTGAACAAAATCTGCTAAAAAATAAATACCGTAGTAAGGCAGTTCTCCTGAGTGAACTCCAGAGCAGCAATAAACGTAGGACAGGTAAACTCATTTGTCACAATATAGGCAGCCTCCGGATCCAAGTAAAAGTTAAATTCTGCACAAGCTGTTCTGTTCCCTCTGCCTGAAACACAATAAAATTTAGCAATTTCATATAAAATGTTACAAAAACAAAAGATAGAACCTATACACAACTAGATTGTGTAATTATATAAACGGAAAATGCAAATGTGATCGCACACTACATCCAGCACTCTGCCCTCCATGCTGGATGAGACATTGGTTTATATTTTGGCCAAAGCATAGTAAGCCACTCACCGCGTCAAGGTCGTCTCATGAGTGGTCCCTAACTCTTGTTCCTACCTGTTCATGGGCCATGACAGCCACACAAAATCCAGGGAATGCAGGTCAGCATGCAAGCCAAGTACACTTTGCTTGTAACCCCGTCCGGTGCCATTACAGCTTTCATCGGATCCAGGGATGCAAGTACCAACATGCATGCTGAACCCACCATATACTTCTCCTTCTTGTCATGGCCCATGAACAGGTAGGAACAAGAGTTAGGGACCACTCATGAGACGACCTTGACGCGGTGAGTGGCTTACTATGCTTTGGCCAAAATATAAACCAATGTCTCATCCAGCATGGAGGGCAGAGTGCTGGATGTAGTGTGCGATCACATTTGCATTTTCCGTTTATATATGTATTTCGCCATAGTGATCTGCACCTACAGGCAGGTTGTGCTGACCCAACCCCTTAAGATTGTGTAATTAGTTACTCTCATCCCTCTAAAAGAAATGTATCATCAGAAAATGAGCTATTGTTTAAGGGCTATGGCTTTCTAAATGCAAGATTAAAGAGGCTCTGCCGTTTTTTTAAACTGATGATCTATCCTCTGGATAGATCATCAGCATCTGATCAGTGGGGGTCTGACACCCGGGACCCCTGCCAATCAGCTGTTTGAGAAGGCAGCGGCGCTCCAGTAGTGCCGCAGCCTTCTCACTGTTTACCGCAGGCCCAGTGACGTCACGACTAGTATCAATGGCCAGGGCGGGGCTAAGCTCAGTTTACTTTAATGGAGCTTAGCCCTGCCCA